>NC_137833.1:38930176-39135176 GCF_963921795.1 Nannobrachium achirus | reverse complement strand
ACTCTTTTTATCGCTTTGTTTTTGCATTCAGAAAGATCACTCCTTGTTCTATTGTCACAATCCAAAAAAGCTTTTAAGTTGCAAACAACATCTGTAATCCATTTTGTGGCTGGGGGAGGAGGGGGGGCTGCCAGAGTCTTTCATACCCTGACGGAGACTCGTCCAGATTGTGATTAGAGTTGGCAGTGACACCTAAGTGCAGTGTCAATTAGGGATGGGACGATATGAACATTTCATACCACAATTGTTGAGTGTTTTTTTATCACGATAAACGATAATATCGCATATCGTCCCATCCCTAGTGTCAATGTTAAGTCTGTTGCAGTTCCCCTCAAGGGATGTCATAACACAATACCTCTGCGGACCTCAACGGGATAACATTCTCGACAAGCTCTGGAGCAGTCGTATCCCAGCGGGGGGTCAGATTGTGTTTGTGGGGGTCATTTAATCATTAGCCGGAGTGCTGGCATTGGCCTCTTTAGTACTTTCTTGGCACGTGAACAATGGTGGCCGTTGTGCAGCAATACAGAATACCTTGAGTCGGCAGGACATTTAGCACACAAGGCATTGCTGGTTTCCATCAGAGGGGCTACGAGCCAACATATCTCCAACACCTAATGTAAAACATCCCCATTGATGTTGTTTCTGTTGCCCGCTGCCTTTGTTATTAACCACACAAACTGGCGCTACAAAAGTAACTGCGTAGAGCAATTTTTTTCCCCCTTTAGTGAGTGTAATGTTTGGTCTAAAGTGGAATTGGTCTGTGTTTGGACAGGCAGGGTTCTGCCTCTGCTCCCATTTCCTATGAGCCAGGTTCTGGTTGCGGCTGGCTGGGGTGTGGCCCGCAGGAGGCTGCCAAACTCTCCACAGTGCTGCCAATCCAGGGTGAAACTGCAGACGAAAGAGAGAGAGATGGAGACAGGAAGAGATTCACAGATAAGCTGAGGGAGAGAGACACAAAAGACATAGATGCCCAATTTATACTTTGGTGCGCGGTGGTGAAAATAGGTGAAATAGATAAGATGGATAAGATTGACACGAGTTTGTAGATCTGCTATTTTCACGTAAATCAGGCTACAGATACAGACAAAGAAAGGCCCCATGGACACATGTGAGGAACTGCAGTGCTGGCCAGAGTTTTTGGAGCAGCTGTAACATACAGTTTATCATCCAAGGGGTTAAATCAGGCTGCTTATCGCTGTTGTCGGGAGGAAACCTTGTATGTTCAAAACCGTATTATTATTTTTTTTTGTATTTATCATTTAAAAATTGATTTAAAATAGCCGATCTACTGTACAAGCACACAATGCCTCGCACCGCGAGGCGTTGTGTGCTTGTAGATCTGCTATTTTCACTTGTTTTTGTATGGTGAAGCAGGGCTTTACTTTATGGGGAAAAAAAACAAAAAAACATGCACATTTGAAACTTGGAGATACAAGGTTTCTGCCGGACAGTGAGGTTATACCCTACTGTAGCTGGGCTGTGGCGGCCCATAGGTAGTGCTGTGGGACCAGCTGTGCCGTGATGGGGGTGGAGGGGTGGAAACCTCATCTGAGAACTCATCAGTAATGGAAGATCTTTCCAGGGGGTTTGGTGTGTGCGGGCCAGGGGGGTACTATGGGAGCCGGCAGTCGATGAGATTGGCTGTCCTATACACATACTTGTATTGTGTGTGTGTGTGTGTGTGTGTGTGTGTGTGTGTGTGTGTGTGTGTGTGTGTGTGTGTGTGTGTGTGTGTGTGTGTGTGTGTGTGTGAGTGTGAGTGTGAGCCAGACCTGCTTAGATCATGTAAACATCCCCTCCCTCTCATTTTCATGAACACACAAGTGCATTGGTTCATATTGGCCATCTTCACATTTTTTGTTTTGTTTTGTTTTTTTCTGGCTGAGCCAGAGAGACTTGGAGAGAAGAGACAGTAATTGGTATAGAAAACCAATATGCTTCCTTCACTCTGGCAGTCAGGTATTTGGGCTGCTTAAAGGCCTCGTTAGCAGCTAATTAGCAACCGATTCATCATGTATTTAGCTTAGCCTCATGTTATGCCTTATTAGGCTTGTTAAATGCTATTAGCCACCAGGAAATAATTAATCAACATCATGTTGACCTAGTTCCTACAAGTGACTCATCTATGCATGCGCGCGCACGCACGCACACACACACACACACACACACACACACACACACACACACACACACACACACACACACACACACACACACACACACACACACACACACACTATGTACTGTACATGTATGTGTCTTGTTTCTCTTTTCCTGTATGTATGAGTTTCTTATACATGCTTTTTCCTGTCTGTGTTTAAACATATCGTTGCTCTTGTTTGGAAACCTTGTCCAAAGATTTTACTAAATTAAATTCTAACATATCCGATCTACAAGCTCAAAACGCAGTATATCGTGACACGTTTTCAGCATGTAGATGGGTTATTCTTGCCACTTTCGTGAGACACAGTAGACAGTAGTATGACGAAGTAGGGTATTAATTTACAACAAAAAAACACAAAAAGTTAAAAATGTTCTGACCGACTACAACGATATGCATGTCTGTTTATATGCTCACCAACACACGCTTGTCTACCTGTGTTTGTTTGTCTACCTGAATGTTGTCCTTGTATGAGTGTGTGTGAAGAGTCTTGAAAGTGTTTCCTTTCTCTGCCAGTGTTTGCTGCAATAATGAACTCAGCAGGAGTGTGAGGAAGTGAGTGAGTTTGAAAAAAAAAATGAAAAAAAAAGTGGAGTAGAGCCTGAATGATGCCATATTTGTCTGGTCTGGTGCCAAATTGCCAATCTCGATTGTGGAGAGTCCACGGCCATGGATTTTGACTGATATTTTGGCTGGTTAAATTTGAAAGTTTCCATTTCAGAACATTTAACTCATAATGCAAACAAATAAAGATAAACTCAAATAACCTTTTGATTGATAAAACATAAAACAGTTATTACAGTTAAACAGTAATGCTCATCAAGATCAGAAACCTGCCAAGTGACATCATCGGTAGGCAGGATTGGTCATTTCAAACAGGATCTCAAACAGCTTTTTCTTTTTTCTTTTGTATCAATGCAAGAACAATGGCTTCTATTTCAGCATGCTAACCTTCCAGGAAGAGAAAGGCTGTGGTTTCTGTTAGCTTGGAATACCCATCGATGATGTCATTTGTAGCCGGGTGCCTGAACTAGGGCTGTCACGATTCTGACATTTTACATGACGATTAATTTTCTCTCAAATAATTGCGATTAACGATTTAATTGTGTTTTTGTCGTTGGCACATGGCAATCATGACACATAACTTAAATATACAAATAAATTACTGACATATTTTACAATTTTATACTTAAAAAATAACATCTACAAGCTCACAATGCGTTGTGAGCTTGTAGATCTGCTATTTCCACTACTGTTTGAAAGTGTTTGTAACTATATATTAACATTTCTCAACATGGAAACGATTATGACGATTATGCAAAATAATTGCGATTACCTCAAATAATTGCAATTAGACGATTATGTAATAATTGTGACAGCCCTAGTCTGAACTGTCCATATTGCCTACCAATAAGACGCTGAGTGAGAAGACAGAAATTGTGCAACTTATAATTGGAGTTAGAGAGGATCAATAGAGTAACCAAGTCATGATGTAACATTTACATCAAATATCTAAATACTGAATGAAGCAAATTAAAAACTGTTCAGGGTGTTCATACAAGCCTGATTAGACCTAAAAGTTTTTTTGAAAGTGTAATATCCCTTTAAGCCCTATTCAAATGTTTAACAAAATAGCCGATCTACAAGCTCACAACACGTTGAAAGCTGGTAAAAACTTTGGCCGCAATGACAAGCCTACAACAGGGACACAAGTTTGAAAGTGATCAAAAAATCGGGACACATTGGCTGCATAAATGTACATACCGAAGTCGTAAAGAATTATGGCAAATATATTGGCCAAACTAATATATCAGTGGGGCTCTCGAGCCACAGGTGTGTTTGGCTAACAGCCTGCCCCTGCACTACACTTCTACACATACACAACCATATTCAACCAATTCCCTCTCATGAAAAGAATGCCTCCTTTCAGCACATGGTGTTATGTTGAGCAGAGTGATGGAGGTCATTTCAACACCCTGGTCCTGTTCATCACTTCCTCGTAACTCACATCCCCCTCCCTTGCTCACCGTTCCTCTCTCTTTCTATTTCTTCAGTAAATAGAACAGATTGACCGGCAAACTGAGCTGGAGCAGTGTTGTTTCCCAAGCAGTGGGACACATTGGGAGAATTTATCACAGTTTTTTTCCTGTTATAGATATAAGAAAGATGTCAAACATTATTCAAAAGAACTCAAAGAAATAAAATAAATTCCATAGATAAATAAAAAATGTGTTTTAGGTAGTGAAAACAGCTGATCTACACGCTCACATTGTAACAGTGTTGATCGTCTATTTTCACTAGTTTGGGTCCTAGTAGGGAGACATCAATTGTCTCGTTTTGATCTCGAGCCAAAACGTTGTGTCAAAAACCCACAGCCTCGCGAATGCCTTACCACTCTGGGTTTGCTGAGCCTTCCCCTCTCTCTTATTCATTTCAGCCTTGTTTGGAGAGGTGACTCAGTAGCAGAGGTTGTATGACACACACTGACCCCTCTTCCTCGGGTTGTCTCCTCAGAGACATCCACCTTTCACCATGGAAGGGCAGAGAGGGGGGAGGAGAGAGGAATCTCGATTGCGGGGAAAGTGCGGTGACAAGTTCTGACAACATACAGTAATCCCCGGTTCCATTCTGCCATGAGACTTGTGTCGCATGTTCTTCCACCCTCTCTGCCCTCAATTTCTGGTCTAAATAAAGCAAAAACTGTATGGAATTTTTAATAATAAATTCCATTGTCATACAGTATGAAGATTAGGGCAGAAATAATTCAGGGTGTCTGTCTGTCTGCCAATAATCAACTATTATTCTAACCACCGCTATCATTTCTTCTGTGCATGGTTGAGTGAAGACATCCCGAATCTATATACTGTAATTTAGATTGTGGATACAAACATCGTCACTTCTACTTCTGCTAGACAGTATCATGAACCTTCCACTGTTTGTGGTGGTGAAAGTCTGGTTTCTTTTCCAAATCTTAACCAGTGCCATTCAGTCTACAGACCTAATCTGGTCATTTACACGCACACACACGTACGCGTGCGTGCGCGCGCACACACACACACACACACGCACACACACACACAGGCAGGCACACAGAGCGTTACTCTCTAGAGTCTAGAGAGTATCTGGCCGAGAGTCTAGACCAGATATGCAACCTGGCAAAAATGAATACCAGTCTACTCCCAGAAGGGTAAAGTAAATGCCACTGAATGCAAAATGTAGTGGCAATGTGAATGAACATTTTGCTGCTCATGTTGAGAGGCTTATTCATCTTGATCCAGACTGACAGTGTCCCCGTCCGCAGGGCACAAAGTGGTCACTCAGTGGCATGATGAGCTTGGAAAGGAATGATCCATGTCTCAACGATGACACATGGCTAGGAGCCAATCAGTAGGACTCGAGCGAATTAGAACCCAAAGCTTAATTTTTCCTCCCGTCATGCGAGGGCGTCACTTGCCAAATGGAACAGATCTACAAGCTTAGCTGGGCTTAAGCGTAATGTTGATGATAGATCCTGGAAATGCACCTGTGCTCTCTCCACTCCACTGTACTGTATGTGTGGATTCAGCAGCTTTCTCCATTTAGTCGTGTTTTTGTTCCGTTAACATGTCAAGACGACGTTTGAGGCAGAAAAGATACAGCAATGGTTGAGTGTGTTTTTGGTTTTGTTTTGTTGGAATGTTCTAACGTGGTGAGGGATTATGCACAGCAGCAGCAGCAGTAGCCTGTTCCCTCTTGTAAGTCCATCATCGTCACCTTTCTCCATGTGGATATTGCCGCAGTCAGTGTTGCATCAGTGATTCGGTGGTTAATTTATCTCCGGCGGCTTCGGCTGTTCTCCAACAGAAGAAGTATAAAACGGGGCTTAAGTTGTTGAATGTGATTAAAACAGCTACACGCAGCTACACTCTCACAGAGGTAATTGAAGGATAACAGTCTGGCATTGCCTTCTTTGATGGCATGTTGTCTAGTAGTGCACAATATTGTCTTTGCTGCCTGAAGAGTGTGTGTGTAGGGCTGTCACAATTATTACATAATAGTCTAATCACAATTATTTGACATAATCACAATTATTTGACATAATTGTGATTATTTTGTCATAATTGTCATAATCGTGAATGTTGAAAAATGTTCATACATTTTCAGAAATAGTGGAAATAGCAGATCTACAAGCTCACAACGCGAAGCATTGTGAGCTTGTATATCCGCAATTTCCACTATCAATGTTATTTTTTAAGTAGTAAGTTGTCAAATATGTCAGTAATTTCTTTGTGTATTTAGGTTATGTGTCATATCTGCCATGTGCAACTTCAAAGCCTAAAAGCCAAACAGAAACGTAATTATCAACGACAAAAACACAATTAAATCGTTTATCGCAATGATTTGAGTGACAATTAATCGTCATGTAAAATGTCATATCGTGACAGCCCTGTGTGTGTGTGTGTGTGTGTGCGCGCGCGCGCGCGCGTGTGTGTGTGTGTGTGTGTGTGTGTGTGTGTGTGTGTGTGTGTGTGTGTGTGTGTGTGTGTGTGTGTGTGTGTGTGTGTGTGTGTGTGTGTGTGTGTGTGTGTGTGTGTGTGTGTGTGTGTGTGTGTGTGTGTGTGTGTGTGTGTGTGTGTGTGTGTGTGTGTGTGTCGTTGGGGGGGAAGACAGAGTGAGAGAGCGAACGGAGGAGTGTGGGAAGGGGCAGAGCCTGGATGTCCTCTCCAACAGCACAGATGCCACTAAATAAAATATTTCATAATCCTGCCCAAATCCTCTAATCACCATGACAACAGGCTGCAGGGAGCCAGGGAGTGGTGGTGTGCAGAATGCCCCCCCCCCACACCCCACCTCTCTCTCTCTCTCTCCCTCTCTCCCTCCCCTCTTCCCTTTTTCTCTTCCCTCGATTTGTTTTCTCTTCACTTTAGTTTTTCGTGCTGCCAAGAATGTCCCAATGTTAAAACAGGCTGCAACTGTCCATTATTTCTTAGCGATTACTTTGATTTGTTATTTAAAAATCGAGGACCACGTTTAATTTTTTATTCACTTATTTGTATATCAACAAAATGATTAACAACTTAAGCATTATTTAATGTTTAGAAAAAGGAAAGGAGCTGATTGGGGATTAGGGATTGATTATTAAATATACATAAATATTTTATATAATCGACATGGGTCACAAGTAGGAAATGATTCCATTGGTATTTGATAGATCTGGAATCTAATCGATATCTAACTAGTGCTTCAAATCTTATCCATCAGTATTAATCAATCGGTCAATCTGTCAGCCGGGCAGTGGAACAACTGCAGAGTAGGAGTGCAACAGATCATTAGTAGTAAAAATGGCACATCTACAAGCTTGATCAACAATGAGCTTATGGATAGCTATTTCCCCTATTTTAGCATGACACTGTTGCACTACAAAGTATAAATGTTTTTTTTGTTTAGTTTTCGATTCGTTGATGTACTGTATGTATACTGTATTTTTTTAATAATCCGTGTTTTATTAATCTGCAAAGTAATAGAAGATGGAATAAGAAAATGATCAATAGATGCAGCTCTACTGCAGTATAAATGTTATTGGGACAGTATTTTCCTGAAGCCTTTGAGGGCAGGCCGTGTGTCCCTAAAGGGCTATGGTGGTAATGATGTCAGACATTTAAGTAGGAGAGACGGACAGGACAGAAAGGCAGGAAACCCTCAGGGCACATCGTCGCCGTCGGGTGGAAACCTTGTATGTCCAAAACCTTTCAGTAAATGGAACAAAAATAACTTGTTTCCCAATTGTTATTGTTTGGTCACAAGCTCCAGCTAATACCTTTCCTTGATTCGATGTTTATAATAACCCAGATGGACTTATCCCCTTTGCATGTTTTTCTTTCTTTTTCTATGGTTTTATTATAGCTGCATAGTGCATATCTACGAGCTCACAGCGCCACCATGATGCAACGCATTGTGATCTTGTAGATCGGGTATTTTAGCTACTTTTGTTTGACTGTACACAGTGGGCATTTATGGGACAAATACATGAAAAGTTTAAATATCGTCACTGTCAGGCAGAAACCTTGTATCTCCAAGTTTCAAATGTGTCTTTTTTTTTTCCATAACTTAAAGCCCTACTTCATCAAACAAAAGCGTCGCACAAAAGTAGTGAAAATAGCAGATCTACAAGCACACAACACCTCGCATTGCACGGCGTTGTGTGCTTGTAGATCGGCTATTTTCACTATTTTAAATAGTTTTTTATAATTACAAAAAAAAGGAAGGTTTTCTGGACATACAAGGTTTCCACTCGGCAACGACGATACGGAGATACAAGGTTTCTCTGCCCGACAGCGATGATATACGTGCCCTGTTAGGGGAAACCTTGTCACAAGCAGAACTTTGGCCATGCATTATTAAAGGACTACTGGTGTTTTGTGGTATACTGGAACTATGAGGGGTTCAGGGTGAATGTACAAGCACACATTTACTATTTGTTTTTACCGGTTAATGAACAGGAGTAATAGTAATTCCAGAGAACTTCACATGCGCGCATGGAGACACACACACACACACACACACGCACGCACGCACGCACGCACACACGCACACACTTTAGCCTGACGGCTCCTGCATGGTGATAGGATAATGGAGGCGATGACCTCATGGGGTTATAAGACCTGTTGCCTGGTAACAGAGTGGGGAACAGCGATGAGACACTAGAGAGGGCTACACGGTAGTCACATCACCATGGGTCTGTGTGTGGCTTTGTGTCAACATGCTTGTCGCTGTCCGTGCGTGTGCGTGCACGTGCGTGTGCACACATATGTGCTTGCTATTGACCAGTGTTGACAGGTGTAGGGGAGTAGATGATCACGGTGGATGAAAGTAGAAAGCAGGTCAATCCAGTTTGAGTCAGGGTATTGATTCTATTGAGCTGTGTGTGTGTGTGTGTGTGTGTGTGTGTGTGTGTGTGTGTGTGTGTGTGTGTGTGTGTGTGTGTGTGTGTGTGTGTGTGTGTGTGTGTGTGTGTGTGTGTGTGTGTGTGTGTGTGTGTGTGTGTGTGTGTTCAAGCATGCATGAGTGTGCATTCATATGAACACTTTTTTGCTGTTCTTACCTTTATTGCCCACTGGAATGCGTGCGCCGGAAGCATATAATTAACTAATCTCTCTCTCTCTCTCTCTCTCTCTCTCTCTCTCTCTCTCTCTCTCTCTGTCTGCAGGTATCCGGCCCCAGATCATGAACGGGCCGATGCACCCACGCCCCCTAGTGGCGCTGCTGGACGGGCGCGACTGCACGGTGGAGATGCCCATCCTCAAAGACCTGGCCACCGTGGCCTTCTGCGACGCCCAGTCCACGCAGGAGATCCACGAGAAGGTGACCCCAATGCGGACGCAGAAGTTAATCCTAACTAGGCGAAGAATTTCATAGAAATGTCACACACAAAAACACAGTGAAAATCTGCTATTTCCACTATTTTTACACGACACCGTTGTGTGGCAAAATATGTAATGGGGCTTAAGTGGTTAATCTATGATGATATAAAATAAATGTGCTTCTTGATTATTCGTTTAATGGAAAAAGTAATCAATAGAATAATCACAAAGAAAATAATCAACAGTTGCAGCCATAAAGAAGACCCTATAAGCCGCATTTACTGTTGCACAGTCGCATATCGTCACTGTCGGGCAGAAACCTTGAACCTTGACATTTTTTCGCAAAGTAAAGCCCTGCATCATCATACGTACAAGGCCATTGCACAAAAGTAGTGAAAACAGCCGATCTACAAGCACACAACGCCTCGCACTGTAGATCGGCTGTTTTCACTAGTTTAACATTTTAAAATTATAAATACAAAACAAACGGTTTTGGACATACAAGGTTTTCACTCGACAACGACGATATACAAGTTCCATGATGAATACACACCTTCTGTTCAGAGAGGGGAGACGATCTGTGTATCTCCCGTTTGCATGGTGTTAATAGTATTGCAACCCCTCTCTCTCCCAGTTACAACCTAATGGTTTCATCTCCAGCTCTGATGTCAATGGCTGCTGAAGTGCCGCAGTGTTAAAAAGGGACATGGGGGGGACGGAGGGGGGCTGCTAATGGAAATGCTATATAATTATATTGAGCCAGGGAGAGTGCTGTGAAACATTTCTGTTTCCTTTAACGCCTGGACATGGTGCTGCGCTGGAGCTTGTCTCTAACACGTTGCCCATATATACTTACATCTGTTAGGAGAGAGAGAGAGAGAGAGAGACTGACATTTTAAGGCTGTATCCATTTTGGACAAACGTCAGTGCTATTTCTTTTTTGTTTCCCGCACGCGTGTGGCATTTAGGAAAAAAACTAATTATGCTTTAAGCGGTTACTAATTTGTGACTTTACAATAACGCGGTAATCTTTGATAGTGGATTTCACGGTACTTTTATGCCAGCATTTTGTTTGTCAATGTTTTCACATGGATATGTTGCTTCAGGAGCCATATGCTCATCATTTATAGAGGATAAAGACAGCTTAGAAGAGGAGCAAGGGTTGAGTAAAAATGCTACAGGGCCCTTGGGGGTGGTGGTGGTGGGGCCATTGTCATATTTCATACCACTTCATCTTACCTGAGACATGGCTTCCTATTGCTCGCTGGCTCACACGCACCCAGTCTTCTCTGTCCAATTAAATGATATCTGAGTGAATCCATTGTACAAAGGCACCCTCTGGGAGCAAAGATATTGGCAGCACTCCCACGAGCATAAGTGCTTAGCAGAGGGTGCAGAAGGGGCACCGTGCACGCGCGCACGCACACACACACACACACACACACACACACACACACACACACACACACACACACACACACACACACACACACACACACACACGCACACGCCAATGCATGCAGTGCAAGATCAGTGCCATTATTCTACGGCAGCATGAGCTCGGGGCTCGAGCTCACGGGAAAATAATAAATCACGTGAGACACACAAACAATCACACTGGAGGTTTCTTTTGTGCGGCACACATTCAGGCATGCATGCATGCATGCACATACACTCTCACAACCAAGCAAACAAAACAAAACAACAAGAACACCCTCTGCTGTCTTTATGCCTGCGTTGTTGCCTGAGGATGAGTCGACGTAGTTTGCAAATAAGAGTTGGGGTGGGGGGTCGTTGTCCCTCTTTTGTGCTGCTCCATTCCATGAATTTTCAGAGAGCCATAAAAATTCATGGGACATGAAAAATCTCTCACCTAAAGCCTCTAATCATACATGGCAACTACAAAGAGCAGGCTGAACAAGGTCATTAGCATAACATTACAGAAAAAGAAAAACAGTTGCCTAATTCCGTTTTTACCCTTCATGTGAATGTGAAGTGCTGTGTTGATCATTCGTTATTTACCCCGCTTAACAATCTACTTACGATGCTGTCATTTCCCACAAGCAGCGTAATCTCCGCTAAAACCAGCCACTGGCCAGTTTGACTTTCAGTAATGAGATGAATGCACAATCAGAGAGCCTTGACCTTGAATTTAGCATCCAGCCCCGGCCCCATGCCACTCCAATAAAAGTGTTAGATGGAAATTTATGGCGAGGCTAATCTGGCCGGGTCAAGCTAATGCAGTTAGCGGGGTGTGAATTTAAACCTGTTATATTTACCCACTGCGGGTCCTTTGCAGCAGCCACTTACTTGCTGTGCTTCCTGGGTATCTTTCTTGGCAGCTGTCAGTGGCTAATAATAAAATTGATTGATCAATTGATAGATTGACATATTGGAATGAAAACTCAAGTAGGTCTGCTTACAGAGAAAGCATAGCATGTATCGTATTATGATATCATATTTTCATACATACAGTAGGCCTATCTTGACTGTGATGATGAAGCTAATGACAGCAAAGCTAATGGTGATGTTGAGGTTAAAAGAGGTGGTCGCACCAAATTCTGGGCCCTGGTCACAAGGATTCACTGCGGGCCCCCCATGAATGTTCTTCATAGGGGGAGGGGGTTTAACCCATTTAGACTGGGAACGCATCATTACGCAGTATTGTGTGCTTTAACTATTGAAAAATAGCAGATATACAAGCTCACAGTGCGGCACTCTGTGCCGCGCTTCGAGCTCATAGATCTGCTATTTTTTTTAAATAGTGAAATCTTATTATATTTCGAATCCTTCTATGTTTTTTGGGGAAAAACCTGTTTCTATATCAGTGGTGCTCAAACTTTTTCATGTGAAGGACGCCCAAAATGTATTTGGCCACGGACCCCCATCTCAAAATATTTTGTTCCAGTGACCCCCCCAGAAGCAAAATCTTAGTTACAAATGTTCGCTTAAAAAATACATAATAATATTCAAAGATTTGCACACATTTTCACAACTTTTCAATAGCCAAAGTATACAATAATTAAGGCCCCTCCACCTTGGGCCCTAGTAACTAAGTCCCACTTCCCCCCCCCCTTGTGACACCCCTGGTCTCCTCTGTCCCCCAGGTGCTGAATGAGGCGGTGGGGGCCATGATGTACCACACCATCACGCTGACCAGAGAGGACCTGGAGAAGTTCAAGGCCCTGCGCATCATCATCCGCATCGGCAGCGGTTACGACAACATCGACATCAAGGCTGCCGGTGAACTAGGTACGACCTACAAAGATAAGAAGGAACACAAGAAGAAAACATGGGAGCTGTAATGCTCTCGACGGTGATGTAATGGAAGGCTTAAGCGTCTATGAATTGGTCTGTGTTTGCATGCGAGACATCAACGCGGATCTGTGGCTATTCTCAATTGCAAACCGAGGACACGTGCTAATATCGCGTGAAAAATGTGGAAATGATCTATGTTCATTTTCTATTCATGTGAAATGATCTGTTACGAGCAAGGACAGAGATAAAATAGTGGCAGTGGGGGCTCTCTAGTCTCCACGGAGAGGAACTCTGGAAGGAGGCCAAACCAATCTCAGATTTGTATGTTGAACGCACATAGACGACATATGTAATGGGAATTATTACATACAGGACATATGTTATGGTGCTGATTGCATATGTGGAGCAGCTGTTGAAACATCGATAGGAAATGCGCACTCATTCCATTTTGGACTCCAGAAGCATGTGTTCTTAATCAGCACAGGAGTAACTGTGATCTCCTCATTATCTTCGATTAGTACACACACGTCTTTTACATGCAGACACTGGTGGACATACTGTAATTAGTTCTTACTATGTGACTATGTGAATCATCTCTTTGAGGTACCCTTTTAATCATTCCCACAGATCTTTGTGAAAATTCACCCATCCTTTCTTTATTTTGACCTTGACCTTGATTGTGAACCTGACCTTTTAAACACCCCAAAAACTTGAAATGAAAATGTTACCATCCAATTTCGAGTTATTTTCCTAAAGGACAAACAGAATTGTGCAAAAAACAGTAACTCTAACTACAAAGAAATTTCTCAATGATAAATGCAGATGAATCGAACTTTATACATGCTACCCATTTGTGGGCAAAGGTGTCACAGCTAACAATACAATACAATACAGCCCAATGTGTTTACCTTGATGTCCGCAGTTTCATAAAAGTAAGTTCTGCTTTTTTCATAGGGTGGCTATCTTTTCTGGAGAGAAAATGTTTTAATTGATCTTTTGCGTTTATTCTACGGCGTCTCTCCAGGCATTGCAGTGTGCAATATCCCCTCAGCAGCGGTGGAAGAAACGGCAGACTCCACACTATGTCACATCCTCAACCTGTACCGACGAAACACCTGGCTCTACCAGGCTCTTCGGGAGGGCACGCGGGTCCAGAGTGTGGAGCAGATCAGAGAGGTGGCGTCAGGAGCAGCCAGGATCCGAGGAGAGACGCTCGGTCTCATTGGTTTCGGTGAGCTCTAGTGCAGTGTTTCTTAAACTTTGAAATTCGAAGGTCTCCCCTAACGGGTCCATTTGGTTCCATTTGTACACTGTCAAAGTTACAGAATTATAAGGGTCAATTTAAGGTTCAATGTACAACTTTATTGTCAACAATACCAATTACAAGTAAAAGTGAAGTCTATTGTGTGCTAAAACCAAAACAGCAGCTACAGTCTTAGGGTCGATTCATACTCCACTTTTAGAGCCGAATGTATTTAGGTTCGGCTCTGTCTAAACTATGATAAGGCATTCAGAGGAACCGGGGGGAGGGGGGGGTGTGTAACGTCATTAATTCGGCTCCGAATGACGCCATATCATAGTTTAGACAGAGTCGAACCGAAATAAATTAGGCTCTAAAAGTGGAGTATGAATCGACCCTAACGAATACGAAATTAAAATCAGTGTTAAGAGTATTTAGACCCCGTAAAGGAACCTAGAGAGTCCCTGAAATCCACTTTGAGAACCACTGCCCTAGTGATTCTTATCTCTAGTCTAAGACACTGAGGAAGGAGTGTGAGTAGAGCTTGAGGGCTAGAAAACCCAATTACAACTTAACATGGAATATTCTGCCAGAGAAGAAGCTCAGATTTGTTATCTTAAGTTTTAGTTTACTTGTGGCCCTTTATTACAAAAGCCCCGTTTTACAATTAGGGTGTACATTTTCTCCTCTGCATTTAAAGGAAGTTAGATGTTATAAACCCCCACAAGCCTGCTTTATTCATTGTAGTACTCATCAATTCCAGTGAGGAATGCTAGCAAATATTAATGTTAGTGTTCCAGGTGGTTAGCGCTTATTTTCTGCAGTCATATCACAGCCAGTGTAATTAGAAAGATTGTTAATTTGAACACCCCTCTGAGACATGTATAAAAACAATTATTAGGGGCAGCAGAAAGGAATAGATTGGCTAAGGCAAATGCTTCTGTGAGAAAAACAGATCAAACATTTTCAAGGTGACATTCCAACGATTTCTTTGGTTCCACCTCATCAAGGGGTGGGCTATATGGAAAAACACAATATCACGATATTTCCGCAAGCTGTATCACGATGCACAATTCTTTTTGGTTTTCATGGTTGTTTTTCAAGTTGTCAAGTACAAACACCTACAAGGTAACAAAAACTAAAAGAAAAAGGAGTAGACCATTTAGACCAGTGGTCCTCAATGTGGGGTCCAGGGACTCGACTAGGTTCGTTTTGGGAGGTCTAAATTGATCCTTACATCTATGTTACTCTGACAGTATACAAATGTAACCAAATGGACCCGTAAGTTAAGGGGAGACCTTGACATTTTCAAGTTCGAGAACTAGTGATTTAGACAAAAAATGCAGGTTTAAATGAATTCTGCAATGAATCTCGGTACTAACAATTCAACAGGAATTAATATACGGCTCCCTCATTGTATCACAATATATACGATATCTCTGAAAAGGCATGTATCGTGGAGACATTGTATCGTCTCGACGATAATTATCACCATATCGCACCAGCCCTAACCTCCTCTCTCTGCAGGGCGTTCGGGCCAGGCGGTGGCGGTGCGGGCCAAGGTGTTTGGCTTCAACGTCCTCTTCTACGACCCCTACCTCCAGGACGGCCTGGAGCGCTCGCTGGGCGTGCAGCGCGTCTACACGCTGCAGGACCTGCTCTACCAGAGCGACTGTGTCTCCCTGCACTGCAATCTGAACGAGCACAACCACCACCTCATCAATGACTTCACCATCAAACAGGTACCAGCAGGGTTCCCACCCACGGTCATGAAATTCCTTGAAATATTTTAAAATGAGAAAAATATTTTTCCAGTACTGGAAATGTTTTGGAACTGATCAAGGGTCCTGGAAAGTCATGGAAAGATATTAAGCTATGCATAGTTTTTGGCTATTGATTTTATTTTTACATTTTCTAAAATGTGTATCCTGTGCACTCGTGTCCACTGTCCATATATGGCCTACCTGTGCGCCAGCAAGTATTTCCGGTGGCCGGCAGCCTGCACACATCGGTGTTGTCAGGTATGCATGGCAACCGGTTGTGTTGTGAGTGAGGTCAGACCAGAGCTTTGCTCAGCATCATATAAGATTTTAAAATATTTTTGAATTCCGTTTCATTCCACAGAAACCAGAGGATTCGGTTAGAGGAGACATAAAACGTAGACAGTCGGAAAGAGGATAAATACATTGTCCATTACCCAACAGAACCTAAAACTCCCTATCACAGTCATGTATAGGTGCAGATTTGCTGGTGAATCACCTCTCCAGGAAGGAGTGTGGTCTCAATGTTCCCAGACTAAGGTCTGCTGTTCTGGTTGTTCTCAAATGTCCATAAATGGGCAGATCCCAGAATCCCTCCAGCAAATCACCAGAATTGTAACCAGCCAGGAACCTGGAGACACAGACGAACCACAATATTACAGTCATCAAAGGTTTACCAAGACTTCAACTCAACCAGGGGAAGTGAAGGCACATCAGAAAACTCACATCTGTAAACGGCGTGACAAGAGTTTCAGTAAGCCAAGTCACCTGAAGACACACCAGCGTATCCACACCGGAGAAAAACCTTTCATCTGTAAACAGTGTCACAAGAGTTTTCATCAGTTAAGTGCCCTGAGGATTCACCAGCGTATCCACTCAGGAGAAAAACCTTTTCACTGTAAAGAGTGTGACAAGAGTTTTAGTCTTTTACAAAACATGAAGAGACACCTGCTAATCCACTCAGGAGAAAAACCTTTCACCTGTAAACAGTGTCACAAGAGTTTTCATCAGTTAAGTGCCCTGAAGACACACCAGCGTATCCACACCGGAGAAAAACCTTTCATCTGTAAACAGTGTCACAAGAGTTTTCATCTGTTAAGTGCCCTGAAGATTCACCAGCGTATCCACACTGGAGAAAAACCTTTTCACTGTAAAGAGTGTGACAAGAGTTTTTGTATTTTACAAAACCTCAAGAGACACCTGCTAATCCACTCAGGAGAAAAACCTTTCATCTGTAAACAGTGTGACAAGAGTTTTAGTCTCTTAAGTAGCCTGAAGATTCACAAGCTTGTCCACACTGGAGAAAAACCTTTTCACTGTAAACAGTGTGACAAGAGTTTCAGTCAGTTAGGTGCCCTGAAAATTCACCAGCGTATCCACACTGGTGAAAAACCTTTTCACTGTAAACAGTGTGACAAGAGCTTCATTGAGTTAGGTAAACTGAAGCGACACCTGCTAATCCACTCAGGAGAAAAACCTTTCTATTGTAAACAGTGTGACAAGAGTTTCAGTCAGTTAGGTGACCTGAAGACACACCTGCTAATCCACTCAGGAGAAAAACCTTTCATCTGTAAACAGTGTGACAAGAGTTTTAGTCTTTTACAAAACCTAAAGAGACACCAGCGTATCCACACAGGAGAAAGGCCTTTTTCTCTGGCTGTGTGACCTTGTCGAGGTGGAGAGGCTTAAAATGCCTATACACTGGGATTTTATATGTAAAAATCTAACCTCGGTTCGAAGTGAAGCGGTGAATTTTTATTCTAAGTGTTCTAGAGCTATGAAATCTGTGTTCTAGATCTATACATTCTGTGTTCTAGATCTATACTTTCTATGTGCTTTAGTTCTATATTGTTATGAATTCTAAAATGAATGAATGATTTTGTCTGGAGGGCCAAATTGGCATGTGAAGCTTAACCAATCCTCAATTGGTCAAGCATGCACGGGACATGTATGGGACAGACAAAACTGACCAATCACAGCGCAGAGATGCACGGGACAGGTACGGGACACACAAAGCCACACCTTCAAAAATCATGAACAGTTAGAACTGGCGATTTCTTTACTACTATTTACAGTAACACTACTGGCCCCCATAAATCACATCTTGTCTTGAACTGGTCGTGAATCGTCGGTGATGAAGCTAAACAATTAAACAACCCCTAACTATGATATATATGGGTTGAACTAGTATCCACAATGCCTGGGAAATGTGCTTTTAATAATTTGTGGCTTGCAAATGAAACCTATAAAGACTGGCTAAAGTGAGAAGTGGACCCGAATCGAGCCGACTACCATTCTATGCTTTATTTTTCCTACACTGCCTGTCTTTGGGCATTACTCATAGAAGTAAGAGACTCAATATTGCGCTGAATGACTTGTATAGGCCTGGAAAATGGTTTAAATATTCTGGAAAAGTTTTGGAAATTCATTGGTAAAAATGTGTGGGAACCCTGTACTAGGAACTGCCCAGCGGTGTATCGAGGGGTACACACACTGACCGGAGTAGTGGCTCTCAAACCTTTTTTTGGCTTCAGTTTGCTTGGGGAACTGCAGGAGAAAACCTTTACTAGCTTTTAATGCTATAAATGAATGATAACCAATGTTTTATCATTAAACATAACAGTAAAATATTATTTTCAACTTTTTTTTTTACATACAGTACCCCCTGTAGTACCTCCATGTACTGCCAGGGGTACACATACCTCCATTTGAGAACCCCTGGAGTAGAGAATGTGCAAGCACATGCAGAATTGCACATACACTGTTAATTGAACAAATGGTCCAGGATTGACTTGGTAACACTTATACAGGAGGATTATGTACGTATGTAAACATGCCTGGATACTCACCCACACAGGCATGTGAGAGGACACACACATATGCTCTTATTGATTTTGTTTGATTGATTTCTTTCATGATACACTGATGCTGTCCAATGGTCATCTATTGATCTCCGCTGCCATCTGCAGTCTCATCTGTGAACGCCATGCTCAACTTCCAATTCCATTTGTTTTCTTTCATTGACCCATGGAGCTCTGTAAGGCGTGTATACTGTATAGTGTGCCTCTTCCCTGATTCCACTGAGATGTGCTTCCATTGCCAAGATTCAGTAAAGTTGAAGGGATTATTGTCGTCAGTTCCTATTTAAATTTTTATGCTCTTAATTTATTTTTGTTTTTTGTAACATTTATGCTTATGCTCTGTGTTTTACTTTTGTTTTTACAGTTTATTTGGTGTTATATATATATATATATATATATATATATATATATATATATATATATATATATATATATATATATATATACATATATATATATATATATATATATATATATATATACATATTACATACAATAAATAACTTGGTGTTGTGTGTGTGTGTGTGTGTGTGTGTGTGTGTGTGTGCGTGTGTGCGTGCGTGTGTGCGTCTGTGTCTGTGTGTGTTTGCCTGTAGATGCGTCAGGGTGCGTTCCTGGTCAACTCAGCGCGGGGGGGCTTGGTGGATGAGAAGGCCCTGGCTCAGGCTCTGAAGGAGGGGAGGATACGGGGAGCCGCCCTGGACGTTCACGAGTCGGAGCCTTTCAGGTGGAGAACTTCACAACCATCCATGTCATGGCTCTTTGACCACTCCATTAGTGCAGTGGTTCTCAACCTTTTCAGGCCGTGACCCCCAAAATAATCATATTTGAACTGTGGGCCCCCCACCCTGACTAGCACTAAGAGTTGAGGCATTACATTTTGTATATCAAGGTTTCATTGTGAAAATAGCAGATCTACATGCTCACAACGCCTCGCGTTGCGAGGCGTTGTGAGCATGTAGATCGGCTATTTTCAGAATTTCTGCCTCTAATATTTGATAATTTGGCCAATGTTTAATTTGTCATTTCAGAGGTATTAAAAGGTCCTTCAAATGTCACTTTAGAAATGTGCTATACACTTACATTTTATGTTGGTGTGTTTACTGTTGAGTGAGAAAACAGTGTTGCGCATTAAGCTAATCATCTGGGGACCCCCCCCCAAAATAATTCGGGGACCCCTCTGGGGGTTGAGAACCACTGAATTAGTGGACCGTGGTTCCCCAGGTCTACTAGATTGGAAATAGTCGAAAATAGGCGCCCTACAGTCTTGCAACGCATTGCATGAGCTTGCCTCGCTGAATGCTCTCCCCACACTACGCGCTAATCATTAATAAACCGACAGTGAACCATTATATTGAGTGGATCTAATTCAGTTGAATGGGTTAACAAATTGGGCTAAATGTACAAAGGAAAAAAAATGTCAATGGATTGAATATTTGGACCGAAATAATGCAGTTCCAACAAAATAGTACCAAATAAAAATAGTGGCAAATAAATCCAGCAGCACACAAAGGCAGCGTCATTATTATTTCTCTTTCCCATCTGTTTCTTTCTTCCACTCTCTATTGAACCCTTTCCCTCTCTCTCTCTTCGTCTCCCTTCCTTTCTTTGAACAGTTTCAGCCAGGGTCCTCTGAAGGATGCCCCAAACCTGATTTGTACTCCCCACACCGCCTGGTACAGCGAACAGGCCTCACTGGAGATGAGAGAGGCAGCCGCCACTGAGATACGTCGAGCCATCACCGGTACGCACGTTTCTAATAGCCGGTCTACAAGCTCACAACGCGGCGCAAACTTACATTTGTATTAAATGTGTTAATGGAAATTATTTGATTTTTTCGTTTGAAAAATAAATAATTAATTGTTATGAATTGATGAAATGTATTTTTTTTGTTTGTTTAAACTAAAATCCTTTGAAGAAAATAAAGAATATTAAATAAATGTAGGAAATGGAGAAAAGGTGATAATTACTTGCGAGTCGCGACCCATAAAATTGGTCCACAATCCATAATCGGGTTCCGACCCACTGTTTGGGAAACAGTGCTTTAACACACACACACGCACGCGCGCGCACACACACTCTTACACACACGCACGCACACCTCCCTACTTCACTGACTCTGAGGTGGTCATTAATTCAGGGTTGCACCCGGGGAGTATCATTCATCTGGTTGTCTGTTTAATCTCTGACCATGCAGGCCGGATCCCCGACAGCCTACGGAACTGTGTGAACAAAGAGTTCTTTGTCACCACGGCACCCTGGGGAATGATGGAGCAGCAACAGCAAATGCACCCTGAGCTCAACGGCGCCACCTATAGGTATGGAATGGAATTCACAAGGTCCCGACAGGTCACTGAAGCAGCACATGGCTCACCTGTCACTCTCCCTGCTGTTCACTATAGCTATCTACTCTTATTGAACTGTAAGGAATGGGGAAGAGGTGGAACCCAGTAATCTACATGTTCACATTTCTATCTGTGTTTCTGTTTATCACAGTTCTTTCTTTTGGGTGTATATTAGTGCGGGCTCCCTCATCAATGCCTGCCAAAAATGAAATGTGATCCCCTTGTTAGTTTAGGCTGTTCGTCTCACAGTCTCTATATTGTCTCAACCGGACTGAATTGCTTCTCTCACACAGCCGAGTGAACCAAACCATGGTACAGGCCATAGCAACGGGGGGAATGCAAGACAAATTATATACCTAATTCTCAACCAGGTAAATGAATGCTACCACTGTGTTGGCCCACAGGCCAAGGCCTACCTGTAATATTCAAAGAACAATGACAATTGCTGAAAGCAATAGCCCTTTTCTCACACTTGTACTGTACTTTACCTACTCACCCCCCCTCATTGGATCCCCAAACCCCCACCCTAAAACAGAAAGATGGAAATAAAGCATGTGAAAGCATCACTTAAAAGAAATACACAAAGACACAAGTGTAGTTTGCATCTACAGTTATGATGCTCTTATCCATAGAAACTTGCAATCTGAGCAATGCCTAAACTGTAAACTTTACACTAGCTCACATTTCTAGATTGCAAAAGGAAGAAATACCGTATCTGCACACACTGAAAAAAGAAGCCCCCAGTATTCATGGTTATAAATCTATTGACCTTCATCAGGTATCAAGGATGCCTGACACCCTTGATGCCACCCATGCGCACATTTCTTCCTTTTGTAGTTATTTCCTTATACCTTATTCTGCACCTGAATTGGGTTGGATGTACACACCAGTTCAATCTTGTTCTCATACATTTCTAAACTGCCTACATTTCAAGCAATGGACACGACGTAGTGCAAGATCAAATGTCAAAGCCA
Source organism: Nannobrachium achirus (assembly GCF_963921795.1). Lineage (NCBI taxonomy): Eukaryota > Metazoa > Chordata > Actinopteri > Myctophiformes > Myctophidae > Nannobrachium > Nannobrachium achirus. The sequence goes on along the minus strand of NC_137833.1, from coordinate 39,113,234 downwards.
CAATTCCCTGACAATAAATGTAATCAATATTCCTGTGACCACACACACACACACACACACACAGCGTGCACATATAATACAGTATATATATATATACACATACTGTATATGTGTGTGTGTATTTAATATATATACAGAGTATATACAGTACTGTATGATTGGAAAACCAGTCAGATTGAAAAAGGAGTGCTTGCTTTGAGTTCACCTCGTCAATAAAATAAATGATGTCTCAGAAGTACAGAGACTAGGGGGGGGGGGGAGACGATGATTTACCATTCTGTCCCTGAAGGTGACTTCGCAAAACTCTGCACAGCGACTCGCTCGCCTAAGCTCCCTCTGCGGTAGCTCTCGTGGCTCAAGTCTCCTTCAGACGGCACACCTGCGTCAGTGAAAACGAGTGCACCTTTTTCATTCTCACTGGTTTTCCAATCACAAACACGCGCGTGTGCACACACAGACAGACAGACACACACACACACACACACACACACACACACACACACACACACACACACACACACACACACACACACACACACACACACACACACACACACACACACACACACACACAGGGAAAGAAATGAAAGTCAGAGGGATGGAGGGTGGGTTTTCTTTCAAGCAATAAAGGATAGTGTGACTTTGCTTTCTTGACTCTGGTTGGGAGGTCATAGCGCTGCTTTCAAGCTGGGTGGAACAAAGAATTGTGTGGTTAACTGATAAAACGAGCAGGTTCCTGATGGGAAGGCAGAGCCTGGTGCCTAGTGAGAAGTTTTATTTCTCCCTTGTTTAAACAGGACGTCCCGTCGAGATGTAAGCTCTCTTTTACAAGGCTACATAATGTACAGTACTTATGTAAAGTACAGTTTATATACCGTATTCAATGGGGACCCAGTCTACAGAAAACGACACGCAAAACCATTCTGTTTCAGAGATTTACTGAAATGCTGTAGATAAGGTCTTAACCCATACAGAGAAAGTGATCAGATTAGTTCTCTGGGTACTTTGAGAGGTGTCTATCTACTTAGTGAACCTACTGTAGCATGCTAGCATGGTAGCTATTAGAGGTAAAGAAAAGCACTCTACAAAGACCGGGAGGAAGCTTCCCACGGATGGCCTTGAATATAAAGATGTAAACGCAGGGAGGTCCATGCTATTATCTGTATAACCATATTTATACTGATCTACATGCTCACAGCAAGTCGCAATGCGACAAGTTATGAGCTTGTAGATTGGTGCACGACACAGCGCACAACCAATTATGAATCGGGCATACAGTAAGCCACTTGTCATTAGTAGCAAAGCTCAGGGCGGAATAATAAACTCAAAAGCAGGGAAGATGCAGCATTCATATACATTATTTCACCATAATCCATTATAGACAGAAATGTTGCTTGAACAAGTTTCTTTCTAGCCCAAAACAAAGCCATTGCTTGACTGTTAAGAAAGAAAGAACACATCTCCAATTGAAAGAGAGCTTTTCGTCCCACCATAGGCCAAGATACTTGTGGCTGCGATATGGACCTTGCACGACAGTTGCCTGTAAAATATTTACACCTCATGCAGTTTTGATCTCATAACTCAATTCAGACATTATGCAAATACTCTTGCTAGTAATGTTAGTTTCTTTCTTTCTTTTTCATATCCCTGTCCTCCCCCAGATTCCATACTAGGTATTCTTTAACTACTTAAGCCTGATGTATGCTTCGTCATAGGACGGTGTTGTTTGACTAAAATAACTATATACTCACAATACATACGACAGAGACAAATTAAGCATATAGGCCAAGGCCTTTTTTGATATTTTTTTCCGATAATGACATGCCCAAAATGGGGACCCCAGGCTTAATGTGGTTATGGAATCCATTATTGCATTTAGCACTACAGTATCTCGTGCCACCTTGCACCATTTCAGAATACCATTGCTTATAGAACCAAGATTTTATTTAAGTTTCAAGAATTTGATTTAATAATAATAATAATAGCTTGAAATAATTTTGGTTTCTCAGGAGCAACACATGTTTTTTTAATGCCCATTTGTCATATTTTAATTGGAAAACCTTTTAAAGTGTAATTTGGGTTCCTGTTATTCCTTTATACCTGAGTTGTCTCCACTTTCCCATCTAACAGGTCATAATTATGTGCATTGAGTTTCACGTTCATATTTTCAGTGAAAATATTTTCTAATGGTTTTGTAGGCAAAGGTTTGACCAGCTATGCTCATTAACAGCTACAATATTGTCTCTATATTTCTCTCTCTCTCTCCGAGAGAGAGAGATATTATATTATTGAATGTTGTTTTTCAAAAGTAAAAACAATAAGAAAAAAAAAAGAAAAGAAAGAAAGAGAGAAAGATCTATAATCACACTTGTGGTTGTTGTTCCCATGGTGCCCACTGACTGTGTCCATGTCGCAGGTACCCCCCTGGTGTGGTGGGCGTAGCTCCCGGAGGGACCCCCGGGCCGATGGAAGGGATGGTGCCCGGGGGGGTGCCTATCACCCACGCTCTGCCCTCCGGCACCCACCCCTCACAGGCCCCCTCCCCCAACCAACCTTCCAAACACGGCGACCCCATGAGAGAGCGCATGACCGAGCCGTAGGACTGCTGGGGACGGCAAAGGGGCTGATACTACCCTACGTTGTGTAACCATAGCAACACACCCATCCTCCCAGCCAGCCGCCTGCACCTACTGTACCAGCAGCCTGCCCGCTCGCTGGCACAGCATTTCATTCGGTTTTTTGTATGAAACCACCTGACCCGCGTGAGGACAGTGGATATTACACATGCGCTGCCACTCCAAGGCCTGGGGCTGACATTCGAACTCATGCTCTGAAGTTCTGAACTCTTTTTTTTTCACCCCCTTTGTCTGTTATATTTTGTTTTGTTTTTTTATTTGGTTTAAGTGTTACCGTTAGTTTGATTTGTTTTGTTTTTTTTACATTTTGCCAGAAGGGTCTACTTTGGGACAAGTTGATGACACCCTCCCTGGCGTATCGACCAATGGGAGAGCTTGGAAGGACAATGACTTTGCGTTACTGGCCAGCCTCCTTTCCCTATTCTGCCCTCACTTTGTACTTTAAAGCTTGTGCGTTTGTGTTATTTTCTCCATTATTATTTCTTCTGTTTTATCTTATATTATCTGTCCCTGTTTAAAATGAATATCCTGTCCCTTTGGTCTTTGGTGTGAGAAAATGAATGACGTTACGCATATTTATCAGACAGCTAGGAAAAGTCAGCTGAGGTGGCGTTGGCATTTTCCTTTAGAAATCTGAGCCTGATTATTGCCCATCTCTCACCCATTTTGGATGGTGGACCCTGAATGTAAAGAACATACAAGGCAATGTGTGGGGAGAGCATTCTGGCCCATGAGCTAAGTTGCCCATTTAAACCAAAACAACAAAATGAAGGACTGCCATTAGTAGTTAGTTGGATATTGTATGTTCAGTGATGGTCACCTCAAGTTAATATTTGCTGTTGTGATTTATCAAACTCTTGAACTGACATTCAGTACTGATAGCATTTAATTATTTTTCATTGAGTATAATCTGCAGAATATCTGGATGAAAACAAGCGATATAGCAGCAGTAGGAAACCAGCCAGGCAGGTAGGAAATGGTTTGGAAAAACAAGAGTAGATCTCTTACTGACTCAGGAAAAGATGAGAAGAAAAAAAAAAGAAAAAAAACTTTCCAGTACCCCACCCACCCCACCCCATTTTGTCTGAATCAGAACAGACAAAAGAAAATGGCAAGACTGTATTATTGCTTTTCATGTCTCTCAACCCTTTTCTCCATTGTGGTATTTTTATATATCAAATGAATGTTTTTTTGGTGTTTCAAGATTTTACAGTCCTGTTAGATTTGTATTGCCTTGTGAAACGTTCTCTTATAATCATAGTCTCATGTGAGCTGCCCTCTCCTCCTTATGGTTTTGTCCTTTTGTTTTCCGCTCTAATGAAAGCCAGCTGGAGCGCTGGGTGACATCGCGACCTCCGCGACATCCGCCCTTGTAGAGCCGTGATGTTAGCAAGAGAAAGGCCGTTAGCAGATTGTTTGGTTTTTTGTGTATTTGTATTTGTTTCTTGTACACGGTGAACATATAGCATACGATGCAGTTCAAACATTAAATAAAACATACTGTTCTAATGATGAGCTTTGATACGTTTGTGGACGTGCAGTTTTGTAACTGTTTATGCAGTTAACCGAAACATGTCTGTGGCCTATTGCCCCAGTTTTGTCTGTGGTTCTTTATAGTTGATATATTGCATATTGCATAGCTCCCCATTTTGAAAGTCTATTGTGTAAGGGATAACATCTCGCTCAGCGGTCATTATCGAGTGATAGGAGCCCGACAGGTTGATATGCCACCGACGCGGATGCATATCACTCTATAATGACCGCTGAGCGAGATGTTATCCCGCTTATTGCACGGTTACTTACTAAATAAGTAGTACTGTAGTGAAAGTGTTGCACTGGCCGCGTCCACAGAGCGCAACGTCGCCTCGACGCAAACAAGGAAGTGTTGATCGAGTAGAATCCATATTTGGTTACTGCATTGTCTATTTCTCGCCTCAGATGTTTTCAAAAACATTCTTGAGAGCAACATTTAGTTCTAAATGTCACTGTGTGTTTGTTTTAATGGCTAACATGTTGGATACGGCACAAAATTCACGCAGTGCAGCAGGTGCTCTGAGCCTTTGATTAGGCAATGGTCTGTTATCAAGACATATCAGACCTCTTATTTCCTGGAACTGTTGCATTGAATTAACTACTTAAAGGGATATTCCACTTAAAGAAACTCTGCCTTGCATGGGTCTGCCTCCCCAGGCTCAGGGCCTCTCTACATACACACCCATTGTAACTTCAAACTCCATTTTAACGATGATAGATTCTGGAGGTCTAGTACAAAAGTAATAGTACTCATTATGCATACTTAGTTACTTTACATGTAGATGTATGTGAAAAAATATACGTTCTGTAAAAGTATGTTTGTCTTCATATTTTTACAGGGACACAGACACAAACTGTTGACCTGTGCAGGCTAGTTAGGGGGAATAAAAGCACCATTACAATCTTTATAATAACTAGCCCTTACCCGTTCAAAGATATGAGCTCCAAAATGATGTGCAGTGTGTGGGTTATGGGATGTGCACTGTGCATACAGTATATGAGGGATGGAAAGTAACTTTAACTGGTGCTTGCATGATAATATGTAGGAGCATCAATGTAAGAAATACCCGTTTCGTTTAATGGCTACCCCCCCCAGACACTCACTCACTCACTCAGACATTCGCAAAATTATAGTATAGATAGACATTTAAAGCAGCACTGTGTTTGTATATGTTTGCTTAAACATGTTATTGCTTACATTAAAGTTTAAGAAATAACAATCATCCTTCCATAAATGTATAGACTCAGGGATGTATAGAGTCCCTGCTAGGGTCTTGACTGTATTACTATAGAGGGTGGTATGCGCATGCATAAAGAGAATAGCAAATCTAGTGGCAAAGTGAGTTTAACGTCGTTTAACATCATGTATTGCAACCAGGTAGGACTTTTCTGTTTGGATGTATGGGCTGTCAATGCCAGAAAGTATTTTCTTTCCACTCAGTAGGCGTTGCCGTTCCTGCATAACTTCCGGGTATGATGATGATGTCACCCGCAATATAGGGGAGACAGTGAGTTTCATTTCCAGTCAAAGCTAAGACTGGCCAATCACAGCGCATCCTCACTGGACATTATTCCTGAGAATCTTGGGTAATGAAGTCAAAGACATTGGCTGCCATATTATTTGTGTCCAAACTTTTAGTGGCCATTGATAGATACCCCATACTACATAGTGCTGCTTTTAAGAGCACACGAAAAACTGTGTTTTTTAGTTTCGCAGGATGCTACACACAGAGGAACATTTAGGGATTCAGTATCTAGCTTATGAAGACCTTGGCACATTTCCAGAGCTGGGACTTGAACCAGTGACCTTCTGCTTGCTAGGCAGTGTTTCTATCCACTCAACTGCCCTTTCGTATTAGTATGATGATTGTCAAACATCTTCAGATGAAGGACTACCAAATTAATAATTATGTATTTAGCAACAGACTCACATCTGAAATGGGTTTGTGCCAGGGGATCCCCAAAAAAGGAAAACTATTTTTAAAATGGGCAGTCTATAAGCTCACAATGTGTGGTACATAGTGGCTCACAGTGTAAAGGTGTCCTCAGGTTAAAATCATGCAGTTTGAAGACTAACATCCATGTTAGTGCAGGATCTCTGGACCATATTAACCCAGTCAGGTACTACTACGGCTGCTGTTAGATTGCAGATTGCTATAGTGTGTCAGTCAGTGAAGGATTGGATTTCAATCTTCCAAACATACTTCAGGAAGAATGCCCTTGATTGGATTTAAACCCATGAGCCTCAGCTCACATAGACAGTGTCTTAACACAGGGAGCCACCATGCTGTCTGTGATTTGCTCATGGTCTCTATCATGTTCAACTGTTAAATAGTTGAGCAACGAGGAGAAAGACTTGGGAGGGATTTGAACTCATAAACTCTGGCTCATGTGGACAGCGCCACAGTGAGCCATTACGCTCTCCAATTTAACACAGTTTTCCATCTGTTCCAAGTGTTCTTCTTGATGTTGGTCTCCAAAACATGCTTCAGAGTGAACTTGACTGGCTTTGAACCCAAGGAACTCTGGCTAACAGTGACAGTGTCTTAAACAGGGAGCCACCAAGTTGTCAGAAGATTTCATTAAGTTTCTCTTCTTCTTTGAGTTGTTCTTCTGGTTGTCACTCTTCATTGCTTGGAGGAGGGGGGTAAGGAGAGGAGTCTCTTTAAACAGCATTGTTTTATTTTATTATCTGATAAAGTATATTGGTTTCAGAGTTATCGCACTTTGAAACATCTAGGATTATATTTAGAATTAAGGAGAAAGTTTCTAGACATTTTAAGTGTGCCTGCAACTCGCTAAGTGTGTGCAACCTTGTGTAGCGGTTGGTGTTAGCATTAGCATTTGTTAGCATTAGCATTTGTTAGCATTAGCATTTGTTAGCATTAGCATTTGTCAAAAAAAAGTAGGGTTCCAGGGGTCACACAGCAATGTGTCACACGTATCCACGCGTTCGTCTCGAAGAGCTATACAACATACTAAAAGATAGGCACTATCGGAAAAATAAGACTTAAAATCTATGTTTTGACGACATACTATAGTCTTATGTAATTTTGGGGGTTTTGCAGACAATCTGAAAAAAAATGAATTAATGTCATATCCACGCGTTCGTCTCGACGAGCTATACAACATACTAAGACACGGGCACTTAAAACCTATTGGTTTCCGAGTTATCGCACTTTGAAAAATCTAAGATTAGATTTAGAATTAAGGAGAAAACTTCTAAGACATTTTAAGTGTGCCTGCAACTCGCTAAGTGTGTGCAACCTTGTGTAGCGGTTGGTGTTAGCATTAGCATTTGTTAGCATTACCATTTGTCGAAAAAAAGTAGGGTTCCAGGGGTCGCACAGCAATGTGTCACACATCCACGCGTTCGTCTCGGCGAGCTATACAACATACTAAAAGATAGGCACTATCGGAAAAATTAAGACTTAAAATCTATGTTTTGACGACATACTATAGTCTTATGTCATTTTGGGGGTTTTGAAGACAATCTGATTTTTTTTAATTAATTTCATATCCACGTGTTCGTCTCGATGAGCTATACAACATACTAAAAGACGGGCGCTTAAAACCTATTGGTTTCCGAGTTATCGCACTTTGAAAAAGCTAGGATTAGATTTAGAATTAAGGAGAACATTTCTAAGACATTTTAAGCGTGCCTGCAACTCGTTAAGTGTGTGCAACCTTGTGTAGCGGTTGGTGTAAGCATTAGCATTTTTAGCATTAGCATTTGTTAACATTAGCATTTGTTAGCATTAGCATTTGTTAACATTAGCATTTGTCAAAAAAGTAGGGTTCCAGGGGTCGCACAGCAATGTGTCACACATCCACGCGTTCGTCTCGATGAGCTATACAACATACTAAAAGACAGGCACTATCGGAGAATTAAGACATAAAATCTATGTTTTGACGACATACTATAGTCTTATGAATTTTGGGGGTTTTGAAGACAATCTGAAAAAAATGAATTAATTTCATATCCACTCGTTCGTCTCGACGAGCTATACAACATACTAAAAGACGGGCGCTTAAAACCTATTGGTTTCCGAGTTATCACACTTTGAAAAATCTAGGATTAGATTTAGAATTAAGGAGAACATTTCTAAGACATTTTAAGTGTGCCTGTAGTTTTAAATTAAGATTCACTTTCAAAATAAATCATGCGCGACGGAATTCTTTTCCCAGAGTACGAGTAGATGCGCACCGGAATTTGGACGTCGGCACACATACTTATCTCCCCGTTCTGCAAAGTCGGTGGGGGTGCGCAGAAGCAGAAATCCACAACGGTGGTCTGGGCCTGGGGGTCAGTGGTGGGGGGGTGCGAGACAGCATATTTGTCTATGGTTTGCTTGTCTAGATGTTCTAATGTTTTGGAACCAAAATAGAAATGTTATATGAGATACATACAGTGGTTCCTGTGTAAATAAGATATCCTTATAGTTGACCTTGTACAGTGATTTGTACTCTCATGAAACTGTACTTTTTCCTATGCAGCCTTCTAAAATTCTTCAATCAATCAATCTATCTAGATTAAGATTTCAGCTGGCCATGGATTTCTTTTTCATAAACACTTAGCTTTATATTGTTCAGAATCAAAGTATGTGGCTTGAACTTGCAGTCCGCACACAGTCAATACTGAGGTAACAACAATCTATCCGCTACACCACTACCTTAGCCATGCTGACATCGATTTTACGGGCAATTCTTCTTATGGATGTTGGTCTTTTAAGTAAAGCTTCAGGCCTTCAGCGTAAGTAGCAGAGTGGGATTCAAACACACAACCTCTGGATCACACAAACAGTGTGTTAACGTAGTGAGCTACCACCCTCTGTGTTTAATGGTTTCCCTGCTGTTTTATCTCACTAACATTCATGCTAACACTAAAAAGCACTTACAGTAAAGACACCTCTGCTCTGATGGAACAGAAAACACAGTTAAGACGCTGATCTGTACATGATCCCAAGGCCCCTTTTGAAGAGTGACAACCAGAAGAACAAATCACAACAGGAGAGAAATTTCAGAGAGCTTCATGGTGGCTCCCTGTCCCTGAGTTAAAATTCCAAATGTGAGCCAGAGTTCCTGGGTTCAAATCCAGCCACGGTCATCCTGCTCTTCCCTCTGCAGCATATTTTGGAGAATAATATCCAGAAGAACACTTGGAAGAGATGGAAAACCCAGGGTAAATTCTGAGACCTTGATGGTTCTCTGCGATAAGACACTGTCGCATGTGAGCCAGAGGGTTGAGTTCAAACAGAGAGCATGGTGACTCCCAGAGTTAAGACACTGTGTATGTGAGCAAGAGGTTATTGGTTCAAATCCTCCCAAAGACATTCTCTATGAAGCATGTTCAGAAGGTTGAAATATAATCCTTCAGAAACTCCCTCTGTAAATAAACCTGTGCTGTAACATCAAGAGACACTATTTCTCTCTGGTCCAGAGATCCCGGGTTCTTTTGAAGACAAACGTAGACTTCAGTCTTCACAATGCAGGATTTGAACCTAGGACCTTCGGACATGTTGCTGACATATTTATACTGTGAGCCACCATGGCCACTATGTCCTATGCAGGGTTGCCAACATTGGACTGTCAGAATCCAGGAGATTTCTTTTTTGGGGGGTGCGCGGAACTCCCCAACCAGGGTCTGGGGGTCTTCCCCCCAAAACCTCTTAACAGAAATATATTTTCCTGTGTTCTGTTGAATTTTGTGCATGTTTGATACTTTTATCAGGCTTGCTTTACTAGCATGGGTACAATGTCAGCCTTAAAATGTCAATTGTAGGAGTACAGATTTGATGACTGAAGCAAAGTAAGAGATCTTTAATAATGACTTCTCATCTTTAAGTCATTACTTAAGTGAATATCTGTATGATCTTGCCCCCACCCCTAAAGCGGGGGGTCTGGGGGTCCTCCCCCAGGAAAAAAAAAAGCTGTGAGAATGACACATACTAGAATGGGAGAGAGGAGTTGGGGCCAAGACAAATGTGATTCTGGTTTTAACGCCGACATGGAAATGTCTCACTCGCCTTCTCCAAAGCAAGCACCAGATTTGAACATCCTAATATATATATATATATATATATATATATATATATATATATATAGGCTATATATGGTAGATGTAATTTCCCGTGTTCTGGAGAATTTTGGGAGGAATGCCAATCCAGGAGCATTAGCAACAGGCCTAGTGGTTTCACTAAACTAATTCTTTGTTTCAAGGTCACAGTCGGGACTCTTTTGCTCTTTTATGTATTATGGTAATAATCAATAAATGAGTGTTTTTCATACCAGTAGTAGTTATTCATTCTCACAGCTAGTTCTCTCCAAACAAAACTAAGGAATGAAGTTTACAGGATTTGAATAGTTCCTGAATATATTCACCTCCCAGGGAAGTACAAGTATACCTGATTGCAGACCGGAGCACGGGGCGGAGTGAACGCGGCAAGGGGAGTGAACGCGGCAAGGGGCGGAGTGAACGCGGCAAGGGGCGGAGTGAACGCTACCGTAAGTGAACGCGGCGGTGGGCGGAGGCGTTTGATTATTGTCCACGACATTGCAAGCGGCGCGAAGGCCAGCGGACCTTGGTCCTGCTCTTCGCCCCCGAGCGCCGCAGGCGCGAGTGGCCGCGAAGAGCGGGCCAGGGCCGCCGCGCGAGTTACGAAGCCGTGGTGAATGCAATCGTTATATTTATGGCCTGGGCAAGCCCACGATAAACATCAGCATTGATGGCTGAATGGATAGCGTCGCCGACTTGAGTGCCAGAGATCACTAGTTCGAATCTCACCGTCGCCCCACTGCACACGTCACCGAAGCCCACGATAACCGCCGCGTTCACTCCGCCCCTTGCCGCGGTCACTCCGCCCCGTGCCGTGGCCTGCAATGAGGTAAGGCTCGGGAAGTAGGGCTAAACACCTGTGCTTGGGAAAACACCTGGGAAAGTGGTAAACGGGAAACTCAATGATGTTGGGCTCTGGGTGAAACCTGTGTTGCCATTTCTGCTTATAATAATCAATTTGTGTATTTTTGGAGCTGTGTGAAACACAGGCTCCCTATACGTGGCTGTGTGGGTCTGTCTGTCTGTCTGTCTGTGTGTATGTAGCCTGAACTTCCTAAACTTCGGCACGCTACTAGTCCCACAGTTTTGCCACCACACACTCGCGCCATATGTCAAATCGACCGGCTTACTCGGGAATCCTGGGCTAGTAACTTGCTAAGAGAAAGGTTCAATAGTTTAATTGATATTAATTTATTAGTGAATTATTTTTCCCCATTGACTTATAATGGGAATCGCAAAAACTCACATTCAATTATTTGTCTCTCGCAAACCATAGGGGCTAGAGTTTCAAGACTTGGAGAGGAGGTTCATAATGATTTCAAGGATTAAATAAAAAATAATTGTGTCATTTGGCCGCATGGTGGCGCCATAACACCCCACTTTACGTTTTGGCCTGTAACTCTTGAACCGTAGGTCGGAAAATTAAAAATATTTTTTCCCTGGATTCCTTGGGTCATGACGCATCTCCCCATATAGGCCACGCCCATTTGCGCCATGATAGATTTTCCGCCATCTTGAATTTTCTCCAAAACACACTTTTTGCTCCTTTTCCTACATATTTTCTTCAAATGTCACAAAAATCGGTACACATGATCCACACACACACACACACACACACACACACACACACACACACACACACACACACAGCTCCACTTCACACAGGTGTGATTTTTTAAATGTAGTGTAGTTCCTTATTGGCCTTGCTTTCGAATGTTTTTTTAAACCAACTGGTGGTTCCCAAATCTTTTCATATCAAGGACCGAGGTCGAAATCCAGGAGACTGCAGGATCCAGGAGGGTTGGCAAGCTTGGCAGCCCTGCAAACAATAGGCCTACTGTTCATAGATGTCTTAACTTTGAGGATAAATCAATACATTTCAATGCAATATTTAGTTTATTTTAGGATGTTGGAAATGCATATTATTAAAACAACCTGTACTGGTGGTTTAAACAACCTAAGGTTGTGAAGAGATCTCAGCTGTCCTTGAAATACATCATTATCCCTTTTGTAATCAGGAATGTAATGTCCACTAGATGGTGCTAGAAAGAGGCTGTGTGGAACTTTGACAAGCTGTGAGCTTGTGTGACATATTTTAAATATGGATGACTTCTATGTGTTCGCCATTATTTCTGCAATATACTGTACTTAGACAGGATTCACTGAAAATGTTGCCTTTTAGAAGACATACCTTTTACAGAGCTAACCCTGCTATCACTTTGAGTATCTCAACAAAATAGAGGATACAGACATTGGACATTCAAAAAGGTTTTCCTTTATTTTTTCCTCATTTCGCCTGCCCTTACAAATACACTCCGTATAGTGTGGTCAGGCCTAAATCCACAAACCATCATAGTCACAGCTGTAACTATTGCATAAATACAAAGCAACATACAGGTGATGCTCAACTTTGTGTGTATGACTAGAATGAAATACACAAACAAACAAAAAGAGAGGTTACAGTACTCAATTGCAAGAAACCCAATGAGAATATCAATCACAGCAACAAAAAAAAGAAAAAAACTAAAAACAGATTGACAACTTGTGTCCCCCGCCCTTAAACTTTGGTTTTATATGTTGTGGTCTTTCACAAAGACCATGATAATGACCTAAAAGATAGTTTCACGTAAGGAGGACAAGAAACAGATATTACAGAGGAAGATAAGAGACATGCTGGTACCATGAGGGTGAACGTGATGACACATACTAGAATGGGACAGAGGAGTTGGGGGCCAAGACAAACGTGATTCTGGTTTTAACGCCGACATGTCTCACTCGCCTTCTCCAAAGAAAGCACCAGATTTGAACATCCTAATTGAGGTACTGTTAAAAAATATATATAATACAAACTAAACCAAGTCACACACCAGAAGTAAACTTTTCACCGATGGTCATGATCGCTTCTTTCATCTCATAGTGAGAATGTTCCTGTGCAACATAAAAACATCTTCATCGAGATTAGGGAAAAAACAAACAAAAAAAGACAAACAGAAACAAAGTTTTCTTTTTTTGTTTTTATAATTATACAGAATCTCAAAGCTCGTATTAGCTCCAATAAGATCCCAAACAATAAATATGTAGAATAAGTTTGGAGAAGAAAAATAAAAACACACACAAACATATATATGTTTTCAATTCAACCTGTCTGGAGAAGAAAAAAGGTAAACTCAAGTTCCACCATGGTCTGTAATGCTAAACCTTAAGCCTGATTTATACGTTGTCTTACAATGGTGTATAAATTAAGCATTTAGTGACTGTGGCTTTGACTTGAAAAGGGACAACTGTCTTTTCAAGAGCTTCATATATGACCTTTATTCAAGCAGTTATATTTATATATAAATGTCTTTTTTTTGTTGATTTTCTTTTTTATAAATGTGCAGTGCTTAGTAATAAGAATTTGTCATAATTTTTATCACACAATCTCTCTGTTCTGAAAGGGTCTCCTGACGCAAAATATATATTGGCTATTATCTCTGCCACAAAACAAAAACAATAACAAGCCAACTCTTTTACGACTGAAAAAAAAGGAAAAATCCAAAAGGACAATAATTTGGAAGTGTGCTTTTTGTCAGTGCCCATAATAAACTGATATAAACTTGCTTTGAATTGATGCTGGTATATCTCATTATACTGATTTATTTTCTTTCTTTCTTAAACAACCACATGCATTTACATTTATGGATAAAGATTATTTGTCATTTTTTTTACATCTGAAAAACTTGATAAAGATCATTAGCATTCGTAAACTAGGATCCTTTATTTTTCCGTCAACTTCAGGTCTCTCTCTCACACTCTTTTTTTAGCTTTTATTTTTTTTGCAGCAGTAGAGTTTTATGTGTGTGTCAGTGTCAGGTTTGTCAAGTGTCCGTTGATGTGTCTGTGTTGAACAATGTGTTCTGTACATGTGTATCTCGCATGCGTGTGCGCACGCTCCAACGGTGACATCTTCTGTGAGAAGTGCGATGGTGGTTGGGGGCTTGTGGTTCCGTGGCCTCTCCCGAAGGCTATCACAGTTTGTCCGTATCAGGAAAGATGAAAAACAAAAACAAAAAAACACAAAAAAAAGGGGGGGGGGGGGGGGGGGACTACTGTGGGAGAGGGGGAGGGGAAAGTCCTGTCCTGCCACCCCCCTGGCGAGGACTGGCCCACCCCCCACACTCAAGGCAGTGGTGGAAAGTAACTTTTACTTAAGTAGTGTACTTGAGTACAATTTTGAGGTATTTGTACTTTACTTGAGTAATTCCAATTACCAATACTTTTTACTCCTTTACATCTTGGATCCAAATATTGTACTTTTACTTCACTACATTTATTTGAAAGCTTTAGTTACTGGTTACTTTGTAGATTGATTATGATTACAAAACATACATTAACCACTTTAACACTATACATTTCGACCATTTGAAAATAGTCGATCTACAAGATCACAATGGGCCGCGATTCTTGTAGAACTTGCCAATTTCAAAAGATTTGAAAACTTGTGAAATGGGACATTATGCATAATGAGTACTTTCTACTTTTGGTACTTGAAGTATATTTTGATACCAATACTTTTGTACATTTCCTCAAGTAAATATTGAATTCCAGACTTTTACTTGTAAGGCTGCACCCACACTTAAGTATGATCGCCAGTGGATAAACTCTTTTGGTGCACAGCTGACTAAAAACACAGAGAGCGCATTCTGTCCCTAAGCCAGTGCCGCGCCTGTCAGTCACTTCAAGAACCCTCCCCATTCCGCCTTTGACTCACCCGATTGGACAGAAGGGGAAAACTGGAGAATGTATCTGCTCCAGCATAAACGCTGAGTCTGCGCGGCACGCAGATAGCCTCTACTGGCATGAAACCATTCCCATTGAAATACATTGGCGGAATTGGGATTCCACTCTCATGTACTTTGGTGTGGGCGCAGCCTAACAGAGTACTTCTACATTTCAGTAGGGCATTCACCAAATATTAGAATATTAGAATATCAAAGTCACTATTCGTCGTTCTCATTTTTATTGTTTTCTCTTTAAAAAATGTATAGTTTCTAAAGCTTGGCTAGATAGGAAGTCATAAGAATGAGTTGTCAATGCCCCTGGTGGATGAATTTGTTAATGCTCTATACCAGGGGTTCTCAAACCTTTTTAGGCCGTGACCCCCAAAATAAACATATTTGAACTGTGGACCCCCACCCTGACAAGCACTTGGAATTGTAGGTATTACATTTAATGTGACTCGGTTCCGCAGATAAATATAGCAGATCTACATGCTCACAACGCATCGCGTTGTGAGGCGTTGTGAGCATGTAGATCGGCTATTTTCACAATGTTTGCCTCTTGCTTACTTAATATTTGACAGTTTGGCCAGTCCTGTCGAATATTTGACCATTCGAATACTTTGAGGTCGAATAATTCGAATACTAAAAATCACTATTCGTGAATGCCCTACATTGCAGTATACTTAACTCATTTAGTGCCACCCCTTTCACCACTAGAGGGCGCCCAGTGGCCAGAGAAAATCCCATAGAGATATGCTGGTATATGCAGAAGCCCTGCAGCCATGACTTGCCTGAACACTTTCCTTTGTGCATGACTGCATGTACAGGAAGAGGATGAAGTTAGCTTGAAGTTAGCTATTGGCTACCAAGCATTTTAGAAGCCTTATTTTCGTCAACTTAGCCATGATTAAACCTTGCACACCTCATGCATGGGAAAAAAACAGAGAAGAATGAGCTCTGAAAAATCCAATGCAATCCAGAGTGGATTTGTGCAGTTTGTTCACAGCTTTCAAACAAAAAAATCCGATTGGAAATCCGTTCAGGCATTCTTGAGATAATCGCCCTTATGTTTTACATGTAATGTAAACAAAAATGGCTGCCCTGTATGTTAGATGGGGTTGTATGGGGGTGGAACATGCAAAATCGCGATTGAAATCATGTTCACCAGATTTGATGGGGTCCAAAAAAAAAAAAAAAAAAAATCAAAAATTTTTTTTTCAAAAAAATTTTTCTTTTTTTTTTTTTTTTTTTTTATATCCCGAACTTGTTCGGGATAGGCACCCTGTGATACGATCATATATCCCGAACTAATTCGGGATAGGCACTCAATGAGTTAAGTAAAACACATTTTCCACCACTGCCCCCTAGCGAGGACCGGCCCACCCCCAGGTTCGTCACTCGTCATCGTCCTCCTCTTCCTCCTCGCCGTCGGAGAGCGAGGCGCAGGGGCGGATCTGGCGGTAGCCGTCCAGCCACTTCTCCACCATCTGCGTGACCAGAGGGTGGTTCCGCCGCCGTGAGCTCTTCTGGAGCGCCACCAGAACCCCGCCCTCCGTCACGCAGCAGTCCAACCACTCCCTCAGCAGCTTCTCCTGCTGCTCCTCGTTACCCATCTGACACAGGTGGAGAAAGAACACAATTAGCAAACCTAGGAGGAAGCTAGGACTTAAGCTGGTTGCACACTGCTGCGTTTTTCGTTGCGAAATGCGTTTTTCAGGGCAAGGAGAGAGAGAGAGATAGAGAGAGCAAGGGACCGAGTGGTGCGCGAAACGGGCGGCAGTGTGCAAAGGTGACTGACATAACGTGAGGTTGATTTTTTATTTGCGTGCTCCGAAATTCACTCCGATATTCGGCCCGAAAAACGCAGCAGTGTGCAACCACCTTAAGGCATAGGCTACACAGAGTGGCGGAAAAAAAATACCTCTGGGAACTCAGATTGACACAGAGCTGGATTTTTCATATATCCCGTTTTTTCCAGATATCCACAAAGAAAGATATCTAGGTCCACATGACAAAGATATCTAGGTCTAAAATAATCTGAGTCCCCAAACCTCCACTAGGGGGACAAGCACACACACAGGAAAGTCTTCAGAGATATCCGGGTTCCATGTCTACACGGATCCAGTGAATCAGATATTTTTCAATGTCTTCACTTATTTATCCAGTTTAAAAAATATCCAGCTTTGCGGCCGAAATATCCAGCTTTGTGTGGCTGCAAGCCCCAACCGCACAAAAAAAATGTCTAGCAAATGTCTAACTTCAGAAATATCCAGCTCCGTCTGGCCTAGGCCTAAACAGTCTAAATATATTGACAATTTCATCAACAAGAGATCCAGTAGAACTAAAAGACAAGTCATTTTATGTTTGGGTGCGTTCGGGTGCTGAAAATAGCAAATCTACAAGCTCACAACTACGTCACGCTGCGACGCGTTGTGAGCTTGTAGGTCGCAGCTAAGTAAAAACCAGCCATTTCGATAAACTAAACTTAACTAGACTAATTTGCCGTCAAAATCAACATTGATTCATACCTAGTTGTGCATTGAGTTGAGCACCAGAACCAGACAATTTACGTGCTCAAAATGTGTTGTGCGATGTGAGCTTGTAGATCTTACATTTTCAACACAACTAAGTACAAAACGTACACATAGGAAATTCTTCTCGCACCTCTCGTTATATGAGATACTTCAATGGTTTTCTATGGAAATAAGCTTAGTCTTTTCTAGGATCTCCTTTTAGTAGACCTTGTACCAGTGAACTGTACGGTCATGAAACTGTACCTTTTCCTATGCAAACTTCTAATAAAGTTTCAATCAATCAATCAATAATGTCTATATTATGAACAGTATATCGTCACTGTCAGGTAGAAACCTTGTATCTCTAAGTTTCAAATTTGTAGTTTTTTTTCCGTAAATTAAAGCCCTACTTCATCATAATAAAGTGATGCACAAAAGTAGTGAACATAGCAGATCTACAAGCACAGAACGCGTTGTGTCCTTGTAGATCGGCTACCAACCTCGTGTTTTTTTTGTGATCAATATTTTATTGGATTTTTGGCACTCATGTTTTGAGGTTAACAGGGAACTGTGGTCACGGCCACGCAACACACGTGTGCAATTTTCAACTCATTAGAAGTGGATGCTGAAATTGGAGCTTGTTCACTAGGGCATTAACGAAAAAGTCAACAAGTCGACTTCATTACACAAGTTGACTCCCACCAAAGTTGAAAAAAAAAAAAAAAAAAAAAAACGTTCTATTGTGAAAATAGCAGATCTACATAAATATAAATGTAGATCGTCTATTTTCACAATTTCTGCCTCTATATTTGACAATTTGGAAAATGTTTAATTTGCCATTTTAGAGGTATTAAAAGTCCTTAAATTGGCACTTTAGAAATGTGAAGATACCCTCTATACACTTAAACTTTATGTTGGTTTGTTTACAGTTGAGTGAGAAAACAATGTTTCACATTAAGTTAATCATCTGGGGACCCCCCAAAATAATTGGGGGTCGTGTATGATGTGATGACGTCGTCAAACGATAAAGTCGATTTCAACTCAAGTCGAGTCGACTTGCAAAAATCACAAGTCGTTAATGACCTAGTGTTCACACAGTCGAGAAAGTGCAAGAATTGTACTGTCTGCAATGTTGCTGTATTATTATATTAATTATGTATGATGTATTTTGGGTGTGCACAACAAAAACTCAAAACTAATTGGAGTTGCATGAAATGCATTCCTGGCAGCCAGACTATACCAGGCAGTCACTGCACAGCCTCTCAAATGAAAAGGCTGATGGAGTAATGTCCCTCATCCTCAACTACAGCCTGGTTTATACTTGGTTGCGTGTGAAAATAGCTGACTTACAACCTCACAGTCACAACATTGCATTTCAATATGAGCTTGTAGCAGCTCAACTATTCTTGGTGCTCACAGTTGGCACGCAACCACCAAGTATAAATCAGGCTTATGTCCACAATTTATGCAAGTGTATGGAAAACCGGGGACTATGAAATTCTAAACTAATCCATACCAAGGATCTGGGACATTGCTGCAAGCATGGACTCACCAAGTAAGTTACACCTTGTAATTATTTGACTGTTTAATTCGTTTGACTAAGGTGAGGGTAATGTAATAGTTTTTTGCTATACAGTATGGCACTTGAGGTATGTGTGCGCGCTCGCGCACAAACATACTCCTAATAATAATTCTAGTGTTGTATGCAGATAAATTATTACCTGGAGCCATGAAATGGTAGTGCAGTATGCGATTACAACCCCTACTGTCTTCCTCCGTCTCTCACATACACATTTGTACTACTGCTCTCCATAATTCTGTCAGATATTGCGGTCCTTCAAATTTCTCTGCCATGTGCAAAGTATGAGTATTAATGCTATGTGTCAATTATGTTTCAACACCAGTAAATCAATAGTTTGTCATTGCGAATATACGTACATGTTGACAGTCAATTGTACATGAAACTGAAAAGTAATGCCTAGTAAAATTAAACGCACACAGTTATTTCTGAAAGGGGGCAGGCCATGCCAGCATAATCCCAGAAAAGTAACCTCAGACCTGTGTGTGACACTGAATGCGAGATGGAGAGGTAAAAGAGGTTGCTCTCTCAACTCCTACATGGTCATGGTCAAATCACCTGCACGTTATTTTTCAATGTGAAATCTATTTCATAGCCAAGGTGCTGGGCTTGCTGACAGCGTGCAAAATACATTTGATGCCGATTGCCCTAGTAACTGCGCCGATAGACACACACACATGAGGAGACGAATGACTATAAGTGCTTACAATTAAAAGCGGCCTCAGAGTTAGAAAGACAGAAAGAGGCACCTACGAAAAGTGGAGGAATGATCCAAAAATGCTAAAAGCTCTAAATGGGACCTTTAAATGGCTTAATTCATAAACAAGTACCTTTATTCTGGCAGACAAACTCGTTCCGAGCCACTATAATATCATCTACTTGGCCGTTTGTCCGCCTCGGACAATAAATGGAATTAAAAAATAACGCATTATCTAATGAATCACTGCTGAAAAAAATCTTTAACTGTAGCATCTTAAGGCAGCTTTTAACCGCACAGATTTTTTGACGGCGTCGGCGGAAAGCATTTGCTGCCGAAAGGGAGACATCGGCAGCTTTTCGGCAAGAGACGCCTGCCGTCGATAAAGCCGTCCGTTGATGGAGAACTGGGCTTGCTCAGTCTTGAGATGTCTTTTTCTAGGAGTCGGTAGGATTGAGGGGATTGTGAGTGGACAGTTTGCTACTGATGCAGAACCACCTAAGCCTAAACAAGCCATTTTCCCGTCGCACATTTTAACTAACCAGCGTCTGCCAGCCCTCTGAATACAATGTTCATCACCCGACTTTTAAATTACAAAGTTTGCCAACTAATGCCAGCAGACTACAACAGACAGACTGGCAGTTTGGAGCCGTTGGAAGTAGGCTGTTTGGTGTGGAGACACCTTTAACCCCTTTAGAACGGGTACACATTTTGTGTATCATTATTTTATGCTTTAACTATTGAAAAATAGCAGATATACAAGCTGACCCGATTCTATAAGTGTCTTTTGAATCCTTCTAAGATTTTTTGAAAAACCGATGTTTCTATGTCAGCAATCTGGCCAGCCATCGTCAAAGAGGTTAAACAGACAGTAGAAAATTTGGCACGCGAAGGAAGCCTGCCAACACATAGCACACAGCAAGGGGGGTGTCCTTACTTCCTGTGCTGACAGGAAGTGGATGTGGAGCAGCTTCCTCTCACTATCGACCAGCGGCAGGAATGTGACGGTGACGTCGTCGTCCGTGTTGAGGTTGGCGCCCGCGCCGCGATTGTCAAAGCCGTCGTTCTCCATGGCCACCAGCGCAGAGAAGTGGCCCCGCGTGTAGCCCAGGGCTATGGGGCTCTTCCAGCAGAAGCTCTGCTCCCACAGCAGGGGCAAGTACACACCTGGAGGACAGAGCAGAGACACAAGGTGTAAAGCAGGGGTTCTCAAACCTCTTTAGGCCGTGACTCCCAAAATAAAAATATTTGTCAGAGTGGGGACCCCCCCACTCTGACAAGCACTTGGAATTGTAGGTATTACATTTAATGTGACTCGGTTCCACAGATGAATAATTGTGAAAATAGCAGATCTACATGCTCACTTAATATTTGACAGTTTGGTATTAACACATCTGGTGCCAACCCCGAGTTTCCCGAGTTTGAAAAGGTACCACCCCTGTGCCAACCCTGAGTTTCCCGAGTTTGGGCCGTTTTTGAAGAAAAACATTTTTTTTCAAAGATTTCTTTTTTCAAAAATGTTTTTTGGACCTCCAGAAATGTATTAGGCATGATCGCGATCGCGAAAATGCATGTTTAACCCCCATACCAACCCATTCTTTCAAACATGGTAGCCATGTAACTTAAAGGACCAGGTCACCTCTGGGACAACCAGATCTTATTGTATTGTTGTGTGGGACACGATCAACACAATACTGAGTTATTTTTTGTGTTCAATCTGTGTTTTTAGATATTTTTGTATTTCAGCCGATTTCAGCATGCTACAACTGGTCATATGATGCAAAATGCATCATATGACCAGTTGTAGCATGCTGAAATACTAACATATCTAAAAACACAGATTGAACACAAAAAAGAATTCAGGATTGTGTTGATCGTGTCCCACACAACAATAAAATAAGATCTGGTTGTCCCAGAGGTGACCTGGTCCTTTAAGTGTTAAAACGAAAGTCCTTAAATTGTCACTTTAGAAATGTGCAGTACCATGTACACTTATCATGTGTGTTGGTTTGTTTGCCATTGAGTGAGAAAAAAATTACATTAAGCTAATCATCTGGGGACCCCTAAAAATAATTTGGTGACCCAAAGTTTGAGAACCACTGGTGTAAAGTAACTACCGGTAAGAACATTTACTTAAGTACAATTTGACGTATTTGTACTTTACTTGAGAATTTCCAATACTTTTACTTGATCTCGGATGCAAACATTGTACTTTTACTCCACTATATTAGTTAACTATATTAGTTAAGATTTTGATTACTACTACAAAACATACATTAAACACTTCAGCCCTATATACATTTCGGCCATTTGAAAATGGCCGATCTACAGGGGCACCCACTGGCCTTGCGGTCCAGGCGCATACCACATTGGCTCTGATGCCTGACACCGTGTCGCGGGTTCAAGTCCCGTTCCCGATGACCTTTGCTGCGTGTCACTTCCCATCTTTCTCCCCATTTCCTGTCAGTCTACTGTCCTATCAATAAAAGGCATAATAGCAAAAAAAAAGAAAAAAATCTAAAAAAATCTAATAAATATCTGATCTACAGGCTCACAATGCTTGTAGATCTTCTAGTTTCAATAGATTTTAATACATTTTATACACTTGAAATACATTTTTGGTGTTAGTCTAGTTCTAGTCAACTAAATATAACATTTTTGTCAACTAAAATCAAATTGATTTTGTCGACTAAAATGTATTTTAGCAGGCCTTGATGGCGATTTTACACTTCGTTGCATATTGAAAATAGCCGATCTACAAGCTTGCAGCGGGCGAGCTTGTAGAAATGACTTTTAGTTCTACAGGATCTCTTCTCCACTAATCCCTCCCCAACATTTTTGTCTAGTTTTTTTGTTGATGAAATTGTCAATTATATTCATCAGTTTTTATTTAGTGTTTATTCCGTTTTTGTCAGTGGGAAGAAAAGGTAGTCGACGAACATATTTCGTCCGTTTTAGTTTTAGTCGAATATACATATCAACACTGAAGGAGAGAATGAATGAAACATCATAGCTACTCTCTGGAATGAGAGCGGCCGTGGTCACACTTCAAACTATTTGCAGAACACAATGTAAGACCGTACAGCGCCGCCCCCCCCCCCCTGTTGCTTTAACTTCAATAATTCACAAAGCAATCTCTGGTGAATGTGGTGCTTCACCTCATGACTACCATTGTAATTGAAACCACAGCTGGGCTGTCTTTTTTTTCTTCTTCTCCCGTCTGTCTCTGAACAGTCTGCCATTGTGTTTTTACGTTTTACTGGGTTCACCTGCCGGCCATTTTAAAAACGAAGGGCCCCTCCCATCCATAGGAACCTATATACAGTGTGTGTGTGTGTGTGTGTGTGTGTGTGTGTGTGTGTCTGTGTGAGTGTGAGTGTGAGTGTGTGTGTGTGTGTGTGTGTGTGTGTGTGTGTGTGTAGATTATATAAATTATATATATATATCTCATTGATTTATTTACTTGTTGTGTGCACATGTCCCCCCCCCCCCCTGTCTCTCACTCCAGCCCCTGACAGCACAAACAGCAAATCATTCTTCCATTAGGCAGGCATTAACACGAGCAGCCGGCCCTTACAGAGAGCTTTCATCATCCCCCCACATAGCCTCGTTCTGCAGGAAAATTAAAGCCAGACTGTTTTTACTACAGGGCACGGAGGTGGAACCCTCCCTCTGCTCATTGGGATTGGCTGCTTCTAGACTGCTTGTGATGGTTTAAATATGCTCAGACAGCAGGGGCGTCGCACCACATGTTGGGCCCTGGGTACAAGGACCCACTGCGGGGCCCCCCATGAATGTTCTTCATAGGGGGAGGGGGTTTAACCCATTTAGACTGGGAACGCATTCTTTTTGCGCTTTAACTATTGAAGAATAGCAGATATACAAGCTCACAGCGCGAGCGTGTAGATCTGCCATTTTTGAAAAAAATCGTGAAGATTTGCGCGCAAGTCTTTGAATATTCCAAATCCTTCTAAGGTCTTTTGAAAATGTTTCTATGTCAGTGGTGCTCAAACCTTTTTCATGTGAAAGACCCCCAAAATGATATGTATTCGGCCACGGACCCCCATCTCAAAATATTTACTTACAGGGACACCCCAGAAGCAAAATGTTACTTACAAATGTTTGTTTAAAAATAATAATAATAATAAATACATAATAATAATAATAATATATATATTTATTCAAAGATTTTCACACATTTTCACGACTTTTCAGAAATAGCAGATCTACAAGCTCACAGCGCAGCACTCGGTGCCGCGCTGTGAGCTTGTATATCTCCTATTTTTCAATAGCTTAAGTATAAAATAATTAAGGCCCCTACACCTTGGGCTCTAGTAACCCAGTCCCACTTTTCCCCCCCACCTGTGACACCCCAGTCAGACGTGAGTGCATGTGTGCGCTGGGAAAATATGTTTCCCTGCATTGCGATACACATGAAAAGTACAGTCCTAGATGAAATCCAGCAGGGTCTTTTTTTTAAACAGTATTCGTCTTTGACTGCTGTGGGATGAATTACCTTTAAAACGAGTATCGCTCATTTAATACTAAAAACACCCCTTCAATGAAAGTCACTGGGCGTCGTTATGATATGATTACAGCCAGATTGGTTCTAGTAAGAATGAGGGCTACAAAGTATGCCAGCTATTTCAGCTATGCAGACACATGCAGGATAGTGCCGTTTCTCATAATGCGAGTCAAACATTTATAGACACACTGGAGTGAATGAGCTGCACAAAAACCCACTGCTCTTCCTTCTGCGTAAATGGTATTACAAGCCAGAGAATAAAAACAATTAGCACCACCAGATAACAAAACAAACAAAATCCATCCATACAATCATGATACAATCCCAGGGCAAAACCTACAGACTGGTACAACAACAAAAAAGAGAAAGATGCTCACCTTGAAAACGTGTGTAACCGAGTGTTTCGCCACGGAAACTTTTGTAATACTTCACTCCATAGACGATGATTGGCCTACGAAGTATGTGTGCAAGAACAAAAATGTGGGTCTGTTCCAAGCTGGCCCCTGGCTGCAAGGAGAGAAGAAACGACACAGGAAGGAAGAAAGAAGATGCACATTTAGAAACCCTGTACGAAGAAAAACTACAAAATTCTTTAATGTCTGAACCTGCGGTTCCTCTCGTACTGAGCGGGATTACAATTGCAACAACACATCATCAGTAGGGTAAAACTAACCGGTCTCACGACGGTCTAAACCCCCCAGCATTTTTTGGAAAACCAAGTTCTTAATAACAACATAATACCATCGTTTCATAAACCCTACATAATGGAACAGCACAATGTTTAAAACGTGAGCTCTATGTCAGCACCTGTTTTAGACTGATGAGACTGAACTGCAGCGAGGTACTGAAGGCAGACAGGATGGACTTTCAAGGGTGTTGACTGTTTTTTGTGTAGCAGCAAGTTGCATAATTCAATAATTCATGCATTCATTGGTGAAGTGCATTTGCACATACTGAACATAAGTGGTCTGCATTTCTATAGGACCCTTTATCCAAAGTGCTCATTCACACACCGCCAACGCAAGGCACCAACCTGCTCAACTGTAACCGTTAGGGGTTTAAAGTGCCTTGCTCAAGGACACAAAGCCAGGAGTCTGAATCAAACCTGGAACCTTCCGATTACCAGGCGACCACTCTAACCATCCACTGCTGCCCCGGTGTTTCACCAGTTTTAGCTAAGATACTAGCAGACCTAGTGTCTGCAGTGACACAGCAGCATTGCGTACGTACCTGACTTGCCAGTGAGAGGATGAATGCCCAGTCTTCTTGCCACTGCTCCTCTCTCAGCGAAAAGTGCAGGCCAAAACTCTGTGAATACCACGACTCCCACTCCTTCCAGCGCGTATAGAACCTGCGGACCAGACAACAAGAGGAAAAACTTCAGTTAGTCAGTGTGACAATGTTCGACCTCCCTGAGCACGGGACTAGGTATTAGGGTGAATCATGGCTAATACCCAGCAAAAACCTAAACAGCAATTTTCTTAGTGAACAACATCAATCTGTCAGCACTCCTGTAGAATTGAGTCACACTAGGCCTTGTCTTATGTAATCTGTAGCTGGGTGGTTGTGTTGCCGTGATGCTTCCAACTTCAAACCAGAGCGGGAGTTTTATAAATCCCCTGGAAATCCTGTCTTCTCAAACTGGCCTAATGCCGTAGTCTGATTCTCCAAGTAAGCCTGCAATTCCAACCTTAGATTTCAGCACTAAATCTCAACCTCCAGGACATTACCGCAACTACAATGCAACTCCATTACGGCTAGAGTGTGAGACTGGTGAAATTCAAGTTTCTGAAATCTGAGATTAAAGGGGTGATCTAGTAATTAAGAGCATGCGGTAACCAAAAGGTCACAGGTTCAATTACGGCAATTGATCAATGTGCCACAGTGTCCTTGAGAAGCTCCACCCCATCTGCTCACGCTTCAGAAGACACCTGTGACTGATGGATGTTTTGTGAACAGAGAATGCAAACTAACAAATCGTCTTCCATGTACTGTATGTGTGAATGTACTTGGCCAATAATCCATTTCTGGCTGTCTGAGGAAGCACTACTGCATAATGCATGTTCTACAGTATGAGGTTACAGCTATATTCAATTACAGTGTATCTCATAACGACACAGTTGTCTCGTCTCCCGGTGTGTTACCGGGCCTAAAACCCCCAGGCCTCACCAGTGAGAACAGTCGTGCAGGCTGTCATGGAGAGTCTTGCGGAGGACTGAGTCCTTGTCGTAGATGCCCCAGGTGGCCTGCAGTACAGAGTCCAGTAGGCAGTCCCCTGCGGTGCGGTTCCAAAGGGCATAAAGGCGGCTATCTAACCTGGTTCCCAGCTCAAGCGACCAGTTGATTATGGGGGACTCCTCTTCAAGTTCTGAGAAGCCGCAGGGAGAAAAAGATTGAGTGTTCGCGTGGTAAGTGAGTTCACCAAAGGTCGCAGTTTGCGTAATAACAACTATTTTGTTGTATGAGAGGTGGCGACATTTGAAAACTTTGTTCTAAGGACAGTGTGTCAACTATTGTATTCATGCCTGTCAATCTAGTTTACTCATAACAGTGGGTCAAAAACATGAAGGCCACCTGTCTTTCCTTGTACCTACTCTTGCCCATAAGTTGGACTGAATAGTGGAGTGGACTGCTGCAAACACTGGCCTGATTAAACAGATGGTCATACTAAATAGGAGGCACCTAGGAGGAGAGAATAGGAGGCACCTAGGAGGAGAGAGAATGTGAGCTGGATGGAAAAATACTGCTATTTAAGAGTGGGTGTGCAGTGTGTGTGTGTGTGTGTGTGTGTGTGTGTGTGTGTGTGTGTGTGTGTGTGTGTGTGTGTGTGTGTGTGTGTGTGTGTGTGTGTGTGTGTGTGTGTGTGTGTGTGTGTGTGTGTGTGTGTGTGTGTGTTGTGCCCACTGTCTCTGTGTAAGGCTGGGAGGAAGCACAATCATTCAGCAGGGGATTGGAGAAATCCTTCAAACTCAATTAGCCTGATTAGTACAAATGCAAGTGGCATGCACGATAAGGACTGGCACAGTGAGAAGCAGGCAGGCAGACCGGCAGGGAGGGCACTGTGCTGGGCAAGGGAAATGTAATGTAACACTGCCCGCATCCGGCAGCATTCCCATTATAGTATATATGGACGAGGGAGCAGCATTAGTTTGCCAAACCACCCTCCCACTGGATCTGGTTTCTTACTCTTGACTTGCAATGACTAATTTGTATTGGAGAAGAATGCTGTTATAGTAGTAGTAGTAGACTCCGTAGTACAGTGGTTCTCAAAGTGGATTCCAGGGACTTTGTGGGTTCCCTTATGGGGGTCTAAATTGACCCATACAAGTCTGTAACTCTGACAACATACAAATGGAACCAAATGGACCCGTTAGGGTCCATTTGGTTCCATTTGTATACTGTCAGAGTTAACTCATTGAGTGCCAGCGCCCTCTAGGGGCCAAAGAATGCCAGCGCATCTCTCATAGGCGAGCGCTTTAGCTTCCAGGACTTCACCTTCCAGGACCTGACGTGCTCACGTTCATGCACGGCATGGAAATGTCCCGGATGAAGATGCTAACAGAATGGCTATTCCCATTTTGTCATCTAAAAGATCATTTTTGGGCGATTTCGCCGTAAATAAACCTCGCGCCGCTTCCCTATGACACAATCCAGAGATATAAGCCTTTAAAGATGTGGTCTTTCATTGGATTAGGCGGAGATTGGCGATTGCGTTCGCAAATAACGTCCGGCCGGGACGTTGCTAGCTTTCGGCTAGTAGCTACAAAAATCAGGCCAGGCTTCAGAAGGCCTCTTATCATTTTTATTCATTTCATTAAATATCCCGGACTAGTTCGGGATAGGCACCCTGGAATACGTCGCGCCGCCTACAATGAACATTGGGTGAACATTGGGGGGGTCTAAACTTTATTTTAAACCATTTTCAATGGAATATATCGTCGGACATAGTAGAATGGCTTGCTGGCTAGCGACTAGCGAGCCGGGACCACCCACGTTGCTCCAAGCAGCTCGGGGTAAGTAAAATAGCAAATAAAAAATTTTTTTGATCCCGAATATCCCGAACTAGTCCAGGATAGGCACTGTATGAGTTAAGGGGAGACCTCGAGATGATAAGTTTGAGAACCACTGCTGTAGTAAACAGACTAAATCAGTAAATACTGTACTTCACCTTTCTGAACATCCCGGTCCAGCACCTCATCAAACAGTTTCTCCTGAACTGTTGGGGGCAAGTCCTCAATGTCTGCAAACAAAGCACACACAATATCAGTTCAATCAGGCACTTTCCTGAAGAAAAAAAAACATTTATCGCAATGATATTTCAATCAGTTTGGCGGTGTGACTCTGCTCCTGTGATTCTAAAGATTATCTACGCAAGCATGACACAGAAACTGGGGGAAACGCTGCATCCCCTTGTCGTGAGAGGGCTAGAAAAAGGAGCTATAGGATTTCCTATGAAGAAAACGTCACTTTCTTTTTTTAATTGACAAAAAGGTTGGGATGAGTCCTTTTGTAGATACCACGTTCATGCCCCTACTACTTACTCTCTACTCCATCTCAAGGACCTGAAAATGTTAGCTAGAAACTGCTTCTGTCTTGGCAACTAAAACCATGTCAACTCCCTGTTTTGTTTCACACTTTTCACCATGGTTGCTGGCTTTCGTATGCTTGAGGCCTTGACAACAGTAGCTTATTCTTTAGCTAAAATAAATGAATGCATTGAGTTTGTGGAACTAGACAGAATGGTTTTCTATGGTGGCCGGAAGCCAAGGTCTGCATTGTCCCTGACTACTGCCGTGCTGAGCCACCAGCAACAGACTATAAACCACAATAGCCATTCTTCAGTGAAATTCAACAGAAATAGGATTGTGCACATTCAAATTCTCACATTTTGTACGGAATTTGGGCAACACCAAAAAAGAAAACCGATAAAAAGATAATAATTTTGCTACTGGCAACAGACAATGTTGGTGGCTGGTATACACAGAATGCAAGAACAATACACAGCCAAGGAGCCAATGGTGGCCTCCAGCCCAGTCTTAGGCAGTTGGAAACAGACAACTGTAGCATTATGCCTCTGGAACATCCCAACAACAGGCAATTTCATAAACCAGAAGCAAACAAAACAAGCATTCTGCCACATACTTGGCAGGTCACCGGGGCTGGGTAGTCTACATTCTTCAGCTGCACAGCAAACATAATAGGCCCCAAACTAAGTACCTTTGACACAAATGGAGAATCTTAATACAATAACACGTTTTTATCAGTGCTATCATCATGTACTCCATCACTCCAAGGCTCCATCTCCAACACTGTGAGCCTGTGGGGTGGAATAAAAGCCTGCTTGTTGTTTCAGCTGAGAATGGTAACAGAGGACTTTCAAGTGATCACCTTATTCATTGCATTAAAATGGATGTCTTTCAACCATAAAAGCCTGCTTGCTCTCTCAGGACAGTTTTTCGATATTCTTGGTGCCCTCTACTCAAAACCAGTGACCCATAATTTTCAGTGGTCTTATGTTAAAAATGTGGCTGCCCCGGTAGCCAAACTCGTTCAGAGACGAGATAAGGTTTCCATGGTAACCCGCATCTCAGACGCTTGCTACGGGTGCTGTTGAAAGAAAAAACTGCATGCGTCATGATGCAACGCAGCCAGAAGCAATGGAGAGCGGCCATTATCCATTGACTCCTATTCTATGCTGAAACATAAAAACGGCTTTATCTCTGAATAAGGTGCAAATAACGCAGAGGAGGCCGAGATCCGCTTGTTTTCACGGCGACACTATGCTGTGATGGTCGGCCCGGTTAGGAATTTAGTTTTGCGACCGTTTGTAAACAAACAGATCTCCTTCCTGAATCATCAGTGTACACACACGTGCACACACACAGAGCTTCCGGGGCTCTTCAAAATAAAGCGTAAGTGAATGGTGGCAGCCGTTGTGTCCGCCCCGAGACTGGGAGGTCGCGGTTCGATCCCCGGCCAGGTCATGCCAAAGACTCTGAAAAATGGGAACGAGTGGGACTCAGCATCAAGGGTTGGATTGGGGGCAAGTCCCTGCGACAAACTATCTTCATGTTCAGAGTGTGTACTTGTACATAAGGCTACCTCACGCTACATAAACAGAAGATAGTGCCTCATTGCTCGGCAAGGCTTACTTACTTTACTTACTTCAAACTACAAGATACAAATGTAGGAGTGGTAATTGAAACAAAGCCCATCGCTAATATATTCAGAACTATGAGGCTATGGCAGCCTACCTACCTGCAGGTAGGGTGAAGGTGACCAGGTCTGTCAGGAAATAGCAGGTAAAGTCTCCTTTGCGCTGGTGCAAAGAGGCTGCCACTTCACGGCGGATTTGCTCTGTCAACTCAGGACACACCATGGCTGGGATGCACTTAGCTGCCTGTTGGGACACCTGGAGGGTGGGAGGAAGGGAGAGAGAGAGAGACGGGTGTCAAAGGACAGACAAACAATAAGTGAGGCTTATTCCCACGATCCATTCACGATCCAGTCATTCTTCTTTACATGCAGTGCAATGCTCAGCCTGC
This sequence comes from Nannobrachium achirus, assembly GCF_963921795.1. Classification (NCBI taxonomy): domain Eukaryota; kingdom Metazoa; phylum Chordata; class Actinopteri; order Myctophiformes; family Myctophidae; genus Nannobrachium; species Nannobrachium achirus. Next base: position 39,082,391 of record NC_137833.1, on the reverse strand, counting down.
CTAGCATATATATGCTGTGGAGTCTAGGCTGGCAATGGCTACTGATTTGAATTTCAGTGGCTATGGGGCTGTTAAGTTTGACATCATTTTGTAGGCAGAGGAGAACTTTTGGGGCCAAAAGGCCCCAGCGCCCGTGAATCTTTTTACTATTTACTAATTTTTCTTCTCTTTGTTGTTGAAAGGAAAGTGGTAGAATTATACTTTAGTCGTTATTTTTGTCTCGGATCAGCGAGGGACAGATATTGATAATAAATCTGTTTGGAGGTCTGACTACAAAATGATGTCACGGCTTAAAAGCCCCATATGTAAACAAGGTGGCTAAAGAGGAAATCCATGGATCCTGCATATCAGCTCTCTCCAAAAACAAAAAAGCATTTTCTTTTTCCTTTTTTCCCAATTAAATTTAGGAAACTATGCCAGAGCCGACATTATTAAGTGATACAACATTTTTCCATTAGCCTCACCAATCTAAGCTAGGCTGCATTAGGTTCGGGTAAAGGAAAATAACGTTTCTGGAGTGTTCATGCACGACTACGGCATGTGTGCATTTTAGCGGGCATGTTAGAGTGGTTCATACCAGGACACACTCTAGCACAATCCCTGGCTGGGAGAGAGTGAGACGGTAATGGGAGCATCGGACTGAGAGAAGGTCAGGTTCCAGATAATCTGGGATCATAGCGTTAGGATCATAGTGCTGATGGCAAATGGAGCTGCCATCGCTCATGCACACTGGTCCACTTTACAAGCATACATGCGGCAATGCTTTTGAGTTGGCTGGTAGGCTTTACACACCACTTAACAGGAACTTTTGAAAGGGACAGCGTTAAAAGCTCATACAAAGGGAGCACATTGACGATATTCACAAGGTGGCCATTTTTATCTTAAAGGAGTAGTTCGCCCCCAAAATGACTTTTTTTCTATTGATTACTCATGCCATGGAGACTTGAGTTCAATAATATGTTTTTGTATTTGTCACATTCCCAAGACAATAATTATCATAGTAAATTTACCCCCATTGATTCTGGATGGGGACCCAAATGCATGGCACTAGATCGGGAGCCAAATGCAAGGCCCTGGCTGGGGACCCATTTGCATTTGGGTCAGAATCAATGGGGGTATATTTAGGGTCAAAGGTAAGGTACGTTTTACCCCCATTGATTCTCACTCCAGGGCCATGCATTTGGGTCCCCATCAGGAATCAATGGGGGGTACATTTACTATAATACAAATACAAAAACTTATCCTTGAACTCAAGTCTCCATGGCATGAGTAATCAATAGGAAAAAAGTCATTTTGGGGGTGAACTACTACACCTTTAACCCATTTAGGCCTGAACACAATATGACGCAATATTTTATGCTTTAAATATAAAAAAAATAGCAGATATTAGCTTGTAGATCTGCTATTTTTTAAAAATCGTGAAAATTTGAATTTTGACCCGATTCTATAAGTGTCTTTTGAATCCTTCTAAGATTTTTGGAAAAATCCTATGTTTCTATGTCAGCAATCTGGCCAGCCATCGTCAAAGAAAAGGTCCTTTTCACTTAACTGGAGCTCAGTTAGTCTGTTCTTGAGAGACTACTATGTCAGTGGTGCTCAAACCTTTTCATGTGAAGGACCCCCAAAATGATATTTATTTGGCCACGGACCCCCATTTCAAAATATCTAGTTCCAGGGACCACCCAGAAGCAAAATTTGAGTTACAAACGTTCACTTTGAAAATACATATATTCAAAGATTTGCACACATTTTCACAACTTTTTCAAAAATAGCAGATCTACAAGCTCGCAGCGCGGCACTCGGTGCCACGCTGTGAGCTTGTATATCTGCTATTTTTCACTGGTTAAAGCAGTCAATAAGTCTAGGCCTAAATGGGTTAAGTCATACTTTGGGTAGGAACAGGACAGTTTGTATAAGGGCATGACGGCAAGACCGTCATACCCAAGAGGTATGGCGGCAAGACAGTCATACCCTTATACAAACTGCCATGGCCAGTAATGAAGGTTAAGTGAGGGTAAAGCGTGGGTTTGTTGTTTGTGTGGTAAGCCGCGACAGTATGTGGGTTTAGTTCAATCTACACTGTCGTCTGTGGAACAGTGAACAATTTAGGCATTTAGCTGACACTATTATACAGAGCGAATTACAAGATTGGGAGTAATGGCATGAACCCTAGTCAGCCAACTACAGGGTAAATGGTCATAAATAAAGCGACAAGAAAACAATTAACCCTTTATGACCTGAGGTTGATTCTACACATCTTCCAAATCCTAAAGGTTTTCTGAAAACGTATGTTGCTATCAGTGGTGCTCAAACTTTTGCATGTCAAGGACCCCCAAAATTATAAATAAATAAATACAATAGAAAAAATAAAGGAAAAAAGTAATCTAAAAAAACATGGCCGCCTCACTTATTAGGAGGGCAGTAAGAGTCACCAGAACCAAGGACAGGTGTTTACGATTAATCGAACATGGTTAAATGGAGTTTGGAGTTACTATGGGCTTGTATAGGAAGGGGGCGTGTCTATTCAAATTAATATTAAAAATCTAAATATTGAATTTAGCAACTTAAAAATTGTGTTGGGTGATCACAAAAGCCAGAGTACCGAATAAGATTAACCACATTTATTTTTAATTTTTATGTGAAATATCCCTTTAAGTGCTCCAAAGCAACTAGGATAGCAGGTAAACATCAACCCTAACATCTTAAAATTACATAATTACAGCTCAAAAGCAGTGTAAACACACCTCATTACAATAGCCTAGTTTGGAAACGACAAAAAAAACTGCAGCCCTTCACTTGGTGAGACATGGCTGTGTCCTGAAGCAGAGTCTCTGTGCATCTTGTAACGCAATGTTACGTAAGTGTGATCATAGTAGGAGTCACTCATCCGGAGATCTAGCCAATTCCAGACTGGTTGGCGAAAGGGCACGCTTAAAATCTGTGTGGGAAATTAACATCAGAGTGTACAAGCGCATCCGAGTTATGGACCTTTTATCAGGCCTGCTGTGAAATAGTGACAGATTCTGCAGTAGTTCATACGTTTACTACCCCCAACCAGCAGCAAATCGTCACAGTCGGGCAGAAACCTTGTATCGTATGTAAGTTGTATGTTTTAAAGTAAAGCCCTGCTTCAGCACACAAGACTGTCGCACAAGGCTAGTGAAAACAGCAGATCTACAAGCACACAACACCTCGTTGTGCCTCGTTGTGTGCTTGTAGATCGGCTGTTTTCACTATTTTAAAATCATTTTTAAAGTGATAAATACAAAACGAATGGTTTTTGGACATACGCGTTTTCCACCCGACAACAACTAAATCATCCATCATTCCGAGGCCCTGCTCTATTTTCCATGAATCCTGTTTCTAGTTCAAGTCGGCTGGTGAATTTTGGAATGCATCAGCCTGCTGTTTCTTTTCCTGTCCTGCTTAACGTCTGACCTCTGTGAGCAACACGGCCAGCATGTCCTGCCTCTGGAAGCGGATGGCGAGGTGCACCAGGGTGAAGCCGTCGTCGAATGCCGACGGCCGGTTCAGGAGGCGCACCTCGTCCGACGTCAACTGCCGCGCGATGTCACCTCCCGATGATTTGTAGGCCTCCACGGCTGCCAGGTCACCCTCCACCACACCTATAGAGCGGGACGGAAATGTCGTTATTTTCCTGATTTCATCTCTTAAACCAGGGGTCTTCAACAGGGAGTCCGGGGCCCCTAGGGGGACGTCAGAGTTACTACAGGGGCTCCTCCAAAACTGAGTGATAGAACCTTTTTCCCCCTTTTTTATATTAACAACTTGAACTCTAGTGTCCATATTCTGAGAACTTTTGCCAAAAATAGCCAATCTACAAGCTCACAACACCTCGCTATTTTCGGCAAAGAGGTTTGGTGTAGAGGGGAAAAAGCAAAGACTAAGTACAGAATGAAAGATCAAGTTTATTAAGTATTGATGGTTCAAGTGGTTAAATATCTGAGAACACAAATTGACATGAATCCAAAATACACTGATGATTGTGCTGTCAAACAATGTATTATGGAATCTATGAAAAGGTTGTGGGGGTCCCTGGCCCTGCTTCATCTCTCTCTCTCAAATAAGGGGTCCTTGGCCTGAAAACTTTGAAGACCCCTGTCTTAAACTGAAAGGTTTTATGGACACTGAAGTATGACATAAATACCGCACAGTCATGCCGTGACCACAAAAGTAGGCCACTGTTGGGAATTGGAAACAGTTAAAGACGGGGTGCCGTGAATTTTCCCCCCAAAAAAACATGATCATCAGGTAGATTTTTTTTCTTTTTCAAAGAGTGTTCAAATTAAGTTTTTCCAAGTTTTTCCAGTTCAACCTGGTTTTCACCGTAGCACCACCCACCTTCAGTTAGCCCAGTTTTTTAGTTTGTTTTTGTACTTAATCATAATGAGCTGTAATGGGGATTTTGCGTATGTCATTCCTTGCAAAGGGTTCAGTAACATGAAAGTAATCTGATCTCAAACGTTATTTCTCAGAAGGCAATTCAGGCTTTTGCAAATCCCGCCCATTCTGCCCTGTTACTATGGTGGGACATTAACCCTGGGCAGATTGTTTTTATAGTGGCAGTGAATGGGATTTTTTTTTTCTTCATAGCCTCATTATTGCAATTTAAAGTACCAAAGGAAAAACATCTAGGTGATATTAATAAAAAGGGAAGACAAAGGTACAGTAGTTACATTGCAAAACAGGGGGTTTCCCCGAAAATATATGTTTTAATTTGTTTAATCCCAGTGGGACAGAATCACTATTGCAGATTCTTTTATAGTGGAAGTGGATGGGATTTTTTTTTCTTCATAGCCTCATTACAGCTATATAAAGTACCAAAAAAAACACATCTACGTGATATTAATAAAAAGGGAAGAAAAAGGTACAGTAATTACATAGCAAAACAGTAATTTCCCCCCGAAAATATATGTTTTAATTAAGGCTGGGACTTTAACTGATTAATTGCGATTAATTAATTACAGAAAATTAACGCGATTAAAAAAATTAACTCATTTTAATCGCACTTAGTTTTTGCACCACATAACCTTCCATTTCGGGCATTCCGATCATAGCGATGCACCAACCAAGAAGAGACAACAAACGCAAAGGGAGAAGTAGCCGATCAGAGCGCTTTGCTTGGCCCAGTGGATGCAAAATTTAGATTAAAAAACTCACTTGTTCATTCACTCGTACAACAAAATGTGTTTTACTTGAAAATAAATGCTTCTCAGGGCAAATATCGATGTGCGATTAAAATGTGATTAATTGCGATTAATTAATCACAGAGCCTGTAATTAATTAGATTAAATTTTTTAATCGCATCCCAGCCCTAGTTTTAATTAGTTTAATCCTCTGGATCAGAGAGAGAATAGAAATAGAAAAAGAAAGCGCATTGCATCTTGGGTAGGAAGAGGAGAACTATAATCTGTTCTCCTCACATAATAGGCTGGCTTTTCGTAATTCTGCCCATTTAAAATATATGTACCCAATCGTAACTCTTAGTTACATTGATAAGGTCCATCTATACTATAATTTTGCGAATGTCTGCGTGAGTATCTGAGTGTCTGTCACAGCGTTTCTCCTCAGTGGCTGGAGCAATTGATCTGAAATCGCATCACCATAAGCATATGAACACACCTGACATAACTGTGAAGCCCGTTTGTCACTTTCACAAATCGTATGCTGTATATTAGCATTTTTATGGTGTATCTACTATCTATTCTGCATCTAGCTTGAGGCTCATCTATTCTGCATCTAGCATGAGGCAACATGTTTAACCAGCTCTCTCTGTGTGTGTGTGTGTGTGTGTGTGTGTGTGTGTGTGTGTGTGTGTGTGTGTGTGTGCAGGCAGGCGGGTGGGCGGGCTGGGGGGGGGGGGGGGTAGCCATTAAACGAAACGGGTATTTCTTACATTGATGCTCCTACATATTATCATGCAAGCACCAGTTAAAGTTACTTTCCATCCCTCATATACTGTATGCACAGTGCACATCCCATAACCCACACACTGCACATCATTTTGGAGCTCATATCTTTGAACGGGTAAGGGCTAGTTTGAACTAGTTTGTTGAAGCTTATTCATTATATTGAGCGAAATCACGGCCGTAAATCACGGCCGTACCAGACGCATGCCGTGTCGCGCAGTGCGGACTGTTCTTGAAAGCCTGAAGCAACATTCTCCACTGCACAAACTCCACCCCCGATAGCAAAAAGTGAATGGTTTTTTCTGGTTGGCCAGTCAGGGAGTCTCAGGAACCAATCAGAAGGCTGACAAACGGTGAATTCTGTAACATAACAGAATTCTTCTTAATCCTGTAACGGAAGAAGTTACTTTTAAAAGTAGCGTTACCCAACAACACTGCGCTTAACTTATCTTCCACAGAGGACACCGTCATCCAGTTGACTTGACATTGTGTGTCCCAGCGCCAAAGATTGGGCAAAATTGACATTATCTTATCTCCACAGTGGCCTTAACTGTTTAAAGTTGGGGTCATATCTAATCAATAATGCATTAATTCAATGCTGTTCACAGGACCGACCCACCCCCCCCCCCCCCCCCCCCCCCCAGTGTGTTGAGAGTAATGAAGTGTGGCTTATTGATTTTAAGGAGGGTAAACAGAATAAATACAACTGTATTGTAACCCATTGTAAAACAATTATTCAGGGGAAACAGATTATCCGTCTAGAAGTGGTATAAAAACGCTATTTAAGAGCTTGAATTTGGTAGAAATGGAAATCGGGCTCCGTCAACTTCTGTGTAATGCTAATGGCCAATGCCATGTGAAAATTGGGAGCAGTTGCTGAAGAGATAAAGGTGGAAATGCATTTTGTGACTGAGTGACTGACTGACTGACCTCTCTCTAAAATTATTAAGTAGGATAGGTGATCCCTGGCCCCGTCTTGGAAATTAATTCAAAAGCATAATTAATGAAAAACTTGGTAATCCTCAACAGCTTTTGAGTTTTGAGCTGAGACAGACTCTAGCTCACAGCTAAGAATTTTGTTTTTACGGCATGGTTCTGCAGGAGAGGGTCAGTCTGTCCATCTGTATACCCGCAAACTGCTGGACCAATCAGCACCGGAGGTTTTGTGCGATTTACAATTATAGTCAATATATAAGTAAAGAACCTAGTCTGTCTCAGACATCACATCATTGACATCCGACGTCACAGATGACTGCCGTCACAAGCTAGCCACATTAAGTCTGAGATTTACATTAACTTTTTTTTATCATTTTGTTTTCAAATGAGAAAACTGATGACTTAACTTACATATTTTAGGTGAATCAAGAGCCACAACTGACCAACAAAGTATAAACATACACTAAACTTGTATGCATACAACCTCACTCTGTTTTGCCTCAGGCCTCTCATCGGTGAATATAAAGAGTCACTTTGGCAGAACACTCAGCCTGTTGCTCAACTCCCCTTTGAACACAGACAGACCCAATAACCTTGGCTTATTGAACCATGGCCCTGGGAGCAGCCCGATACTCCACAGACTCACAATCCTTAGGTCCTCCAGACAAGTTCACAACAGTGAGTTCAAGTTACCAGGCTCTGACCACCTCTACCAAACATACATTACCTGCACGTATCGCTTCAACTTAATGCTTAATTCAGTGTTTCTCACACTTTTACATTTCAAGGTCTCCCTTTAACTCTGACAGCATACAAATGGAACCAAATGGAACCGTTAGGGTCCATTTGGTTCCACTTATATACTGTCAGAGTTACAGACTTGTATGGGTCAATTTAAGGAACCCACGTTCAGCAATTTTCGGTGACAGTTGTGCGATACTGTGCACAAGATCAACCCTCAAGTTTCAGCGAACAACTTCTACTTTTAAAGTAAACTTCCAATTTAAATTTCTCTTCGGATTACTACTACTAGCAAATGCATGTGTAGCAGTAAGTCTCTCGTGCGTTACACAACATTACTCATCACCGCGCTTTTATTCTAGAGGCAAGAGGACCACACACAATGCTTAACAACATAAACAGAGAGAGAAGCGGGGATCAGTGTGTGTGCGTGACTGAGAGAACCAGTGAGGGTGAGAAGATGGCGAGAGGACAAAGTGCGCCATGCGGAGCTGGCTTCTCCTCAGTGAGAGATGGAACAGGGTACAGTAAGCAGGGGCGTCACAAGGGGTAGGAAAGTGGGACTGAGTTACCAGGGCCCAAGGTGGAGGGGCCCTAGTAACTTTAGCTAGTGAAAAATAGCAGATATACAAGCTCACAGCGCGGCACCGAGTGCCGCGCTGCGAGCTTGTAGATCTGCTATTTTTGAAAAGTCGTGAAAATGTGTGAAAATCTTTGAATATATGTATTTTTTAAGCAAACATTTCTAACTCAAATTTTGCTTCTGGGGGTCCCTGGAACTAAATATTTTGAGATCGGGATCCGTGGCCAAATACATATCATCTTGGGGGTCCATGACATAGGTTTCTTGCACACATTTTCACGATTTTTCAAAAATAGCAGATCTACAAGCTCGCAGCACGGCACTCGGTGCCGCACTGTGAGCTTGTATATCTGCCATTCTTCAATAGTTAACATTCATGGGGGGCCCGCAGTGAATCCTTGTACCCAGGGCCCAGAATTTGGTGTGACGCCCCTGACAGTAAGTATACACAGCATAGTTGCAGCACAGCGTGACAGGGAGGGATCACACAAAGCGCTCCATTAGTGTGGGCGTGCCGTTGGCCCTGCAGCCAGTACTGTACTCAATAAGGTGTTATGGGAATATGAGAGACAAAAACCTGCGAGCAGCAGACACATACTGAAAGACACCAGCTAGAGTGAACAGATTTGGGCTAGACGCACTGCCGTTTTCCTGTAACAGTCTAGCAGTCTCTTTGTTCAGGTCATGACGACACTGTGCAAAGCTTGCTCTAGCACAGTGGTTCTCAAACTTTGAAATTTGAACGTCTCCCTTTAACTTTGACAGTGTACAAATGGAACCAAATGGACCCGTTAGGGTCCATTTGGTTCCATTTATACTCTGTTAAAGTTAGAGACTTGTAAGGGTCAATTTAGACCCCCATAAAGGAACCCAGAGAGTCACTAAAATCCACTTTGAGAACCACTGCTCTAGCAGTTAGGCCTATGTGATATTGCTAATCAAACTTGGTCCTTTCTGCTTCACATGTGTTGTTAGCTTGTTGTAGATCAGTTCCTTTTTGAAAAGTGACAGTCATGTTATGGCGCAAGGAGGTGTATAGCCTGTAGCCTTGCAGACCATTATGTATGTAGTCATTGTGTTATGTATGCAAATATTCCTTTTGTTGTTGGATATTGAAAATTACATTTGAGAGTATTATATAATAATATTTTTGGGCCAGTAAAACAAATCTGCCTCGTCTTTTAAATCCATCAGCCATGCACTTTGGTCTTCTGCAAGTTAAAAAGTTATGTTTGTTCCCTGTACCCATCCATCCATCCATCCACTCATCCTTCCCTCCCCCCATTCAGAATAAATCTCCTCTTGATGAAGAGCCAGCAGAAGCTTTTAAGGGCACTCTGAACTGTTTCTGAGTGAGTTTGCCCTTTTTTTTACAGGAAACACAAAATCACTGGGCTTGGGAGAACTATGGAGAGTTGGGGAATGGACATGTGCTCATAAGGAGCCACGCCTTGGGAGAGGACAGTGGTGTAAAGTAACTAAGTACATTTACTTAAGTACTGTACTTGAGAACAATTTTGAGGTATTTGTACTTTACTTTTTTTAATTTTCCGATTTCCGACGCTTTAACTTCTACTACACTACAACTCCTCAATAATATTGTACTTTATTTGAAAACTTTACTTACTTTGCAGATATAAATTATAATATTATAAAACATACATTAACCACTTTAGCCCTATTTCATACCTAGGCTACTTGAAAATAGCCGATCTACAAGCCCACAACATATCGGATATTTTCAAACAATATGTACATTTACTTTTGGTACTTTAACTTCTTTAAGTATAGTTTGATACCAATACTTTCGTACTTTTACTCAAGTAAATATTTTCTAAATTGCAGTATTGATACTTTTACTTAAAACATGCGAGTACTTTTTCCACCACTCGAGGATGGCAACCAGGCCAGGGCCTCCTAGAAGAGCCAGTAACAGCACCTTTCTGACCAGTGAGGGAGATGCAGCCTACATCTCATCACTGGAGCTCCTGATTGTTTTGAGAAGATGTGAGGCTGGGCGCGCTTCCTCAACCTCACTGAGCGAGGCGTGTCCGCACGGTCGGCAACGGCAACCTGCATGACGACAACCTGCGTGGCGGAGACTGAGACATGGAGTGAGAAGCACTTCAGAGTAGAGGGAAGGACGCGATGCCAATGGAGTGTAGAGTTGAGTGAGTGAGCCTCTACCCTTAAGTTCCTACCTCTCTCTCTCCTAACGCATGAAACCCACAGGACATGCAAGCAACATAGCATACAGACGCCACTTTCCTTCCGCTCCACGTTAATGAATAGAGCCGTTCTCACTGGCCAGTGACCACGCACGGGCACTCCACTAGCGCACAATGCACGTTATGTTTCCCCACACTGGGTGGAAAGAAAAGTTGGTCCGCAGTCCTCCACACATTATATTCTCATATAAATGCATTGTATATAGGCTGACCAGACATCCCTGTTTGGCCAGGATTGGCGAGTGCAAAAGCAGGCGTGCGGACGCTTTTTTGGTGGGTTCCGTGCGTCACAGTGTGTGATAGTTAATTATATATGGATATGTTGCTTTGCACAGACCACAATTTAGGTTAATCCGCAGCAACTAAATATTTACTCAATAATGTCTCTATTGGATAATTATTGTGCACCGGCGGCCGGACAGAAAACTGGGTCACCAAGATTCTCTGGCTGACTCTTATTCAACAACACTATTTGCTTACTTTCACTCATTCCAAGTCATTCTGCAGTAGCACATACACATCTAATGTAAACAAGCCCTCTTCCGTCTCTCCCACGTCTCCAGGTGGCCGCCTCTGGCCTGCCTGAACCCTGGGCTGGCAATGAAACAGCCTTCCTCTAGTAAAGATGAGAAATTGGTCTAATAAACCCACACTGGCACAAGCAAGAAGGCCGTTAAAGAGTCAGACTCGGGGTACCATCTGTGAACCAATGTCCCCCTGGTGACAGCTTAAAGGGAGGCCACTTGTGGTTTTCTTCAAAATGAAGTTACAACCCCTCAGCCTTCAGGTATGATCAGGGCCTGACGAGGCTCATAAAACCTGACATAACTGTTCCCTAACACTATGCTATTGAATAACAACTAGACCGTTTAGCTTGTGCCTGCCTATGCTAAACCAAATCCTTAGTTTAGCACGAGGGTCTTCAACAGGCGGACCGGGACCCCTAGGGGGTCCTCAGTCACTACAGGGGGTCCTCCAAATCTTTGCGTGATAGAAACCTTTTTTTCTCCTTTTTTATATTAACCACTTGAACCCTAGCATCCATATTCTGAGAACTTTAGCCAAAGATAGCAGTTAAATATCTGAAAACACAAATTGACATGAATCCAAAACACTATAATGATTGTGCTATCAAACGATGAAACTAAATGGAATCTATGAAAAGGTTGTGGGGGTCCCTGCTTCATCTCTCTCTCTCTCTCTCAACTAAGGGGTCTCTCAACTAAGGGGTCCTTGGTCTGAAAACGTTGAAGAAATCTGTTCATTGCGCAGTCCAGCGTACGGATGTCATTACTGTAGGTCCAAAAGACCTACGAATGTTGTGCTTCAACAAGTAAACGCTGACAAATAACAGAAAAACACATTAAGTGACATCATTTGAGCGTATATAATGAGATATGTTCATGCATGCTGCAAGGGGGGGGGGGGGGGGGGGGGTCAGTGCTGATGTGCAGAAGACTTGTTTATTTTTGACTTGTGCAGCATCGCTCATGTTATTTTTAGTGCCGCCGGTCCCACGGCTACCAACTAAGGCCCATCACAAACGCTTGGGCCACCGTTAAGTGTTTACAAACCTATTGTGGTGTGTGTGTGTGTGTGTGTGTGTGTGTGTGCGCTCGCGCATATGTGTGTGTGCGCGCATGTGTGTGTGTGTGTGTGTGTGTGTGCATGTGTGTGCGTGCACACGTGTCAAAGAAGGGAAAACCTTCTCTAACAATTTAGAGCAGTGGAGCTTTGGTGTTTTCTTTTCAGGGCGGACGGTCATTTATCAACGTCACATGCACGCACGCCTTGAGATGTGTGCGTGCGCCTACATGTGCGCATGGAGCAAATAGAGAATACTGCGCTGCAGTAGAGAAACTAAATGTTTGCTTTGAACGAATCTCAAACAGTACCTACCTACAACAGTAATGGAGACATGTAGCCTATGAGGACGCACGTACTGACAATGCACATACAGTCGCTGCTGGAAACCTACAGTGGTGTTAAAGTAGCCTATCCATATGAATAGACTTGTGAATCTATCGGGATGCGCAAGCCCACCACTCACTGGTAAACTTGTAATGCAAATAGCCATTTGATTAGATAGGCTATGGCGCGCCGTTGGTCGTCACTCGTCTCGTATAGCCTATAACTCTACGGTTCTAGCATGCACTGTTCCGTGCTGTGGGAAATATATTGGCCTGATGGTCACGTCCGGCCTCGAAAGCACTACTGATTTAGAGTCCCAATAGCTCAGCTTAACTACAGTACTACCAAACTGTGCCTTCCTAGGCTCAAATTTTATTCAAGACTTGGATGTGTTATGTGTGTTGTGCGTAGGGCTGTCACAATATGACATTTTACATGACGATTAATTGTCACTCAAATAATTGCCGATTAACGATTTAATTGTGTTTTTGTCGTTGATAATTACATTTCTGTTTGGCTTTTAGGCTTTGAAGTTGCACATGGCAGATATGACACATAACCTAAATATACAAAGAAATTACTGACATATTTGACAACTTACTACTTAAAAAATAACTTTGATAGTGGAAATAGCCGATCTACAAGCTCACAGCGCGTCGCGATGCGACGCGTTGTGAGCTTGTAGATCTGCTATTTCCACTATTTCGGAACATTTTCAACATTCACGATTATGACGATTATGACAAAATAATTGCGATAATGTCAAATAATCACGATTCGATTATGTAATAATTGTGACAGCCCTAGTTGTGCGACACATTGGAGGGAAATATGTATGCAAGTAATAAGTTTACAGTTTGGTCGTCAAGCAGAAGTGTTTTTGTAAGGGTACAGATGCTGTTGTAAGAGTCGATTGGATGGCTGGAACAAAAGCAAAAAAGATGCTGACCATGTCGGCGATGCTAGGTTATTACTAGCCTACAAACCTCAGTTGGGCTTGGTGTCTGGTTGCTATAGTAGATACCTGATGAAAGCCAGCTGGACCGAAACATTGTTCTGTATTCAATAAACAACTCCTTTACGTTAAGACACCAGGACTCCCATTTTTCATGGTTACTGTAGTAAAAAAGGCACAGTGTCGCTAAACTACAAATGCAAAACGTCTCATGATCATTTTTCTCAGGATCCACTCCCTTAAACCGAACAGTTTGATGGAGCCAGGCCCCAATATAATGACGCAGAACCATAAATTAAGCTTAAATGCTCTCACAACCGGGTCTGCTGGGTCAGTCTGCTTGCCTTAAAGAGGCAAGAGGCAAACAAGGTTCGGCTAGGCTATTTCCAATCAGATGAGTAGAGCAGTACTTTGTGTCAGAGAGCATTCTCTGACCTAACAAATCCTCTGCTTCAGCACATGCAGGACGCATGGTGAGCTTGTAGTAGATTGGCTATTTTCATTGTGCGACGCCCAAGCGCAACTAAGTATATCTCAGGCAGGCTTAAGTATTATGAGCAACAACTCTCTGTCACTGCGCCACCAATGTTATCCTTAAGAATTGATGGGAAGAAATAGGGAGATGTCTAGTGTGCGCTGTTATGTGTAGCATAGCAGAGGATCTGTCAAAGAAATGTAGCATGTGGGTGGTGGTAGCTGCCTGGGATGGCTGGTGTTCTGAATAAACCCAGTGTGCTGTACAGTTCATGGAATGATAGGATGTGTGCGTTAAGGAATATGGAAAAAGTAAGGGGGGCTTCAATCTCTGGCAGCAGGTACCAGTACCCATCGATCTATACATAGAGAAATATAAAGTGAGAGAGAGAGAGAGAGAGAGAGAGAGAGAGAGAGAGAGAGAGAGAGAGAGAGAGAGAGAGAGAGAAGGCGATCGGACACTTGCTGCCTATATGCAGACTCATAGGAGGTGAGGTTTTCACTGTGGAAGTATTAAGGTCTCCATCAAAGATGAAATCCAAAATAAATGGACCAGGCCGTAAAATCGCATTGCAGCCAATAACCTTGCAGATGCTTGAGCTGCGATATTCATTTCACAAAAGATTTGGGAGAAGTCATGCTTTACGTTTGCGCCCGTTTCTCACGTCACCCAGGTGACACAACAACGTCTGATAAAACCCAACGAAGAGACAGAGCCTTAGTATTCACTGACACAACTCACCGGCACAGGCGTTAAGAAACAGCCAGTCAGTCCGCCTCATCCTGTTCTTGATCTGCTTCAGCTTTTTAAAGTCCACCTCCTGCTCCTCTTTGCTCCCGATGCCAGCCCCCGATGCCAGCTCGATCCTCTGAAAGTCCATGTTCACCTCTGACTCCCGCTTGGAGGTCGGTGGTGACCTCCTCTGGCTTCCACTGCACCCCCCCACTCCCCCGCCCACAACGATGCCCCCCGTAACGGCAACAACGCCCCTACGATTGTCCCTGTCCTGCTCATTGAGGATGGAGGGAGGCTGCTGCGTCTCAGGCTCTGACGCTAGTTTGATGGGCTCTGCCAGCAGGCTGTTTGGCCTGGGGAGGTCACACACAACGCACTTGCGTGCCTTGGGCCAGTTTTGATAACTACAGACAGTGCAGGTCCAGTGCTGTGCACGGGTGTTGAGCCTGTTTCGGTCATTATATTCCTCACATGGGTCCGTGGGGGTGGTCGGGGGAGCAGGTCGGCATCCTGAGCCTGAGGTCTGGGGTGACTCGGTGGGACTCCGGGGCTGCAGGGCATGATGCCCTAGGTGGTGTTGCCCATGGTGCTGCTGCCCCTGTTGCCTCTGGCACAGGCACTGGGTACAGCGAATGGCACGGGGCCAGTTCAGGTAGGTGCACATGTGGCAGGACCACTTGCTAGAAGGCTCAGGGACGTCGGCAATGCGGACACGGGGCCGCGCGCTGGAGTCTGGGCAGATGAGGAGACTGGAGCCCCCCTGGGGCGGGCTGTTGCTGTGGCTGAGGCTCGCGGGGTCCCACTGGTGCCGGCTGGCGTCCAGGCTGGGACTGCTCTTGAAGGGTTCCTCGGTGATGATCGCACCCCTAGTGGGCCTCTGTGCGCGACACATGGTGCACTTAATGGCTGAGGGCCAGTTCTCATACGTGCAGTACTCGCAGGCCCACTTCACACCCAGCTCAGTCATCGTTGTGCCGCCACTGGGGGGGAGGCTCGCCGATGCTCAGAGGGCGGTTCAACTCTCAAGGACCCACAATCTAGGAAGGGATACAAGAGAGACAGGCCAGTTTACAAAAAGTCTGCATGTTAAACACAAGGTGTATTTTTATTGTGCAAAATGTAGGCTTATATAGCATTCTGTAAAAGCAAGCATAATCGTATAATGAACAATGGGTAAATCAATAGAAGGGTGCTCAGTCTTTCAAGTTTTCATTGGTTTACTTTCAAATTTACACCAATAATAAATAAATAATGCCGGGCTTTGCTACCACTGCCTATTTAACTCAACATCTGGGTCATTCTGTATGATCTGGGTCATTCCATATCAAATGTGGTCTTGTACGTTAACCAAGGGAAAACACAGGCTGCCTAATGTGGCACTCACAATTCATATACTGTAAATCCTGCAGTTAGAACACTGGCACTAATCTGTATGAACAGTAAATCAAATCCAGTGGGTGGGAAGCGGGTGTCTTTCTATGTACAGCTGGGCCTCAGCAAGGTGGAAGGACCAAGATGCCGTAGCTGCAACGTGATACAGTGTCTCAATACCTAAACCGACACTGGCTTTAACCCATTTAGGCCTAGGATTATTGACTGCTTTAACTATTGAAAAATAGCAGATATACAAGCTCACAGCTACGCTGCGAGCTATTTTTGAAAAATCATGATTTTTCTTTGCAAGTCTTTGAATATATCTATTTAAAAGCAAACATTTGTAACTCAAATATTTGCTTCTGGGGGGTCCCTGGAACAACATATTTTGAGATGGGGGTCCGCGGCCAAATACCTGTAATTTTGGGGGTCCTTGACATGAAAAGGTTTAAGAACAGCATGATTTAGAGGAAGGATTTAGAAGTCGGGTCAAAGATCGGGTCAAAGATATTCAAAGACTTGCACTCATTTTCATGATTTTTCAAAAATAGCAGATCTACAAGCTCGCAGCACGGCACTCGGTGCCGCGCTGTGAGCTTGTATATCTGCTATTTTTCTAAAGTTAAAGCATACAATAATGGTTAAAGTGGTTAAAATCTAACGCGACTCGGGCGCGTTCCAGGGATTTGAGAGTTAAACACATACAGATACAGCGAACGTGTCCTACAGTAAAGCCGGGTAACAAGACACAAGGACACATGAAACCAGATATGTACAACACACTCATAACTCGTGACTAGTAAAGACAGATGCACTGACACTGAACTAGGGCATTAACGACTTGTGATTTTTGCAAGTCGACTCCCACTTGCAAAGTAAAAAGTTGAGTTGAAGTCGACTTTATCGTTTGATGACGTCATCACATCACACACGACCCCCAGTTATTTTGGGGGGTCCCCAGATGATTAACTTAATGTGCAACATTGTTTTCTCACTCAACTGTAAACAAACCAATATAAAGTTTAAGTATATAGAGGGTATCTTCACATTTCTAAAGTGCCAATTTAAGGACCTTTTAATACCTCTAAAATGACAAATTAAACATTGTTCAAATTGTCAAATATATAGAGGCAGATATTTTGAAAATGGCCGATCTACATGCTCACAAGGCCTCGCATCGCAAGGCGTGAGCATGTAGATCTGCTATTTTCACAGTAGAACCATGTTATACCAAATGTAATGTAGCACTCTAATATTGGATCATTCCGTCCTACTGTTTGAATGCTGTACAGACGCACACATGGAGCAAAAATAATTATAGAAAAAAATAAAAAGGATTTTTTTTTCAACTTCGACTTTCTCTGGTGACTTTCTCTGACTTGTTGACTTTTTTGTTAATGCCCTACACTGAACATGCCCCAAAGTACACATTCAAAACAAAAATGTAGTTTATGTATATAACAACAATGTGTTGAGATATCATTATTATATTTCTCAAACATGAAGTTAGCCTAATTTGTCTCAAAGCAAACAATCACGTCAATAGCTTAAATTAAATTGCAAAGAACAGCACTTTGGTAGCCTCATTTTAAATAAATGCAGATTGCAAATGCCAGCAGGCTTGCCAAGAAGATAGAATGGCAAACCAGGCCAGCAGGGAATAGAAATGACGTTAAAGTTACCACTTAACATAATTATCCAGCAAATAGTTAATGAATAGCTCAGTAGCTCAACTTTTTAGAGGAGCAGAGTTACTGAACCACGCCTCAAAAGGTTATCGACTTGCCCTGTGAAAATCAACACATTGGTGAAAGACAACACTCCAGACTGGCACAAAAAAACTGTCCACAAAATAGACATTACCTATGTTTACATCACACTCCCTGCTGCTTCAAGTTCCCACTGTGAGGGGGTGTAGTCATTATTTTAAGTAGCAGGCTGTTGCGTTTCATTTATGTGTACATAAGTAACATTACCAGGCTCTATACACATTTTTAAGAGGTTGATTGCTAGATGTAAAATGTGCCATTTCCAACTAGCACTATCCTTACCTCCCCCTGACCTTTTTACTGTAAATACCATTTATTTTCCATTTTGTTTTTTGACTGTCTTATCTTTTTTTTGCATAGTACTGTTTGTTAATTTAATGTTGTATGAACTGAATACAAAGGGACCCCAATGCAAACAAGCTTAACAGCTTTCTTGTGGTGTTTATCCTTTTAGTTGACCTTGTATCAGCGTCAGTGAAATGTACTGTCCTGACCTGTACCTTTTCCTATGCAAACCTCTAATAAAGTATTCAATCAATCAAACTTTCTTACCCAATCATAAATCAACATATAGATGTGTTGTACTCCTAAGAATTACCAACACTGCCAACGTAAACAAAGACCCAAAAAGTAAACACAGCAAATACTTAAAAAGCGTTTAGCTGTTGTCTGTTGTAAGTCCTTCTATTAAGAGCCAAGTCCATCACCTTGAGACTGAGAGAGAATAACATGTCTCCACTGCTCATGTTTATTTTTAGTGGTGGGTCGACCCATTTGTTTACATTTGAATCAGTGATTGGGCCTTTGAAGCTCTGCTCTGCCGTAATATGGTTAATACAATCGTGAGTGACTATAACTAATACAATGTGTTTAATTACAGATCCACTGATTAGACCAGGGGTCTTAAACAGAGGGTCCGGGACCCCTAGGGGGTCCTGCAGAGTTACTACAGGGGGGGGCCGCCAAATCTTTGTGTGTATGATAGGATAAAAAGGTTGTACATTAACCACTTGAACCCAAGCATTCCAGATCTACAAGCTCACAACGCCTTTTGAAAAAGAGGTTATGTGTAGCCCGGGGGGGGGGGGCGCAGACCAAATACAGGGTGAAAGGTCAAGTTTACAAACGGAGAGTTTGAGTGGTTAACTGACTGAAAATACACATTAACAATAACATGAATCCAACTGCGTATAGTGTGGTCTATAAAGCTATATATGAAATCTATGAAAGGGTGTATGAAACACAATATTATGCTATATATATATAGGGGTCCCTGCTTTGTCTCTCTCTCAGCTAAGGGGGTCCTTGGTCTGAAAATAAGACCCCTGGATTAGACAGCACTCAGTTATATTGCCAAAGAAGACAGTAAAGAGAGTCTGGTAGCAGCTGCTGCTCACTGGTTGCTAACGTTACTTTCTACTCGGTATAATAACGTTAATCGGTTCAGGAGCTCTTCTCCTGCAACTCTGCATGGATTCACTACCGCGGCGCTCACTCAGACAGACAACACAAACACGGCCTTACCCTTGATTCCTCTCCCGTGTTTACGATCCTCCGTTTCCCCAAGTACGACCAAAACAAACAAGAGCTGCCAGTCTCCGGGTCTCCCCACCTCCTCCTCCTCCACCACCACACCCCCCCAGTCCAGTCCCACTCCGACCCGACGGTGAGTCCCGAAGTCCTGCCTGCTCTTATTTGGTCGACAGCCACATATTTACGTTTGCAGAGGCTCCCTCCGTTCGGATAACGGCGTCGACGAGGTCCATAAAAACGGAGCGACGACCCCCCCACCCCGTCCCGTCCCTCTGCCGTGTGTTTTGTCGTTTTAAATCATTTTTTAATCCCCCCGTTTCCCAAACGCCAAGCTGAGCCGTCTTTAATGGCGTCGCGGAGGGGAAGCTAGAAGGGGCAGACTGGTTAAAAAACAACACACTAGTAGTGACTGACTGGAGCTCCGTGGGCCTGTTACAGTCACTACACTCCAAATCCCATAGCCCGGGGGGAATCTCGTGCAGTGATTGGATGGTTGGTTGTCAGGTAGCCCGTTTGTTTCCCCGACCATTCATAGTTAAAATCATTTGATAGACGATATTTTTCCTCAGAGAGTTGTCTGAAGATAACGCCACTAAAGCTTAAATTGTTAAATCGAGTTTATTGATGCTCTAGTTTTTGCAGACTGCTCCCCGAAGAAGTGTATGAATGTATTCCCAGTTGCCTGGCAACCACCAAGCCAATCACAACGCGGCCCGCTGTCCCCCCGCAGGATGGGATCTAAACTCTACACCTGAATATGCCCACAGAAGCCCATTGGTTGCTTTCTCCGTATCCCTTCACGTCGACCAATCGGAGTTTACGTTCTTCCATTCCCAAAGCGTTAAAGGGCTTCGTCAAAGCGGTCTCAGATGTCAAATAATAATAAATGCCGTTCAACCTCGATTATTTCCCCCTTCAAACTACGAAGCAACGACAATGTCCGACGTATGCGTGCATTTTATTCCAAAGCATCGTAGTTTGTTCCATATTCCTGGCAAGCAACCTCATATTGTATCTCATCAGCGCAGACAGAGGGATGATGTCATCGTAAAAAATACTGCAGCAGCAGCAGCAGCAGCAGCAGCGGTCTGCAGTAATACATGACAGCTTGGGGGGCAGCAGTTCGTGATGCTGGCTACATTAGCCAAATGTTGTTACAAAAGTGAAGATAGTCTTAAGTGACTACATTCCCAAGTCGGCAGTTAAATTTTACAATTGATCTGATTCATATCAATTATGATTTCATTACTATACATGGATGGATGTATAAAATAGTTTGTTTACGAACCACTTCTCGTGACGTCATCAAAAACAGCAAATCACTGCACGGCACGCTTTTTCTTGATATAACTCTGCCTCTGCCTGCAAGAGTGGCATCAAGCTGGATAGATAAGGATTGGATTAGATTTATTGAAAATATGTGTGCATATGAAATACTTAAATTACATTTTCATTCACCTTTGTTTTTTGCATTTTCCAATACAAAAAATAGCATTTTTAAAGAGTTCACCCCCAAAATGACTTTTTTCTTATCGATTACTCACCCCATGGAGACTAAAGTAGTTCACCCCCAAAACGACTTTTTTATTGCATTTGGGTCCCCTTCCGGAATCAATGGTGGTACATTTATTGTAATAAAGTTATTGAATGCAACAAAAAACAAAACATTATTGAACTCAAGTCTCCATTGTAAGAAATCATTTTGGGGGTGAACTACTCCTTTAAGCTTTAAGTTCAATTATGTTTTTGTTTAGTCGATAATGTTAGTCAATAATTTGCTTATAATAAATTTGACCCTTTGATTCCGGATGGAGATACAAATGCATTAGTCTCTCCATCCGGAATCAATGAGGGCAAATTTATTATAATCAAATTATATATATATATATATATATATATATATAATTATTATTTTTTTCCCTCCATGGGGTGAGTAATCGATAGGGGGAAAAAAAACATTTGGGGGGTGAACTACACCTTTAAGCAACGAGAACCACTTTCCACGCAGGTTTATCAGACCTCAAAAAATAAGAAAGACACAGCAGATCACATAGCATGTCTATTTATTGTCTCCCAGGTGTTCTGACAGTATTTTCCATGTGGGGAGAACTCTTCTGACCAAACCACCACAGTCTAGTTGTGTGATCAAACAACTCTTGTCCAATACAGACATAGCCAGATAACAGCCCAAAAGATAAAAGGCTGTGCAAAGGGACTTTGTGCTTCAGGGATAACTTTGCCGTCCTTAGGGCTTCTTTGGGAAGTGGCTGTTGCCTCCAGCCTCCCGAAAAGGGCTGTGAATACACATCTGTGTCATCTTTGAACTTGAAGATAAATGGATAACAAACGGCACAACCTAGCTATGCTTGTGTTCTACACAGCCTCTTACTGAGACAGGCTTATAAGTGCTGTTTAAATGCCGCCACCACCACCCCCACACACACACACCCGTCTACTGTACATTCATTATTTTCCTCATTTATTTATATATATATATATTCATATATTTATATTCCAGTGCGCATAGGGAAAGGTCCTCATGTAACTTGTTAAATTTCGCCACGTATAAACATTTTGATTGTGTTACTTTCTAGGTGATTAAGTCAAATAACATTTTTGAGTGCCAGTCCCCAATTAGCGATACATTGACATTATATAACAGAGCAAACATTGAGTGCTGACTGAGTGACCCTAAGGCAAAAAGCTTGACATTTAACTGGCTTGTGACGGGAAAGCGGGGGACTAGTTCACAAGGCAAAAGCTTCTGCCTACATTTGTTTCTCCACAAAGTATTCCACTTGCTTACAAATTGAGAGCTACCTGCTATCAGTGTTAAAATGCCTTCCTTCCAGTTGGAGTACAAAAAGTGTATCTGTGTGAAGAACATCGGCTGGCTACATTCTGCACCCAAGCAGTCCACATCTCCAAGTTCTCTCATTAAAAATTGCTGGCCCAGATCTGAAACTAAGAAATATACTGGTCTTGCTCCTTAAAAAAAGAGAGAAGAAAAAGAAAAGAAAAAAAAGTCACATACATAATAAGACTATGTTGGCCTCAGAGTCTATCTGCTCCAACTATACAGTACTTAAGCATTATAATTCCAGTTCCAAAAAGTGAAGCAAGCAGGGAAGTTTTAAGAGTCACAGGACATACAGGTATGACATATAGGTCCATGTATAAGCATTCACTAAAAAGGTTCTAGAGTAAAAACAAAAAAAAGAAGAAAAGAAAATCGTATGTGAAAGCAGTAGAGTGGTTCAGGCAGGCAGAACGCATCACATAAGGACGTAACAACTGCAGGACTAACCCTAATAAGAATGACAGCAGTCGATTCCTGTAAAGACAACACAGTTTTGGATCATCTTACCCCCCCTCAAGAGAGATGTTGAATTATGTCGTCTGTGTGCAGTTTAGGAGCCTGCAGTACTACTGTCCTGAGTGGAAGGCACTGTTGTACTGAATCGAGGTCATGCCGTCTTTGTCACATTATTGAGGTCCATACAAACAGCATAAGCCCAATCAGGTCTGAACAGGTGAGGTCTACTGTCAACTTTGCCAAGACAGGAAGGTGATCCGCCTCTTTGCCTCAGTTACCAGGTTTACAATACACACACTACAGGGGGGGGGAGCGCATTAGCCTTATGTTGTGAATTTAATACATATCGAGTCAGCTGAGTAGCCAAACAGTTTCTAGAACAGACAAATGCACACCGCCTTGGTTTAGTGGTAGCTCTGTGTTGCAGCAACGGAAGGGAACCTTAAGCATCTGGTCAGTAAAGCTACAGTACATTGTGTTTTGCCCTGTGAACCCCATACAATGCACAAAAGCCGAGACGGGTACGGCTTGGTCAAAGAGTTATTACTCAAGTGGCACAACATGACAACATTGGTAAAAGCACAAGAAAGAAATCGCCTAACATTTTGTTAAGTGCAGCAAAGCGCAAACAATTTCAGGGTTACCCAAGAAGAAGTAGTTGACATCCTTGTCAATCGAGTGAGATTAGTTGAAATTATATAAAGCACCCATTTTAGTAGTGGCAGAGTACATCCGGATTGAAATCTATTCTACAGTAGGTCGTCTAGTTAGAGTTGTTAAAACATACTGTGGATTACTTACATGGAAATAAATGTAATAAATGGACAAATGTCATAACTGTGCAGGTAAAATTATAGTTTACATATACATCTTTCTTCAAATTTGAAAATAAAATAAAATGATAACCGGTCGCCTACCTCACAAAAACAAGAAGTTTGAAGGCCGCGGAATATTTTCCCTTTGCTTTACTTAAATAAATTGTTTAAAGGAAGGCAAAAAGTAGTGCAAGAGGTAATGGTAAAGTTGGGTGCTCAGAGGTGGGTGATGTAGATGTGACATAGCATGACCCAGAGAGTGTCGTGCGGAGGGTCTTGTACGGAGGACTGGCCAACCAGTTGGCACTTATTGTGTTGTAATATCCACCTCCGACACTGAAACCAGACATACACAATGGAGCAAGCCAGATAAAAAAAAGAAAAGAAAGACAGACAATCTTTGTCCCCAGACAAATGTTCCCCTTAAAATGGAGATCAAACTAAGATGAAAAGAAATACACACAGCGGAACACCACCTGCGCATGCTTTTCATTTTCAGGGCTGGCACTACCTTCGTCATATAAGAGATGTCTTTTCTTTGATTGGTTGAGATGCCCACCTCTCCTGGTGCAACACATATTTGTGTCCCATGGCTACATGGCTATCATCTATTAAGTTTGTGAGCCACGCGCGTCTCCGTCAGGACTGAGAGCAGCAGGGCGGCCTTGGGCTAAAATACTGGCAGGGACCGCTGACAAATGAGTGGCTTCACTGACTAGGTTCTCATACTCGCTACTGTCCTCGTCTTCTTCGTCATCATCTTCATCATCCTCCTGTCCTGCCGCTTGTCTGTCCAGGGAGTCGGAGCTTGACCCATCTCCGTTGCCGAGGTACGGGGTGCTGGGAGTGGGACCAAGATTGGAGGTAGCTCCAAGGCCCAGCCCCAACCCCATACCCAGGGGGCCAGGGGTGGGGTGGCCCGGGGAGCCCACAGCCTGGGGCCGGGGCAGCAGAGCAGCACTGGTGGGGCAGGAGGAGGAGGAGGAGAGTAGAGCGTCGTCATGGGATGAGAGGTCGGCGTAGGAAGGGGGATTAGGGGAGGTACCGGGCCGCTCTGGAGCAGAAGGAGCGTGGAAGGCTACCCTAGACAGTAGAGAGGTCTCCAGGGATTCAGTGTTCTCCTCTGGGGTGGGATGTGACTCTGCAACATTCTGAGCCTCCTGCAGCCCTGTGCAAGTGAGGGAAAAACAGACCGATAAATGTTGTTGTTCCCTTATGGCAGTTTGAACAGTATTAGATTACTGTAATCATTGATTTTGTTTAATGAGACTGCAAAGCTTTTGGTAAATTAAATGAATCCCAAACAAATGTGATTCAAGTGGTCCTTGAGGTGGCTCTAGGGGGTCCCCAGCATTTTAACCACTTTAATCCAATATAGGACCACTACCATACTACAGTATTTTTAGTGTACACGTGAGTGGTCATGCCATTTAATAATTCCCAAACAGTTACGTACTTCTCTCCTCTTCAGCTGTCTTTCGTTTCCTGAGAGCAATTTGTTGTTTGAGTTTGTTCACTTCTTCTTGAATCTCCTCCTTCACACGTTCACTTTGTTCAACCTCACCACATACAGCCTAAAACAAGAAAATGAAAAACACAAAATGTTTCAACATTTGAGAGCAGTTTTTGCTTATTTTGTAATACATCCCCCATGCAATAATGTTAAGCACTGTCCTCTACAGCTCACCTGCACTTTATCTTGCAATGCGCTGTAGACTAGGAATATTGTTCGGATATCCTTCATCACACCATCTTTGTCGAAAAACTCAGCCCTGTGCAGGTATTCACAACGGTTAATATTTCCAATAAGACATACAAAAGCAACATACGGTAAGGTCTCACATACGGTATTCAAGGGAAGTTCACAACAAAAAGCTTACATTAAAATGCATTAAAACAGTATGTACATGTTGGCTAAATTATGAGGGCTTTGTAAATAAGATCCTGCAAACAAATCAATATGCAATGGAAAAACGATCTCATGAAAATGTGAGTCTGACTATCACCAATATCACTGACTTGGCAAAGCCATAAACACACCACAAATTAGGGCTGCGAATCTTTGGGTGTCCCATGATTCAATTCAGATTCAGAATCAATTATTGGGGTCACGATTCGTTTTTTTTTTTGTCGATTCTTTCACACCAAACGATTCAATTCAGAAACGATTATTTTCCGATTTAAAAACGATTCTCGATTCAAATGATTCTCTATTCAATTCATAGGATATCAG
Source organism: Nannobrachium achirus (assembly GCF_963921795.1). NCBI lineage: Eukaryota > Metazoa > Chordata > Actinopteri > Myctophiformes > Myctophidae > Nannobrachium > Nannobrachium achirus. The sequence continues at coordinate 39,056,857 of NC_137833.1, read as the reverse complement.
GATCTACTCCAGTCTGCTGGCATGAAAGCAGAGAACATTTACGTAGCTTTTATAATTGTAAAGGTTTTATCAACTTATTGCAATAATGTTAACACAACAAAGGTAAATCCAAGACAACATGTCTGATTTATTCATGCTTGCACACATTCTTTTAACTTGTACAAACATAATATCTAATAAAATAAAATCATAATAAAAAAATCATAAAAAATTAAAACCATAAAAATCGTAATATCTAATAAATAATATCGAATAAAAATCATTTTTTGGAAAATGAGAATCGTTTCTGAATCTTACCATGTTAGAAACGTGATTCGAGTTCGAATCGATTTTTTCCTGCACCCCTAGTAAAAATATGCACATGCAGACTTGTCCTTCTTGCTCACTACATGCATGAATATTTTTTACCCCCAAATGCACAGTAAAAACACAGAGCCAGCTTGCACAACTTGAGTTCCAGCCTTACCCGTGCTCTTTGATAACCTTAGCATAGTTGAGTGAGGTGTTGGGTACTGAAGAGACTTTATATTCCTGCTGGCTGGTGTTGCCCAGGTTGGGGATTGTTAGAGGGATCCTCTGGTTGTACCTGCTGGGTGGAGAAGGACAGTTTTGTTAGTTTGGAGCAGATTACAGATCACACATTAGAGCAGGGGTCTTCAACATTTTCAGGCCAAGGACCCCTTAGCCGAGAGGGAGATGAATATTGTACAGTATACTGTAAATGTTGTGATGGGAGATTCTCTTCGATTTCATAGATAGATTCATAGACTTGTTTGACACTTAACCACTTAGAATCTTAAAAATCTTAAATCGTCGATACTTACTAAACTTGACCTTTCACTCTGTACTTGGTCTGCTCTTTTTTAACTCTACACCAAACCTATTTGCCAAAAATAGCTGATCTACAAGCTCTCAACGCCTCGAGGCATTGAGCTTCGAGGACTCAGAGTATAAGGATGCGAGGGTTCAAGTTGTTAATTTAAAATAATTATCCTATCACACAAGGATTTGGCAGCACCCTTGTAGTAACTCTGAGGACCCCCTAGGGGTCCCGGACCCCCTGTTGAAGACCCCTGCATTAGAGACACATAATATTGAAATTGGTTAATCTGCTCAATAACGGTATTTGTTTGGTTTCATGACAATACTAAAATGTGTCTTCCCACCAGAGTGTACCTATTACTAAACACTACACAGTTTCAAAGTGCCTGTATTCACTGAAGGAGATGGGCACAACGGGAGGCCTACCTGGTTGATCCTGGCAGTAGCATATGGTCACTGTCGGGCAGAAATCTCGTATCTCCAAGTTTCACATTTGTACGTTTTTTGTAAAGTAAAGCCCTGCTTCATCTTACAAGACTGTCGCACAAAACTAGTGAAATCAGTAGATCTACAAGTACACGCAAGTAGATCTGTTATTTTCACTAGTTTAAATTAAAAAAATGTTTTAATAATAAATACAAAATAAGCGGTTTTGGACATACAAGGTGTCCACCCGACAACATCGATATGCTTGTCTCAAAGATTAAGCCATGCATGTCTAAGTACAAACGGCTTGTACAGTGAAACTGCGAGAAAAAAAAAAAAAAAATTGGCAAGCATGCCGTCGTTTCATTAATGCCTGTCATTGGCAATAGATTGTCATATTGGTGCAATATATTGGGGATAAGTTTGATATCAGAGCCGATTTCTCATAAGGAAGCATTCAAGCTTCTCAATATTAAAGGTCTGTTTGTGCAGGCAAGCTGAGGTTCATCTGTTCATCCTTTCTCAATATCACTATATGCCTGGTATGTAGAAGAAGATGAAGTGAATGTGTTTTTCAGAAAGAAATTCATCCTTGATCTATGAGACAGCTATTTCCATGTTGAATAAAGCAGATAAATGTAACATCTGCAGTTTAGAGACCTGCACTGTTATGTCCTCCATACCTCTCTACACTAATAAAGAAAAAATAAATGTCCTCACACATCAGTATGTGTGCACACACTAGAGCTGGGACGATATGAACAATTCATGCCACGATTATCGTGACCAAGGAAATTGCGATTTACAATATTATCGCGATACTCAAAATATCATCCATTATCCTGGGGCGGAACATTTGCCAAAAAACAGCAGATCTACAAGCTTGTATAAGATTAATATGAGTGTTTTTTATCACGATAAACAATAGCGATTATCGTCCCATCCCTAGCGCACACAAGAGATCTTCATACCTGCTATTGGGTCTGAAGAGCACATATTCCAAGGCGTGCGTGGAGCTGTTGGCCGTGGAGCAGAAGCTGAACAGGAGGAAGACTAGGTCGGGCACGCCCAGCAGCTCAGTCAGCTGCTTGTGAATGATCTGTTCCCTGAACGACATCTGCTGCTGCGTGTTCCTTCGGAACCGGTACCAGCCGATGATGTTCTACATGAGCAGAGGACATGCAGAGGAAAGTTGAGTTCAGTCATAGTTTGGATTTGGAAGCAGAACTCAAGGTTCCCAACAAGGTTTCATGAGCTCGTTGTCCTAACTAATCCATAAAGACGTCTAAATTAGGCCATACCTTGGTGCGAGTGCCACCAAATCATGTTCTGCACATAACCGAGCACTCGCTGTCAATGTGCATGCAGTTTGATTTCCAGTGAGTCAGTTTTCTCAAGTGCCAACTACTGAGCGTGATTAACAGATTATTATCTTGCATCACTGCATATTTTGTTTGCACAGGCTTGTTTAATTAGGCAAAATTGGTCAGGTTTGATGATTATACTGTACCTAATTCAGACAGAATGGGTATTTCCTGTCATCATCAATCAATGAACAATCAGCAAGGAATGAACAATCAGCAATGAATGAACAATCAGCTATTTTAGTGCACCAATCCAGGCCTTTAGATAATAAAACATACTCACTTTTCGCCTATCTTTAAGAATTCTGTTAAGACTTTCCTCGTTGACTTTTCCTGCGTAGTCATAAAAGCTGGAGAGATTAAAGATTGAGAAGGGGTAAATACAAGTTATCATAAGTAACAGTATATTATATATCAATAGATATCAATTCAATATTGCAATATGAGACTAGATATCATATTGTCTGGGATATTGTAATATTGTGATTATATGGCATAAGTTGTGGATTAACTACATTAAATGAATTGACAGGACATCTGAATATAAAAAATAAGCTTGGCTTTATTGCGACCGTAGGTCGCACTTTACTATCAAAACCACCACAAAGTGTAACTCCGTCCGTCCGTCCCTCCGTCTGTCTGTCAGTCTGTCTGTCACACCTCACACGTCACACTTTTTCCCTGCTTATATCTCCGCAACCGTTGCCCCGATCCATGCCAAATTTTGCACACACGTTCCTTGGCTGCCAAACTACAACCTCCAAGGACCCCCGGAGCTCCAGGGACCCCCAGGTCCCTGGGGGACCCCCAGATGTAAAAAATGACCAAATGCGCAAACATGACCAAATGACCACCCCAACGGGGCTGCTCACGGGGAATTCCCGGGGACCGCCGACTCCTGCTGCTCCAGAACGGATGCAAAAGTGGTGGCGCCCCCAGTGGAGGACCCCCTACACTGCAGCTCACATAAAATGCCGTAACTCCGGCTAGGAGCGACCGGGACAGCCGGGGCCGGTACCTATTCGTCCGCCTTGCCGGCGCGGAGACCCCACCCCTCATTTCTCACATGGCCCTCTTCTAGCGCCACCATGAGGCCGATTCTTGCAAAACACATTTTTGGACACTGCTCCTACAATTTTCGCCCTAAAATCACACAAATCGGTACACAGTATGTCTACACTCATCCCATCAACATGAATCCGTCCCATATAGCACCACCTCCAGACCGATTTTTAAAAACACATTTTTGGACACTGCTCCTACAGATTTTGCCCTAAAATCACGAAAATCACTACACAGTATGTCTACACTCATGTCATCAACATGGATCAGGAAGATTTTGGCAAAACACATTTTTGCCCTATTTGTGGAGATAAGTGACCTACGGTCGCTTATCTCCCGATTAGGGAGCCTTACTGGTATTGAAAAAGTGGCATACTGTACAAAACATTTCAGAAACTATCTCTTGCCACTGCTCTCTGGCAAGCTCAACATTACACTGAATAACAATAGAAGCCCAGACTTTCCTTACATCTAGTTTTAGTCACAAAGCATTGTAGTACATGTAGTTTCTTAACCCTTTGTAAGGCAATTCAGTGTTTCACAACCAAAATCACTATCAATAGACATTATTAACTTAGATCAATCTGAAGAGTAAATAAATAATCATATCTTACCTAAATAATTGTGCGCACGGTTCATGGTTATGGATTTCTGTCAGGGGGGGAAAACAAAACAATGAAAATGTCTGAAATTAAAATCACAATGTACCATATTTTCCGGACTATAAGGCGCACTTAAAAGCCTTTAATTTTCTCAAAAAACTACAGTGCGCCTTATAGTCCAGTGCGCCTTATATATGGATCATTCATTGACATTGACATTCCCTTTAGCACAGCTCCACCTGTTTGATGCATAACGCAACGGTAGCGTCTATTATGTGCGCCTTATAGTCAGGTGCGCCTTATATATGAAAACAGTTTGAAAATAGACCATTCATTGACAGTGCGCCTTATAGTCAGGTGCGCCTTATAGTCCAGAAAATACTGTAGTCCAATAAAAAGACATTATGAAGAACAAACATGAGCCGGCAGTGTAGAACATTTCATTAGTTTCTGCTGTGTTTAATTTTCTTTTAAATCAACTAGCCCTTACCCGTTCAAAGATATGAGCTCCAAAATGATGTGCAGTGTGTGGGTTATGGGATGTGCACTGTGCATACAGTATATGAGGGATGGAAAGTAACTTTAACTGGTGCTTGCATGATGTAGGAGCATCAATGTAAGAAACCCGTTTCGTTTAATGGCTACAGAGATACTGTCCCCCCCCCCCCCCCCCCGTGTGTGTGTGGGTTTGTGTGTGATTGTGCATGGCCTGAACAACAGCGCCCCTCCCTTAACATGTGTGGTCACAAAAGGTACTGTAGGCTAAATAGATATAGATACACCATAAAAATGCTATTATACAGCATACGATTTGTGAAAGTGACAAACGGGCTTCACAGTTATGTCAGGTGTGTTGATATGCATATGTGATGCGATTTCAGATCAATTGCTCCAGCCACTGAGGAGAAACGCTGTTACAGACAGACAGACAGACACTCACTCAGACAGACAGACAGACACTCACTCAGACATTCGCAAAATTATAGTATAGATGTTGCCTTTGGATTAAGGTAGCGTTCACACTACTTTAGGCACTGCCTTTTCTTTTTTTTTTTTTTAAGATTTGTTTTGGGGCTTTTATGCCTGTATTGATACAGTAGGACAGTAGACTGACAGGAAATGGGGAGAGAGATGGGTAATGACATGCAGCAAAGGTCGTCCAGATCAGGAATCGAACCGGCGACACAACGTCAGGCATCAGAGCCTATGTGGTATGCGCCTTGACCAGTAGGCCAGCGGGCACCCCAGGCACAGCCTTTTTACATTAAACCTTTTCTAGCTGAACGGCGTTCTTTTAAAAGTTTTAAATAGTTCATTTCTTTAAAAATGTGCTTATGACATGGACTGCTTTTTAATCAGCGGTCCAATCAAGACTACTCAAGTTTTGTGTTCATTAATCAGCGGTCCAATCAAGACTACTCAAGTTTTGTGTTCATTAAAACAGGAACGGTGATAAAAATGTGTGCTTCTCGTGTGACCAGGTCTTACCCACTACTTGAAGCAGTTCGGCATTGCTGATCTGTGCATCATTAATGCTGACTGTCTCCTCTTGCCTCACTTCTCCTAACAGGAAGCCCTCCTGTAGAAATGAGAAAATGTAGACATTAATAATTGATTGATTGATTGAAGACTTTATTAGAAGTTTGCATAGGAAAGGGTACAGTTTCATGACAGTACAGTTCACTGGTACAAGGCCTACTAAAAGGAGATCCTAGAAAAGACTAAGCTTATTTCCGTAGGAAACCATTGAAGTATCTCATATAGGGTTGGAGGCGGTAACCGCCGTACCGCGGTATACCGAGGTCTACCGCGGTGTCATTGTGCTTACCGCGGTAAAAAGACAAAAAAAAAGGTCTATTTTTTATTGGAAAACAAGCGAGTTTTAAAACGGGGGAGAAGCGAGGACCGCATGCGCTCCATGCCGCTCTGCTCTGGGCCGTGTACCACACGTTGGAAGCCACATACGTCACTCAGACACAGACCTGCACACGCGTGATTCCTAAACCCACCAGGCTTGAGTTAAGACCCGCCTCGTGGAAACGCGAGGACTTCCAGGAGTGAGGCGGGTCTTAACTCAATCCTGGTGGGTTTAGGAATCACGCCCTGCACACACAGTGCACAGAGCAGGGTACGGAGCACAACTCTATGACGGAGCAGCATACACTTTCTCTGTAATCCACTCGACACAAGGATGTTAATACATACCTTGTGTTGTGGCATATCTTTTTTTATTCATACGGATTACTGGCGGAGCACGGGCCGCGTGGAGTAAAACCGAAAATGAAACTATTTTACTTTCTCCACCGCGTCGCACGTTGTGCCCCGTACGGCGCGTCGGCGATTTTATAACCTTTTCTGTCAAGTCTTGTAACTAAAACCTGTATATAGCAGCACTCAATCACTGCGATTTGAGAGTTGAGACGTGACGTGAGTTTACAGAATCACTGTACACGATCTGACTACCCTTCCTCTTCTGGTTTGTTCACACAGCTGTTCGTGTCTGAAAAGCCCAAGTAGCTAGCCTACGTTACTATGGTAACCCGACAGTGCAGAACTAAAAGCTCAGAACGCGTCGCGGATGCGATGTGTTGTGAGCTTGTAGATCTGCTCCTTTGAAAGCCAGACCCGCTGTGCTGTACAGAGAAGTATAACTCGGGCAGTCAGGCTGTGTCTCCTCTCCACTGTGGAGAGGCGACTTTTGGGAAGATGATTGCAATATTTTGGCTTATCGCCAAAGCTTAATTAATAGATATGGGGGTGCGGTAATTACCGCAGTACCGGCGGTAAATGGGAAGACGGTAATCGCGGTAACAAGATGTCCATACCGCCCCAGGCCTAATCTCATATAACATTGAATGACAGACGGATAGAACACAGTACTATGCAGTAGATATAGTCAGGGAAAAAAAGGGGAAAACATTTTAAAAAATTAAATAAAATAAAAACATACAGTAGGTAAATACAAAGAGGGGTCAGGGGAGGGTAGGGCTGGGCTATGTTTGTTTTTACCAGCTGCGAACGGCTGCTGCCTGCAAGTGGTTTTTCAGGGCGATTTTAAAGGATACTAGTGATCCACACTCCTTTAAGGCCTTCGGTAAGGCGTTACACATTTTTGTGCTATAACAGAAGAAGAAGTTTGACCCTTTGTTTGAGTTGACTCTGGGTTGAACGTGATCTGTGGCGCTGCCTCTGGTGTTGTAATTATGGACATCCTTAACCTTTATAAAGTATTTTGCCAGGTACATGGGTATCTTAGTGGTGTAGTGTATCTTGTACACCAGGCCCATTGCAAGTTGCTGTGCTCTGTCATCTACTCTGAGCCACCCCACTCTTAACTGGTGAGTAGTGGTGAGGTGAGTCTGATAGGGAAGGTTAAGCAGGACCCTAATTAGTTAGAACCTAATTTTAATCCACATACCGTTTCCCAAACAGTGGGTCAGAAGAACCCATTTCCGGGTGACGGACTAATTGTTATGGGCCACGGCCCACGACTCAAGTAAAAATCCCATTCTCTTTTCCTAAAAAATAAATTTCAAAAGATGGAAAATGTTCTGAAATATATCATTTTATTTTTAGAAGATTCATTTTTTTAAAGAATTTTATACATTTTCACAAATCTAAGAAAATCCATAAATAAAATATATAATAATAATTAAGATCGACAAGCTCTCAACACGGTGTGAAGTGACGCATAGTGAGATTGTGGATCTGTTATTTTCACTCAGGTTTGGGAACCACTGAACTAAGGTGCCCCTATTCTGGAGCGAACATTCACCAAAAAGTTATCATCTACAAGCTTGAGATTTGGTGTAGAGCAGCCAGGGGTCTTTAAAGTTTTTCAGGCCAAGGACCCCTTTGCAGAGAGAGAGTTGAAGCTCCCCTATATATTTATATAAAATGGTGTTGCAGATTAAAACTTTACATAAATGGCGGTCCCGTCCTAATTTACAGTAGAATAAGACAGAATAAAGCCAAAGAAGTGTGAATCCCCAACCCACCAGGGTTCAGTTAATTTCTTGTAAAGGAGCGCTTGTTTTCAGTGGAGATGACGGAGGCACGCCGTCTCAGGCGACCATGAGCCGGGTGAGACACCGGCGAGCGAGCGGTAGCGAGCGAGTCGCCATGTTGAGCGTTGCGACGGTCGCATGAGCCGGCTCAGCGCCGTTACAGAGTTATGTGCCGTTATGGACAGAATAGTACATCTTCGTCCGTCCCCTTGACTTTCGACACCTCCGCGCGGTCCAAGTGGATACAACGGAGTGTTCCCTACCTCCGGTTCAGCCAATCAGAAGCTTCCGATGGGCGGATCTTAACTGAAGCCTGGAGGGTATTACGCGTAAAAAAGGGATGGGGAGGATTTTACGATGTCATTAAATCAGTGTTTTTCTATCAGGCCTTTTGACACAGGCTTTCAGGAAGTAACCAAAAATACACAGGGAAGGCAAATGTGCATATTATAACCACACCTGGGGGTCTAATATAATACCTGGGAGTAATGTTAACTCTATCCACAAGTTTCCGCGGGAGTTTACTGGAGACTATCGGGACCAAACTTCCGGGTTTAACAGCAGACATACAAGCTCACGTTGCGTCGCAGATGCAACCCGTTGTGAGCTTGTAAATCGGCGCCGGAAGCTCGGTACAGACGTCTGCGCAATGCACTATGGGGCGTTGGAAACTCGTGGATAGACACATACAAAACAGAAAAGGTACACAACTATGGCACCACCTCTTTAATGCCTCAACTTCTATATTCCAAGTGCTTATCAGAGTGAGGGGTCCCAAGACTCCCCACTGCAGTTCTTATTAGTATTTTTAAAAGGAGTAACTTATTTCTACAGCAAGGGTCTTCTGTGACAGAAACCCTTTTTTATGTTAACCACTTGAACCCTAGTGTCCTTTTTCTAAGAACTTTAGACAAAAATAGCAGATCTACAAGATGAGCTTGTAGATCAGCTATTTTAGACAAAGAGGTTTGGTGTAGAGGGGGAAAAGTGCAGACTAAGTATAGTGAAAGTGTATTAAGTATTGACGCAATTTGACAGTTCAAGTGGTTAAATATATTTCTGAAAACACAAATTGACGTGAATCCAACATACACTGATAATTGTGCTGTCAAACAATGAAACTATGGAATCTATGAAAGATTGTGGGGGTCCCTGCTTCATCTCTTTCTCAACTAAGGGGTCCTTGGCCTGAAAACGTTTAAGATCCCTGTTCTCCAGGGAAGGGAAGAGACAGCAGAGCTATCAAGTCAAGTTTTCAGGTAAAAAATGACTGACTGGAGCTATGCAAAGAATGCAGGCAAGCGCTTTACACCTGCCTAGCAACACCCAATCACAAAAACGGTGCAAGATTTAGCTTAATCAAGCAAGCTTGGATCATTTCGCTGCCCTTTATACCTTGCACTGGCTACAAGGCCATCCTAAAAACAGTAATTTCTGTGACAATTTCATGTATTTTTTAAACCCTGTCAATTTGTTTCACAGAGCTCACTGCACTAACATTAGCAGCTAAAGTTAGCTGTACGTCGACTAGCCAATGCTGCAGAGCTATGCGAAAACACCCGGTACATTTCAGCTCGTACTTTTTCTATGTCGGGGCCGATTGCTGATTTTATGACACATCAGACAAGCTAACACGACACTATAACAGATAACCCATCCACCACAGATCTAACCAACCGGTATCACTATTATCATTACCTCCACAGACAGACACACGGAAGTCATTGGTCTTAGCAGCTGTGTTAGCTTGGCTAGGCTAATGAATACGACCAAAACTTTTCTAAACAATCTTCCCCGTTTCTGTGTACTGCTTTGTGTCAACAGTTACAGTACAACTGTGAACCAGGGCAGTGTCGTCGCCAGATTCACAAGCCCTGGAAACCCAGAAACGCATAAATATGATCCAATGATCACAAGTTGGCTATATGCATGGTGCCAGTGAATAGACCAGACCCACCGCCGCTAAAAGCTAGCTAGCGGCAGCTAGCAGGCAGGCAACAGGGTGATGATGATGACAGTGGAAAACACACACTGTCTGTCGCAGCGATCACAGCCCGCCTGAGCCACTCACGCACACCAACACACGTTTACCTCTCATGCCACTGACTGACACAACACGTTCAACACTTACGTGATCGCAGTTGCTGTTGGCGCTGTGATAACACACAGAAGTAAACGTATAACCCGAAATGGATGCCGCCATGATGGAAACATCCCCATCTATCCCACCACCCCCTGCGACTGAGTTGTTGACTGCTGCTGCTGCTGCTGCACGCACACGGCAGGCACGGCGCGGCACGCCGCAACGCGCCTCCTCCTCGACGCTACTTGTTGTGGGTACTGTAGTAGGCGGTGTTACACCTACATGTGTAACCTATCGAATACCGTCCATGACTTCCACTCTTGGCTCAATATTATGTTTGTCTTATCGTCATGATAAATACATTTTTCAATATTATAGTGTCTAATATTGTTTTGTATTTGTCGCATTCAGACAAAAAAAAAAGTGAGTAAATTTACTCCCATTGATTCTGGATGGGGACGGGTCAGAAACAATGGGGGTAAATGTAGGGTCAAGGCCAGGGTCAAGTAAATGTACCCCCAATTGATTCTCACACAGGCCCATCCATTTGGGTCCCCATCCAGGATCAATTGGGGTAAAGTTACTTTAATATCATTTTTTGTCTTTGGAATGTGACAAATACAAAAAAAAATATATTTTACTCAAGTCTCCACGGTGTGAAAAAAGTCATTTTGGGGGTGAACTACTCCTTTAATGCTCTTTCTTTGCCCTATGAGCCACGGGGAACGACACACAGTGGATAGTGATACAGCGACCCCTGGTGTCACAGTATTCCATTGCTTACCAATTCCAATGCAACGTTGTCGTCGGGCATGGCAGATAGCATGGATTCCACGCATGGCTGTTGTGGTGGTACTTCAGAACCAGCTGAAGACACAGGCTCGGAAGATGATTTTGGTTCTTCAGAACTCGGAACGAAAGAATAGTAAGTGTTGTAGCAACCAGCAACTTAAAGAAAGATCATCAACAGTCTGTTAGCTTTGTTGGGGGCTTTCTTCACATACACCATGGTGCAGCGCTCCTACATAGCTGTCTGTCAGTCAGTCAATCGATTGTCTTTAGTTTACATTGTGTAGAGTTTAGAGTATAGAATACATTGTAGACTGTACTTTTACTTTTTGCTGATTATCAGATGAGCCAGCGTCTGTGCCATCATCTCTTGGCTGTGCTGTCCTGTACATGTATGTACTATGGTATTTAAATGGCCAGATCGTCAACATCTGACTGATTATTTCCTGCCCTCTTTTCCAGTTGGGATGAGGCATACCAAAGAGAATTGGAGACATTCAGAGACATTGGAGATGTTGGTGAAATATGGTACATTTAGCACTCTACATCTAGAATAGCCATGCTTTTTGTGAAAGCGAAGCTCAAGCATGTGTAGTATCAATATCATAGATGTCATAAACCTATAGTCTACTGATATTAGATTACAGTAGACTTTTTGCATAATCTTTCAAAGTGAGATAGATTATTCAATTTCACAGAATATCTTGTAAATTGTCACTAATGTCTGTGTTTTCCACCTTAAGGTTTGGTGAGGAAAGTATGAGCCGTGTCCTCCGATGGATGGAGAAAGCTCAAATTCCAGACAATGCTGCCATCCTTGACATAGGCACTGGAAATGGAGCCTTATTAGTTGAACTGGTATGAATGGAATACAAATCCATATAGGGGTTTATTTATACCCACAGTATCCGGCGTGTAAAGAGGAACAAGAATGATGATCATGTTTTTCTGCAAACCTAAGAGCATTCATTTCTCTGACCACTGTTGTACTTTCCCTCTTTTTGTTGTTTTTGTGCATAAAGGCTAAACATGGTTACACAAATATCCTGGGTGTAGATTACTCTGCAGTGTCTGTAGAACTGGCCAGAAGTGTTCTCCAGACTGAGGACATTACTGATGTCACTGTAAAGGTGAGTTGACATTGATAAATGGTCAGTTTTGCATCTAATGGACATATCACTGTGTAATAATTACTCCAGTAGTAATCTGTATTTCACATAAAAGATCCCTAGTCACTTGGAAATAATAACAGTTCAGTGAGACCTGGTAAAACGATACAACATGTATACTGATGATATACACTGCATAATCTTATACTGAACTGCAATGTAAAGTGGCATCAATAACTAACTTTTTAAATATCATATTGCCGGTTGCATGGATAAGGCTATAGACAATTATGATTTATAAGGGCACTCCAGTTAACAGGTGGTGGTGCTATAGAGCTGTTCATGTGTGAACAGGTTATGAAGAAATAACTGACAGACAGTTCTTTATACATACATAACATATGTATACGGTAGTTTGTTAGGACGTATACAATAACCTTGTTTGACCAAGAAATATTACTTTGATTCCTCATTAACTGTCTTGCTGAGCCATGTACACACAACCCAAATCAACATTAACCACAGCACTTATTGTGACCGAAGGTCGCAGTTTACTATGCTTAGGGTCTGGAGGATAACGGCCAAATCTCCCATAGATAATTAGCGCTGTGTTAGAATCCCTTCCATCCTGTGATACTCTTTAGCTTTCTGCAATACGGTGGACTAGCACTCAGACCCAGGACTGTGAGAGAGCAGTGAGAGGATACTGTGTAGTGTTTACCCTGTGGGTTGGTGGGACAGCAGGAAGGCTTTAAAAGTGGTGGAAGTCTGGCCAGCGTTTACGTTTGACCACCTCCAGGGAGTCCAGGCCCAAATGAATGAACAGGATTTAATACATCTGCCGAAGTATATGTGCAAGAAAAACAGGTTTCAAATACCATTCATGCATGTGATAAGGACCATGGTGAGGAGTGAGTTTTCCTCCCTCCCACATGTACATATGGTTACATATGAGTTATATACAACACATACCTATGCTATGGAGGTGTATTTTGCTTGGGCTGAGAGCTCTGCTGCTGAAGTCAATATTGACCTTGGTGTGTGTGTGTGTGTGTGTGTGTGTGTGTGTGTGTGTGTGTGTGTGTGTGTGTGTGTGTGTGTGTGTGTGTGTGTGTGTGTGTGTGTGTGTGTGTGTGTGTGTGGGGTTCGTGTGTGTTGGTACTTGGTATGTTGGCATCTTGGTCTGTATCTCATGAGCAATAGAACACAACACTTTGTATGGATATGTGTGTTTTCGTGCACATATGCAGCCTGGGATATTAACTGGGATTTGATTGTGAACCGGGGAGCTTCAATCACAGGATAAGAGAGAAAAAAGGTCATCTTCAGTGTCACATCTTCATCCATCTCCCTGGCTGTTTTGGCAGTCTCCCACACCCAGAATTCATTTTACAGGCCTGTGCACAAATCCAAGCAATACTCCCAACACATACAGTACAGTACATGTGCATATTTCACTGTACATTGAGTCACTCGACTTCAACCTCCAATGAAACTAAAATGATGTGACCCTTGGGTGGTGGGTTTGTGGTTCTTTGGCGCACCACAATGATCTGGTGTTCTGTGCACTGTCTGGATGAAGGAGCCCTTTCACTGGTGCTGGGCACATTCACCACAGTTGGTGGAATTGGCCTCTCCTATGTGGGCACTGGGCAGTAGGTTCACAGGGAACCAGTGAGATGTAGGTTACATTTGTAGAATGCCAAAGATTGAACGTAGGGTAGGCAGGCAGTACTTGTAACCGTGACCATGGATGTACATTTCATGAGTCCGATTAAAACTTTGGTCGATCACTTATGTTTACCAGCTGTCACTTTTATCTTCTCAGGAAGTGGACTTTTTGAGCTGCTCTGGGGAGCTGAGGGGATTTGATGTTTGCGTGGACAAAGGAACATATGACGCCATAAGCCTAAACCCAGACAAGACGGAGGAGGGCAAAGGACGCTATGTCCAGGCACTAAGAGATGCGCTGAAGGAGGGGGGCTTTTTCATCATCACTTCCTGTAACTGGACGAAAGAGCAGCTGCTGCAGAGGTTCAGTGAAGGTGAGGGGAAACACAGGGCCATCATTAAAATGGAAATGAGCTCTTAAAATGGCAGGTTATATACTGTAACAACCGCATGCCCATGGTTGCAGAACATAATTGTGCAGCCACCTATGTTGCTTTGTTGTTTGAAATCAAAGCTTGGAGCAGTATGTATACACACATCCAAAAGAATTACAATCGTGTCTCTTTGAGATGTAAGCGTGGGCTGGTTTACATTGGTGTCTGTGCAAACAGTTAAACTGTGCCACTGACAGAGACAGTTGCCTAGAGAAGACTGTCAAGGTGCAGGAAGCAACAAAAGCAAGCTCGTGAAGCTTGTATTTAGGGCAAGCTTCCATTAACAGTCACTCCTTTCAATAGAAGTCAGAACTATGGAGAGGCTGCAGGGGGCCAAGGCCTTAAGACCTCATCTTTCACACTGACAGTCTGACTTTAACAGGCTTGGGGATACATCACAGATGGCAAATGGATGGCTTAGTAATGCCTCAAACCTTTCTAAACTATTGCTTAACCAGGGTCATAGAGTCCAGGCATCTGAACCAGTTTAGCTTTGCAATGTTAAAACCTGTAACAGACTGCATTCATTTTATGTAATTTTTATGTTATCATATTTTCTTTGTCTGTACATTGAAAACTTGGAAAAGTGCTTTATAAATTAAGTTATTGTAATAATGAACCTCTAGAAATTAATTTCTCCCATTTTCTGTAGGTTTCGAGTTTGTACAGGAATTGCCCACACCCCGTTTCCAGTTTGGTGGGAAGACAGGCAACAGTGTAACAGCTCTTACCTTCAAACGACTTCATTGAACAACACCAACGCCAGAAGATATGTGATATATATGTGTATTTTATAGACTGTTCCTTCAATTAAACTATAGTTTGTCACTTTACAGACCTGTGGGGAAGAAATTGCCAACAGTTATATTATTTGCATACATTTGAACTTTTGTTATAAATTATGTATACCAACTTTATTCTCAAACTCAACACTTATAAACTAATCATTTGAATCCATTTGGTATATTTGTTGAGGGCAGTTCACACTCTGAGTACTATATAACGACAACTATAACTATGTCATTCACCATTGTATTTTTTTGAATATTTTGTGTGATCTCTGCCATCGACTTGACTTAGAACAAATTTTAAACTATATTTCTATTAACTATAGTATTTTTATATTTATAGTAGGGGTGGGCAATATAATCGATATGGCAATACATCGCGATAGTTTATTTGCCAATATCGATACTTCAGGCCGTAGTATCGGGATACTTTGAGTAAAATAAAATATGTTCCCATGCATAGGAACCAATGGTAGAAGGTCCGGTCCTGACACTCCGCTGCCTCTAGATGTCGCTGTACTATAGTAGCTACTTCCCCTTCCCACGGTTCAGTGAGGTCTCTCGAGAAAATGGCTGTGAACGACAAAAACAACAACATTAGAGCAGCGCCTTCAGCTTTTAAAGCTGACCTATCGCAATAGTATCGCAATAGTAATGTATCGCAAAGATTCACAATATATCATGATACTATTGCATCGTGATCCAAGTATCGTGATGCGTATTGCATCGCGAGATTCTTGCGAATATACACCCCTAATTTATAGTGCTCAGGCCCTTTAGGGCCGTTCACACTTACTTCACACTGAGTTCATGAGGTAAAGCTAAAGACATTTTACAGTAGAGGGGGCCATTTCTCAGACTTTGAGCAAACCCATCAGCTTCTGGACTGGTGTCATAAAAACTTAAATTGATATTCTTCTTGCAGTGGACAGATCTTTAGCCTGACTTATTAGTTACTATATTATTTAAGAATATGTGCAAATGTCTTTGAAGTTAACAAAACCAAATATAGCAGAGAGCAAATTAGGCAGTTCCCTGTCTGATTTGCACCCGGTTGGCCACAATTATGTTATCAAATGTATTTATTTAAAAAGAAAATCTAAATCTTAATGAGATATCTGCATGGTGAATGAAAAAATGGTTGAAAACTATCATGAAATAATTGAATTTTCCAGCAGCTATCTTAGCTTCTAAAGTGCATGGCTTCAGTGTAAACTCTTAATATATCTATAAATGAGGCCCTTTGTCCTTTTGGTGGTTCAAAAACGGATTCAATCAATCTAGTTTGCACCAATGTCACATTCATTTGGACATTATGTGCTTGTCTGACTCTGCTTATCTGTTTCACTCGAAGCCTGTTCATGTACAGTATTTAACACTGACTTTCATAATGACGTAGGTTCCCTTATCTTGTGGCATCTGCACTATTTGGTGCCAATATGTGGCTAACTTATTTGAACTCATCCTCATCGATGTGCATCTACTTACATTTTTCAGTCAGAGCATCAAAGCAGATGTTGATTGATAATCGCATTCACTCATGAGGCTATTTGTACAATTCTGGTTTTGTACCTTAGGAAATTGTAATCATAAAGAAGCTCTGTGTGTGTGTGTGTGTGTGTGTGTGTGTGTGTGTGTGTGTGTGTGTGTGTGTGTGTGTGTGTGTGTGTGTGTGTGTGTGTGTGTAAAATGACTGTCCATATCTCCTTCAATCAACCAGCAGTCTAATGAATTCACAGTGGGTGTGGATTTTGTGGAGGGTTGAGGTTTTTGCCATTTCCTGTTTCATCTCTGTCGTTAATAACTGTCAAACCCCGGGTCCTTAATTGGAATCTGGGCCTGTGGCCCAATGGGAGCAGTCGGCACTGAGGCATGCTGTAGAGTAAACATACACAGCTTTACCAGAATTACTGCCTGGAAATTTACAAGATGGTGGATATCCTGGATGTGCATGTAATGCCCGCATTCACAAAGTCTCACCAACTTCCCATGAAATGAGATATTTCTGCAGCTCAATGACATGTTTTCTCCCTCGCTGTGATCTCTAGACTGTTCCCATTGGCTCTCACTGTGTTTAAATGGCTAGACACCTTGTTTGGCTGCTTCAAGCGCCTCTTTGTTGCACAGGAACAATGTCATTGTTCTGCGCCGGGGCTTAGATTGCATTACGGATTCAAGGTCCCTTCTTGCATAAGGCCCACTCCTTTCCCTTGTACAGGTACCGTTGCCTAGAAACCTAACCACAAATATAGAAACTTTTGGGAGGCACCAAAATTCCCATTGACCTAGTCATGAGTTTTTCTGCCAGTACTTGCGATACAACATCCCTTATTGCTCTTGTGGATCATGGTGCAGAGTTTCTGAAGTGAAATCCCCTAATAAAATAAATAACTATATAGCATCAAAGGAAAGAAGCTCTTCCTTAATGACTTTTTATGATATCATATACTGGTGTTAATACCCTGTATAACCTGTGTGTTAACCTGTTTTGCAAATATAATCCTGACAAAGTGTACTGTACTGACATAGTCTCATTCATCACATCATTACGGTACACCAACTTAGACACAAAGAGTTTGTGGCCACGGCATGTGTCTGTCAATTAGCAAACTTTCAAAAACAAAACTGGGCCTTTAACATTTTTCAAAGGTACCTAAGCTCAACAGAGGATAGATACATTTTCAAGCGTTTATTTAAAAATGGTTTTACATAGGCGAGCCATCGTTATGACGGTAACCTGTCTAAAATAAAACCTGGACTACGTTATTGGATTGTTTCTGAACCATACAGTAGACATGCCAGCATCAGCACATTTTGTGGCCTCTGAGTTGGCACTGCACTTTTATTCCACTCATTACGTGAGCCTAATCAAAGGTTTCGGACGTGATGGTACGGCCTCCTTCACGCCACCAGTATGAATGCCATGCTTTCACCTTAACCTCTCAAGTGTGATACAGTAAATATTTATGTTTTTCGTTCCATCTCCTTGGATACCCCTTTGAAGGTCTCCTAATAGGATTTTAGTTGAGTGATTGAATTACTCCACCATGTAGCAGTGCAGTTTTCCATGGCAGGGGTGCAAATGTGGAAGTGGGACTGGGAAAGGAATTCCTCCATTTGCAGCATTTCAGACTTTTGCCAAGTCTAGTACCACTGCCTAGAAAAACTTAAGTGCAATATGTATTCTATAATGAGTCTCACTATATTCATGAGATGAAGAGTATCCTTATGTTGTAAAGGGTTGTAAAGGGGGGCCAATGCCTCTGGGTCATGCTGAAATACAGCATGACCCAGTGGGCAGCGAGAGCTGTCTGCATCACATAAGGATGTTCCTGCTCCAGACTGATCACTCATTCCTGAACTGCCTGCCATGAGCAGGCAGACTCCTTGGCAATACTGACGGACAATACCGATGACACTGCGAGTACTGCCAGTGCCTATAGAGGAAATCGGCAATTACAGGGACTGTCACAGCTTCACAACCGCCCGAACCCCTCGACATAACCTGCACAGAGAGCAGGGAAAAGATTTGGTCCTCAACTGGATCCCTGTGTGGTCTACAAGTAGCACCTTTGGATAAAAACATCAAGGTGTACTAAGAGGGGGCTTCCATGGAACTTGTGGGGGTTGACATTCTATGCCCTTTACCCGTTACCAACCACAGTAACACTGGACAGACAGAAAACCCACTGGACTGAATCAGATTATAAGAAAACTATAACATTTTGTGTAACATTTTGTTATGGTGAAGAGTAGACCCTAACCAGTTGAAACATGTTGGCTGTTTTATAGAATAACATTTATTTTTTGTGTGCTCGGATCTCATTTTCAGTAGGTATATATTCAGTCTGACCCTATAGCACCATACACACTTTTAAGACCTTTTATACCCTATGAGCACCCGGTTGGCCACAGTGTTATTATTATATTTGTGACACTTGCTTTGGCAATGTAAACGTATGTTTTCTCATGCCAATTAAGTCCTTTTGTAATGAATTGAGTTTTAATCAGACCCTGGCCAGTGGCCAGTTGGCCACACAACTCGCCACCCTGACAGATGAACAACTACAAGACTAGGGCCACCACTTGACTCCTGTTGCACAGGAGAGGACTTGTGTCAGGGTCCCAGCCGGGTGTTGGTGTTTGACGCCACTTGAAAGAATTCTTCGGACTTAATAGACTAGACCCTGTAGGCTACTGTGTTGGCCAAGTTGTCAGACGTGGTCTACTCTACACAGGGTGCAGCTGTTAGGGGGTCATAAGGTACTGACTGGCCCCTCGCCAGCACAGAAGAGGAGAGAGCCCCTCCACAACGGACATCCCTTCCCCCAGGGACAACAGAGCCTCTGAGCCTCTTTTTTTGGGGAAAAGCATGGCTGGCTGAGAGGGGTAACTGCTGCTTGGAAGCACCCCATCCCTTTGTTGTTCAGTGTTGAATTGTTTTGGTGTTTGACAGCCACAAATGAATAGAGCATTATTTCTATGTTAAGAGTTGATATGCTTATTGAACCCACAGTACAATGTTTGTGGCTGTCTTTTGAACAATTTGTTAGATTAGGCCTTTATTTCTCAAGTGGAAAACACTTTCGTAAATCTGTACTATAAAATGTATGCACGGATAAAGACTGTGGTATAGCTTGCTACATAGTATAGGCCTATTAGTAAATAATGAACAGCTCAAGCAAGACCACATTTGGACCATACCATGTGAAGGGCCTAGAACTATGGGTTTTTATTGAGAACTCTTCTACCATGCGTTTTTTAAAGTTTTGCTGCTTGGGGTTAGGCAGGCTAACAAAACAACTATAAATCCATTGTTTATTATTCCATTGATTGTTGAAATAGCAACTGCTTGTCTTGTTGGGAAAGAAAGAATCTGTAAAAAGAATGCACAACATTCTATTCACCCCCTCCCATGTAATGGTTGGGTTGTACACGGATATTGTTACAAGGTTAGTCGATACCATAGCTCGGAGGGACTGTCACACTGTGATTGGTTGTTGTGGTAACTATTAGTTACAATGTTATTACTGCACTTAGGTGCAGTTTGAGTAGGCCTATATCTGAAAACTTTACATGAGCATTTGTTTCTTTGGAAACATGTGACTTTCACTCTACTACATCTCAGAGATTTATATTGTGCTTTTGCACGACTCCACATTTCTAGGAAGGGATTTAGGACTTTTTAACTCAAGTACACATTTAACTGAGAAACCTTAACTTGTAGCCCAGTTGAGTCAAATTTGACAACTGCCTACTTAAATTGACTCGAGTACTGGGGTTGGATACTTTGCATGCACCTAGCTGTTGAGTGTTGATACAGAACTGTATACAACAGCTATACTTCAACGATGATGTTTTGGAGAAAAGTGTATCTTATATATATACAAACCGGCTTCCTGTAGCTGACCAGGGCAGTGGTTCTGACGGTGTGGTCCGTGGGGCCCCCAGGGGTCCCTAAGGAGGTTACAGGTGGTCCCCACTCCCCAGCCAAATGTGTTAACATAACACATATCAAAACAAGCTCATAACGTAGATATGCTCTTAAAAAAATATATTAAAATGAAATAAACTGAAATATTTTTGAAACATTTAACATGAACAACTTTGAGAACCACCTACCACATGGTCCAGCCTAGGGCACACATTTGGATAATGTTGTCTCCCTGACAACGAACTAGCCAATCACAGCGCTGCCACACTTCCAGAGTATGGGTTGCAGTGTGTACCTAGTTACAGAGTGAGGCTAAAGGACCAGCAGCCTGTGGCTGGATGCAGTTGTTCAGTCTCACGCTGACAGCGGCGGACCGGGGGAACACCACCACCAGCCTGAGAACACTCTTCATTTTCTGGTCCTTTGTTGCAGAAAATCGAAGATGACTTAACTTCGCAAAGATTCTCTGCTGGCCAGGTAGTTTGGAAATCTGTTCAGATTTCATATGATTGTATCAAGTCATTCACCTTTATCATCGTACTTTACTCTGTCTGTTCAAAGTTGACGTTATGAGTGGAAGTTTAAAGACTATAGGCTACGCCAGGGTTTCTTTTGCACGTAACTAGATTAGATGACAACATGGTTCTTAAATTCTGCACTGTCCTATAGGGGAAAATGTTATGTCTGTGTATTGTGTGATTGGTTGTCTCAACTTGTCTGTTTCTCCTATTCTCGATACAGCATTGCCTCCCTCATTCATTTTCTGTTAAACTGTCTTTAAACCACAACTGGCCCTACAAAGCTCTGGGGTTTTCTCTTGTGAATGTCTTGCTGACTGAAGCAGTGTAGCCTGCTAGTTTATAACGCAGATAGAGTAGCCTATAAGTAATAATTGCATTCAAAGTTTACTGTAGCATGTCTTCCCTGCGGCTATTAAAGCGGCAGAACTGAGAGTGAATCGAAGTAGCTTGTGTGCTTGTTCACGCAGGGGTTCTGCTCAATAACCTGTTCCAGAGAGGGACACTATAATACCCACCGGTATTATTTACATTACTGAGTGTCACTACACTGCTCAAACGCATGACGATGAAACAATGTTGTTCGAGATGGAGGACAGTGCATGTGCGTGTCTTATCTCGCGTTGACACACTTGTGGAGTCATTGTAGTAGTAGTGACAAAGACTTTATACCCCACAGACGCGCGCGCGCACACACACATCACACACGCACACACCACGCACGCACACACACACACACACACACACACACACACACACACACACACACACACACTTTCTCTTTCACTGATAGCCTAGTAGTAGGTTGCACATTTCAGCCTTATTATCTTTTGGGTTTACCAGAGGAGGATTCTCATTTGATAGAAGTACAGTACATAATATATATGACTCACAATGTTTTTGTTTCTGTGTGCTGAGCCAAAAATATAGACCAGCACAGTGCTCCTGAAAGTAATGGCATCATTGTAGAGGCTTGGCTTCCAGCTACAGTAAATAAAAAGCATGAGCTTGAGTTAGCTGCTGGCAAGCTGTTGTTGTGCACTGGTCTGTACATTGTTTTGACGTTTTGCCCCTGGGATGCAGTGGAATTAGACATGGCCACTTATACTTAGTTTACTGATGTTCTTTAAATGGAGCATATATATAGCCTACCACATGCCTGTCTTTGGAAGTAAATAAAACTTCCAAAATGTATTTTTCATTCAATGTTGTTGATACATGTCTGGGCATGTATGGCAGCTAATCATGTCTTTATCGCTTACTTTCTGGTAATATGTACACACACACACGCACACGCACACACACGCGCGCACGCACACGCGCGCACGCGCACGCACACACACACACACACACACACACACACAGTCAATGGTTTACCCAATATCTATTTTACAACTACATTACTACATAGCTGTGCATGAAAATGGAATGGCCAAAGAGCCTGAATATTGTGAATTTGTAGACTAGAGCTTGTAGGTTGGCTATTTTCAGCACGCGCCACCATCATACAGGCTTGACACTGCCGGCTGTGCCGGAGTGTTATTTCCTTTCCTTCATGGGTCAGGAAGTTAGTTATGGTAACGCATGTATTTTTGCCTTCTTTGGTTGTCTGTGAGAGTTGGTTGATCTTTATGGGTACCGAAACTAAATAAAACACAGAAAGGAACTGGTTTGGTATACGCTCCACCAGTGGTTCCCAAACAGGGTGCCATGACTCATGAGAGTCCAGGTGTGCCTTGGGAGTTTGTGACATTCCACACATTTGTACTGCAATATATACAACTTCTTATATTTACTATAAGTACTTTGTGTGTCCTGGTTGACCATGGCATCCTGCTGAATATACTTTACAGTATTGGCTTATGAGCATACTGTAAGCTCTAAGCTGGTTTACAAATACATGACTTGTCAGCTATAATGTGTGCAGACTGCTGGGATATCTTCTCCCTTCATCCCAGTATTATAAGGCAGACCACAGGGTTCCATTTTAGGACCACTGCTGCGTTCCATTTTTATGCAAATGACAGGGTCATCTACTGCTCATCCCCTTCAACACAAGCCCTTGAATTCTTGCTGTTTACATTTCATTCTCGTTTTGATTTTTTAGGGGAAAGTATGAAATAGGGCATAAGTGGTTAAATTTGTTATTTGGCATTAGTAAATCAAAATAAACAAAAGTATAAGAGCCTCTATTACAACTCTATTACATGTGTAATAGAGGTTATTTTTATTTTGCAAGGATATGAATACAGGTGTGCCTTGGGATTTTGAGTTGTCCTTGTTTAAAACTACTGCACTACACTCGATGGCCTAAGTCAAATTACCTATAGAGTTGTTGCCTGCAGACACAGTAATAGAAGTTGCCCTTGACCTAAAGGGATGTGCAAGTGAAATCTCGGGCTGAGGAGAGTATGTACTAGTAGATTTATGATGAATCCCTCATGTGGTGCAAAGCACACCAAATTGCCCTTGCAACAAATGCACTCCCACATGTAAAGTGCAGTTGAAGTTCAGCTTGCAAGTCAAGCAGAAAGTCAGGCAAATATTTTATCAAATTCGCAGCTGTAGCATCTAATTACAAAGAGGATGTTGATAAAGATAACCTATAGGCGGCTCACATACTGTATGGGCTGATTGTTCCAAAGAAACCTGGTCTTAGCATTTTTTTTCTCTAGCTCTGCGGGTGGTGGTGATGAAAGAAGATTTGAAATGATAATCACCAAGTCTCTAAAACACTAGTGCACTGTTATACATGGTATTACAATTTGATTTTGTTACTAAATCTCAATAGTTTTTTACCAACAAATGCACATCTGCTTACTTGATGATTGCATAGCTTTCTCAAATCTGCAGACATTAACTAAGGCAATGCAGGGCAAGTATATTTGTATTGTACATTCAGAGAGTGCATAAGGAAACAAAGCAAGTTAAGCAACACATTTTAAAATGTAATTTGAGTATAATTAGAAATCTAAAACTGAATTAACAGAAATTCTTTGGCCTTATGCTACACTTTCCACCTGTCTGCCACAGTCGCAATTAATGTTTACTCTAAAGGAACTTATATGCTAGGTTTATCGTATTTGAGAGCTACTTTATTTATACGGGGTTGCTACAGCAAGCCTTTACAAAGACAAGAGGGACTTGGTTTAGACATGGGATAGCCATAATTTATGGAAGCAATTAAGGCCAGTTGATTTTTAAGTAGGATCACTATGTGCTCCTGTGTGCATAAGACCTGCAAGGCCTTTGTGCTGCAGCAGGGCAAGGCCTGATTAGGGCTCCATTCTGTGAGTGGCGCACATTAAAATCCTCAGTGTTCATTTAACTCAGAGTGCACAAGCAATTACCAATTTGTACACTCTGAGTTAAATTAACAGTCAATATTTTACAGTGTGGGCAGCTGCGTGCCTGGGTGCTGTGCAAGGCAGAGGGGCATTCTCTCTTGTCACAACTCTCACTGCCCCCCCCCCCCCCCTCCCCCCCCTCTCTCTCTCTCTCTCTCTCTCTCATTCTCTCTCTCTCTCTCTCTCACACACACACACACACACACACACACACACACACACACACACACACACCTAAGTCACTTTCTTTTTCTGAATCTCTGTTGTGTACAGGGCCGTCAAGGGGGGGGGGGGGGAATATATTCTTTATCTATTTTTGAAAAGTCGTGAAAATGTGTGCAAATCTTTGAATATGTGTATTTTTAAGCAAACATTTGTAACTAAAAATTTGCTTCTGGGGTGGGGGGGGGGGGGGGGGGGAAGCATCACTTGCATAGAAACATCCTCAGAAGGATTTGAAATATTCAAAGACTTTTCACGATTTTTCAAAAATAGCAGATCTACCTGCTCGCAGGGCAGCACAGTGAGCTTGTATAATCTGCTATTTTTCAATAGTTAACACACAAAATAATGCGTTCCCAGTCTAAATGGGTTAAACCCCTCTCCCCCTATGAAGAGCATTCATGGGGGGCCCGCAGTGAATCCTTGTTTGTACCCAGGGCCCAGAACTTGGTGTGACACCCCTGGTTGTGTATTTCTGTACAGGCCTGACACGTTGCTTCCTCTTTATGTGTACATTCTCTCTCTCCCTCCCATCATGGCCCATAATGCATCTGGGCCAAGACATTATGCAAAGCTACCATCCATAAAAAAAAGGATTGTTAGCCATGATTGTCTGTTCCTCTATGATCACCATCATTATTCTTTTTAAAAGCTTCCCCTTCCTGTTTTCATAATTACACACACTGCCTATAAGCGTGTTTCCATAGAAAATTCAAAACAACTACTCTAGTGTTTTATTTTCTTCGCGTGTGTGTATTATTATTTTTTAGATACTGTGGTTTATTCCCACTGTACACAGCCCTTCCTCTTTCCCATGATGCATTTAGTCACTGTTGGGCATAAACCTTGTATCTATATTAAAGTTAATGCTCTTCTTTGTCATTTTTATAAATACAATTATCTGGAGCTTCATTGGTCTCTGACTGAACTACATTGGAACACGTTTTTTTTTCTTCTTTTTTTTTTCCATATCCTGAAAAGTTATGGTTTTTTTGGACATGAAAGGTTTCCACCCGACAGTGACGATTTGCAAGTTTGATGTTTTGACGCCCACGGAACCAAAGACCTGTGGCTGCAAAGAAAAGAAACAAGGCATTCTCTTATACACTAGCAACACTCACCCCCCAGGCACCAGCCTCTGTGTAGAGATGAGAAGCATTGGAAGATTTTTTAAAGGCCTGTATCTGATGATCCCCACAATAGTTCCATTGATACGTCCCTATTGGTTATTAATCCAATTAAAACCGGGAAAGCATATCAGTGTCATTTTAGATTTTAGCGTTGGCTATTCAGAAATAGCAGATGTACAAGCTTGCAGCACGTCACGTACATCTGCTATTTTGGAAAACTTTTGAAACATCTTGAAAGGGTGCAGAGAACTGCTGATTTAGAAGGCATTTGTAGAATCGGTCTCGGGTCGGTGATATTCTCTTTCTCCACTTGCCTCTCTTGCCCTTATAAAACTCTGATAATAAGTCAGCTGGCAGTCTTTCCCAAACAGTGGGTCTGGTCGGGACCATGGGCTAGCTTTGAGGATGAATGGCTCCATTTCTCAGACGCTGATCAAGCCCAGTCCAGTGGTTATACTCCAGTCTCTTATCCTAATAGCAATTATTCTCCAGCCTCTAATCTTAATCCAGTCCAACAGTTATACTCCAGTCTCTAATCCTAATCCAGTACAACAATTATACTCCAGTCTACAATCCTAATCCAGTACAACAATTATACTCCAGCCTTTAATCTTAACCATTTAGGCCTAGAATTATTGACAACTATTGAAAAACAGCAGATATACAAGCTTTTTGCAAGTCTTTGAATATATCGTTTTAAAGGCGAACATTTGTAACTCAAATATTTGCTTCTGGGTGGTCCCTGGAACAACATATTTTGAGATGGGGGTCCAAATACATGTA
Organism: Nannobrachium achirus; assembly: GCF_963921795.1. Taxonomy (NCBI): domain Eukaryota; kingdom Metazoa; phylum Chordata; class Actinopteri; order Myctophiformes; family Myctophidae; genus Nannobrachium; species Nannobrachium achirus. Next base: position 39,030,266 of record NC_137833.1, on the reverse strand, counting down.
ATTTTGGGGGTCCTTGACATGAAAAAGTTTGAGAACCACTGATTTAGAAGAAGGATTTAGAAGACATTTATAGAATCGGGTCAAAAATATTAAAAGACTTGCAGATCTACAAACTCGCGCTGTGAGCTAGATCTGCTATTTCTTTTAATAGTTAAAGCATAAAATAATGGTTAAAGTGGTTCAAATCTAAAGTGACACAGATTTGCGTTCAGGCAAATGGGTTAAACCAGCCCAATAGTTATACTCCAGTCTCTAATCCTAATTCAGTCCAACAGTTATACTCCAGTCTTTAATCCTAATTCAGTCCAACAGTGGCTGTTGGACTCTAATCTGGATCTGGTCTCTAATCTTAATGTTAATGTTTCTGTGCTGTTCGAACAGAGATATGATTGACAGCCGTTGTTGCCACAGAGGCGTGTTTGTTTCCTGCGTTAGGGAAGAGGAGTTTCCATGAGCAGATGAAGGTGAGGAGTCATATCATTGCTGTCGGGCAGAAACCTTGTATCTCCATTTTTCAACTTTTATGGTTTTATGGTTTTTCGTAAATGAATGCCATACTACAGAAAATAGCCGCTCAAAACGCGCTGCACACGTAGATCGTCTATTTTCACTACTTTACTTTCTTTCTTTTTTTTATATGAAAGGAACGGTTTTTGGACACACAAGGTTTCCACCCGACTGCAAAGAAAGAAAAACAGAACCTGTAACCAGTGTGTGATTCTAACATCACATAAGGGAGTGACCAGACTGCACCCTCAGGGTCTTGGTTTTAAGCTTGGAAAAAAGAGAAAGCATCACTTGCATAGATTTGCTAGTCAAAATAAACCGGCGTACTGACACTGTCTGACTTGTACTGAAGTGATCTCTGTCTGCGTTTCATGCAAAGCTTGGGTGTGGCGTGTGTGTGTGTGTGCGTGCGTGCGTGCGTGCGTGCGTGCGTGCGTGCGTGCGTGCGTGCGTGTGTGTGTGTGTGTGTGAGTGCGTGCGAGTGCGTGTGCGTGTGTGTGTTTGTGTGAATGCACGTCTGTGCTGGAAAGTGCCTTTCAGCACAGTGAGTTCCCCATAGTACTGAGTGACCTCATGTTTTGTCTTTCATTGTGCAGCATCATCCTAAGAATGCTGTTTTGAACAACAATGGTTGGCATTTCTTTTTTTTTATTTTCCTCAGCTGCATTGGCTTGGCTTTCTCCCAGTGATGCATGTTCATGGCAAGACCACATAGCTCCTGTCTGAATCACACAGGATTTGATTGGCTTCTGGGCTGGGCAGCCTAAGAGCTGAGGCGTACTGCACTATTACAGCCCATGCAGTTTAAATCAGCTCAGACTGTCCAAACTACAATATGACGTCATTCAGACAGAGGTTTGTCATAAAGTCGGCTGTTCGGTGCTGCCGAGATGTTGTGAGGCCCTGTATACCGAACTGATTTAAACTGGGCTCTAAAATTGGAGTATCCATACTATAGTATTACACCCCCAGAAAATAAGAGAAATTACAGTTTATGTTGAAATACATGCATGGACAACAGCCAAATGTGCCACATTTACAGAACCTGTTTTCCACATTGTGTCAGAGCCTAAATGGTCATCTATTGGCCTGCCTCACCAAGTTGCACCAATTCTACAGCATGTGCTGATGGCTACACCTCACACACACCTTAGGTTTAATGTGTTGAGTTGGACATAATTCATAATTCTTGAATGCTAGGAGTACAGTGGAGATATGCGTGTCTTGAAAATCCTCTGTGCATGAGGTAACCCTATCATCACAGCAGTGATAATTGTCATACTGTGCCTCGAGGCTCCAGGCCTCTACCTCTAATATAATTACTTCTTTAGAGTCGGGTGTGAATCATTCAACATGTGTTATACACAACGCACCTGCGACAACAGCACCAGGCTGACCAACTGCCTGGATACCGGCGCAGGAATGAATCTCGGCTGCAGATGAAATTATTCAGGGCAAAAAAGAGTGATCTTATGAAAATGTGGAACTACAGGAGGTGAAGCCATTCTCAAGTTCACCCCAAGATCTGCAGTGGTGCAGATCATATACGGCCTACAGACGTATTCAGAATGGATATATAAAATGCATTATGGACCTTAACAGCACTACACTTTATACCGAGAAGTTAAGTTAAAGGGCCCATATGGTGGAAGTATAGTCTCCATGAATTTTATAGCCGTCTGTCTGACACTAAGCCACCCCCCCCCCCCCCACACATACACACACAGACACACACACACACACACACACACACACACCCCACATGCACCTCCACAACAGAGAAATTGTGGTATTATGTAACTGCCTCGGAGGGCAGTGCCACTTGATCCACTGTCTGTAGATTGGTGGTGACAATCCACATACGTCACCTATTTGCACAGTATAGGAGCGGGTCCCCTGATGGAGCTCCGCGAGGGGGATTATGCTGTCCTAGTCTGTTCTGGAGGCTCTCATGTAATGTATCCATGATGGATTAGGGCTCTGGTTAGTGTGCACAGAACAGAACAGGCACTCATGGGGTAATGGGAGAAACCACGGGCGGAAAGGCAAGCAGTGACTGGGGGTGGGGGGTGTAATTAGTGGGGTACCTGATGTATGGAGATTCCTGGCATGCGCGGGTCACCCCAGGGGGCGAGACGAGAGGCCTATCTTGCCTACTTATGCTAGAACTGAAACACCTGATCCAGATCGCGCTCCAGTTGAGTTATTAAGAGTGAGCTGGGCTGAGACTCGGACCATATCCCAGACATGATCTTAAAGTCGTCTCAAAGTGCAGAGAGTGCTGTATTGGCTTTGCAGGCTGTAGCCGTGCAACAGAGCTTGGCAAACAGTCTTTGTTCAGGTGTCCAATGTCTTAACACTAAACACCCAACTGATAAGGAAATGATGAGCTGTCCTGCTGACATTATTCTTTATTGTGGGGTCAGGTCTGCCTCTTTTCCACGTCTAGAAGTGTCAGCTTTGACCTCTGTGTTATGCACAAGGTTAAAGTCTGTCTGACCACGCGTTGAACTCACAGCAAGAATGTAAGCTTAACACCTGTTGTTGTGAAGTCGTTTAGACAAAAGGTGGCCCTGGGAACAGTTGGGAAACCCCATGCTGCCATAATCTATAACTTATTCAAGAATCATGCATTGTTAGGTGCTGTGACTAATACAGCACATTTTATGATCGCAGAGATATCATCTAAAAACCCATCTCATTTAAGAATATACTGTGATATTGTTGGCAAGCCCAAGCACACCTCATATTTGCACTGATATATTGCAGCATACTTGAAAATGTGGATGATAAATTGGGATGGCATTTGTGTTGGCCTAGTTTAGCTTGTTCCACCCTTAAGTGAAATATGGATTTGGCCAGTATCTGATTCTGAAGTAAAGTAGTTTTCACAAGGCCTTGTGCTTGTGGATTTCCTCTGTTTTCTGTGCTCATCATGTGTTTGCTAATGAAATCAGGGTTGTACACTGTAAGATAGAGCAGCAACATGTGACCACAGGGGAAGCACCACCCTATATAGACCCACACCATATGGGGAAGTGTGGATGCGTATATCGTCGTTGTCGGGTGGAAACCTCGTACAGTATGTCCGCAACCGTTCGTTTTGTGTTTTCGTTTAAAAAAAAAGATTTAAAGTAGGGAAAATAGCCGATCTAGATCTTGTTGATCGGCTATTTCCACTAGTTTTGTGCAACAGTCTTGTATGATGAGGCAGAACTTTTACAAATTTGAAACTTGGAGATACAAGGTTTCTGCCCTACAGTAACAGTATACTATAAGTGCATGATATTACTAACAAGGCAAAGGGAGGGGGGGCCGTTATTATTATGAATCACTACAGTGGCTTAAACTTGGTGTGTTCTCTTCAAAGGTGTGTTTGAAGTTCATCCAGTTTTATTTCCTCCTCCTCCCACTTTTCGTGCTGTGCCTGACTGTTGTTGCCATGGGTGACTGCTCACCTTTCAAAGATAAAAAGGGGGTAAAAAAAAGACAGGAGATGATTTTAACCTGCTCATCAAGTCTGGAGATAAAGGACCGGCTGTTATTTGGGCTCGAGGTTCACAGTCACTGTCAGAGCATAACGTTGGACTGAATGAGCCCTTCATTGTTTATGCGCTTCTGAAGCTCCAGTTGCATGATGGGGTGGTGTTGCTTTTTGGACAAAGTATCCTCCCCCCCTCCCTGTCAGCGGCTGCTAGGGTGATGGCCAGAGGGTCTTTTGGTATGCCTTGACCTCCTCAGGACCATTTTTACGACCTCAGGGCTCAGTATATGAGAATGGAGTGGCTGGGTGTTAACCCTTCTTTGACCAAAGCACACCACAGACTTTCAGAAGAATGCTTCTCACTTTATCACACAGGAAGGCCACAAAGCAACATGTGATGATGCTGACAAGGTGAAAAGACCAAGGTGTCAATATGCTTTGTCCTGTGACTTATTCAACCACTTTCAGCCTGGCATCCCAATTTTGGGCATGTCATATAGGCGAAAATGTTCAGAATAAAAGCTAAAGTGTCAGATCTGCTTTCTCATAATGCATTGCGAAGCAACACATTGTTGTGAGCTTGAAGATCGGCTATTTCTTTTTTAAACCCGCACACCCATTCTGCACTGTTGGTTTAATTCTTTGATCCCCGATTGTTTAATTATTTTAAAACGAGGCGTCTCCATTCAATTGAAGCCACTGATCAAAGGCCTGACACCAGACGCGCTCCGCACAAGTATGCTGTAAGCAGAGCCAATTGGTGATGGACACCAAACACCCTGTCACAGCACTTCAGGGGGGCCCAAATAGGCTTGTATTCATCGGCCTCCACAAATCTCTGCCTGGGCATGGAGCCATATTATCTTCACTGCCCTCTCTAATGCCCTCCTGAGTCATTGACTATTGTAAGCCAAGGGGCCTGCTGTCTGCACCCCAGCTTACACAAACCAAGAAAATCTGTTTGGGATTACCATAAGGTATAAGTCCACTATGGAACCGGATCCTGTTTAGTTACTTTCCCTTAACAGCAATTTAAAGGCCCAAATGCAATTATGATCATTGTTTCCACACACTATTTCAGTCTGTGTGGAGGCTGGACATTTGTTTTGCTGCAATGAAATGTGATAATTACAGAATTACTGATGCCAGGTTTTAGGAACTGAATTAGGACAAAGAAAATGGGGGTGTAGCAAACTAAAAAACAAAACAAGCCAATGAACATATTCACATGGCGGACATTTTGCTGTGCGTGTGATGTATGAAGTGTACGAATGTGTGTGATGATCATGTATGAAGTGTACGAAGTGTGTGTTATGTAGAGATCGAATCATGTGCGTCTCGGGAGCCACATGGGAAAGGCATGTCTCCTCCTGTGTGGATCTCAGGCTTCATGTGGGGTAAAAACGTAAGCCTGGCAGTGGCAGCATGCACAATACATTTTGGAGCTTATCGGTCAAGTCGTTTGCAAGATTGACTCCAGAGTAGAAGCCTGACAAAGTTTGAGAACCATAATGATATAGCAACATTTTTAATCAGGATTTAGAAGAAATTAGTAGATAGATATATCAGTGGCTCTCAAACTATGTCATGTCAAGGACCCCCAAAATGATATGTATTTGGCTGCGGACCCCCATCTGAAAATATTTTGTTCCAGGGACCCCCAGAAGCAAATATTTGAGTTAAAAATGTTCACTCTGAAATCTTAAGCTAGATGCAGAATAGATACACGTGTTCCAGACAGACTGACCCTCTTACAGACGGCTATAGCCTCCTGTAGAGCCAGCCATACCATAAAAAAAATCACACTCGTGTGAACTGAGCGGTGGTGTGTGTGTGTTTGTGTGTGTGTGTGTGTGTGTGTGTGTGTGTGTGTGTGTGTGTGTGTGTGTGTGTGTGTGTGTGTGTGTGTGTGTGTGTGTGTGTGTGTGTGTGTGTGTGTGTGTGTGTGCAACAGCGCCCCTCCCTTAACATGTGTGGTCAGAAAAGGTTACTGCAGGGCCAGGCTACGGACACGGAGACATACATACAGACAGACAAACAGACAGACAGACAGACCCACACACACGGCCACGTATAGGAGCGTTGTGACCACCGCTCAAAAAGGGCTGCCTTGTCACTGTGGAATGACCTGATTTTATTTCTCATGTCATTTCTATAGTATAACATGGGGTTAGGCCACACATATGGGAATTCTCCCATATTTCACATATTTAAATCCATAATTACGTCCAATATCAAGATATACCGTAGAAACTATTACTATTTGTATTGTTTCTTTCAACAGTGGGAGGGGAAAAGGATCACCCCATGTCCTTAACCTGTGTTACTGTAGTTACTTCTGTAAATGTAGACAAAACATGGAGGAGACGTATTGTGTAATTGTGAAATTAAGGAACTTTAAGAGAAAATGTGACATATTGCACAACTCTAGGGTAACTAAGAGTAGCCATTAAAGCACACTGTGTGCAACAGAGATTTAGTCAGTGGTCTGACCGACAGAAGCCCTGTTGCTCTCCCCATTAAGCCGTCCATGTCTCCATTGCAAGGAGTTGGTTCGTTAACTAAGCATGGCTCCAGGGTTGAATTCACACTCTGTTTGCCCTCTCCCATGACCCCACTCGCTAGTCGTTGCACACACACAAATGCGGGCCGGCACGCACAATCGCACATATGCGTGTTCTGTTCACTGTACGTACGCACACACTCACGCGCACGTGCACACACACACACACACACACACACACACACACTCGCACGCACGCACACAGACACACACTCGCACGCACACACACACAGGACAACCCAGTGCTGTTCCGGCCTTAACGGAACGCGTCACACTTCCTAACTCCATCAGTCGAAGAATACACTGTAACGATCTTTACACATGACACATGATGACCCCCGGCCCCAACCAACCCTTCTAACACACACACACACACACACACACACACACACACACACACAAACCCCTTTTTGCTACGCTGCCTCGTCCATAACTCAGTGTCACTCCTAATCAGTGAAACAATCTGTGAAACTGATCATGAAGAAAACATTCCCTCCGTCTCCTTAAACCAGCAGTACTACCAGCCCCCCAGGCCCGGCCTGTGGAGGCCCGGCCGGTCGTGCTCCGCTGACTCGCAGGGATAAATGGAGATAATGGGAGTCATATGCTGGCAGTCGGCTTCGGGCTGGGCCCACAGACACGAAGCATTAGGAGGCCTCCGTGTAGTCATGGGGCTGGAGAGGAGAGGAACAGGCACGTGCATCCCATAGACATCAAAGGGGGCTTGAGCCCCTGCCCTTGTATCCATCTGTAAAAAACTCCAGGCCATGAATGCAGTTTTTACTATGGTGAAAGAAATTGATTATACTTAGTTCAGTGTGGTATCAGGCACCGAAAATAGCCGACCTCCAAGCTCACAACGCGTCGCAATTGTGAGCTTGGAGGTCTGCTATTTCCAATATTTTCACCAAAAGGCCCTTTTCGGAATTTCAGCCCCTGCCTCTCTAATATTCTCTGCACGTCCCTGGAGAGGAATGGCGAGGAGACATGGAGATGACATGACATGAGATGAGAATGTGAGGTAACAGCAGTGGTGTAAAGTAACTAAGAACATTTACTTAAGTGCTGCACTTAAGTGTGACCTTGTTGATCTGCTATCTTCAAACATTTTTGCACTTTTACTTTTGGTATTTTGATGCCAACCCTTTCATACTTTTGCTCAAGTACATTTTGAATTTTGGACTTTTACTTGTAAGGGCACGCTCACACCAAACTATACCTATGAGAGTGGATTCCCGATTCCGCCAATGCATTTCAATGAGAATGAAGCGTTTTTTTGCAGAAATCCTCTAATGGCAGGAAACCGCTCCATTCCCATTGAAATACATTGGCGGAATGGGGACTCCACCCTCATAGCTACTTTGGTGTGACCGTACCCTTACAGAGTATTTCTACATTTCTGCATTACTTTTACTTAAGTAAAACATGGGAGTACTTTTTCCATCACTGGGTAACAGGATACACATAGAACTCAGCTTAATACCCACGGCACGCTTGGCCTGTAGGCTTCACCCTTCGGCCTTGCCCTCAACCATATTATATAAACCTTTACAACCATCACTTAACTCCAAATTGCACATTACAAGAGGTTGGAGAGCATAGCAGTTCTGGAAGTCCCATTAGCGCAATGTGTTGCCACGCTGTAGAACGCTGTCATTAGCAAACAGTTGATTGGAGGATCCGAGCCGCGTGGCTATCCTGTAATTGCCCGCTGTGCAATGTGTTTGGTGGTTGTCTAATGAAGGGGCAGACCCCACGGCCAAGGTCGCCTGTTGCTATTCCTGCTCTGCGTGGGCTGAGGATCCAGCCGAATGTAGCCTACACCAGTGGTTCTCAAAGTGGATTCCAGGGACTCTGTGGGTTCCTTTAGGGGGATCTAAATCGACCCATACAAGTCTGTAACTCTGACAGGGTACAAATGGAACCAATGGACACTAACAGGTCCATTTGGTTCCTTTGTACACTGTCAGAGTTAAGGGAAGACCTTGAAATTTGAAAGTTTGAGAAACACTGGCCTATACAATAAAATATTTGGTGTTAAGTTAACTCTGAGAGTGCACAAAACATTTGACCAAATGGTTACATTTGCAGAAAGACTTTTATTTAGGTGCTTGTTTAAAAAAAGAATGACTGAGGTTTCATGACTCTGAGGAAGATGCAGTAGCATCGAAACATCAGTCATTCTTTGTTGTACTAGGACCTAAATAAAAGGCTTTATTTGTCTGCTCCAGTGTCTCTCTCCTCTGCAAACTTCTGTCCCCGCTCCTGTGATATACCGGACTACCGTATATACTGTAGGCTGAGGAGCGCCGTAGAATCCCTTTGTTCTCAGGTTACATTTGAACACTCTGAGAGTTAAATTAACACTGACAATTTAGTTGTCATTTATCTACTGCTTTTCCTGCGTACTAAGCATACTTGTCTTGTTGTGACTGTGTACAACCAACATCTGCAGGTGCAGACGTTAAGAATTATTTTTGTTGCTAGTATATGGGGAACCATGTATTGTTTATGTTCGCTTCTAGTCCACCATCTGTATTTGCAGTCAACCAGTCAGCCAGTGATGAAACCTCAGCTCTCCTGCATCTTGTTTTTCTGTTTGTTGGCCGTCTGTCATCATGTGACTCTATGGTCCATTTCACTGTGTTTGGATCTCCGGCTGTTCTGAGAGTTGTTGTTGTTGGACATTTCAATTGTCCGTGTATGCATATAGCAGCTTGGGCCGAAATTAAGGAAATTGTTGGTAGTAGTAGTCGAGGATATTCTAAAATGTACTAAAACTAGTGAAGTCAAACGTTTCTTTCTGTGTAAAACATTATCCGAGACCAGAAGCAGTGGTCGAGAGACAATCATATTTGAACTGGGGACCAAATTTCCTCCCAAATAATCATAGGCTATTTGAACAGGTTTATATATTGTTAGTTTTATATACTATACCTAAACCTGAGCGAGGGCTGGGCTGTGTTTAGACCCGTCTCTCTACTCTCCACACCCTCCAGCCAGACACGCCTACAAGTTGGAATCCTCTTTCCTCCTACACTGGTTGTGCCTGGAGCAATGGTGTGGCGTGATGGAAAAAAAGGTACTTTGGCACCTAATGTCATGTACCACCACCATGATGAGCTAAATAATGTCCTGAATATGAGCTGGCCAAATAAGAAAACACATAGTCACACATTCCATCAACGTGTTCCTTCACTCCCAGCTTCACATCGCAATGGTTCTCAACCTGTGGTTCGGAACCCCCAGGGGGGTCCCCAAATTATTTTGGGGGGTCCCCAGAGGATTAACTTAATGTGCAACATTGTTTTCTCACTCAACAGTAAACAAACCAACATAATGTTTAAGTTTATAGAGGGTATCTGCACATTTCTAAAGTGACAATTTAAGGACTTTTTAACTCATTAAAAGCCAATCCCGCGATGTCGCGGGAAAAGTAATAGAGTATCTATAGTGCCATCCACGCGATGTCGCGGGAAAAGTAATATATTACTGTAACGGCGAGTAAAAATACCTAGTACAATGGCCGACGCTCCGGAGACGAAATCCGCGCTGATTTGTCATCATCACGGCTCCACGAGCACACAATAGTCATCCCATAACATTGAGGTGGACGGCCGATCTCATCTTTAATGTCCATTATCTCAAAACTACACTTTAGAAGCTAGGATGGAGGCAGATGCTCGCTTATTTTACACAGTTATAAAAGCTCCCGGTCGGCCATTACACAACTCCACGTGGACACGCATCGGTTCCGGCGCACGATCCGATGACGTCAGACCGGAAGTACTTCCGGTCTAGACTTCTGGCCTTCAAAATAAGACAGCGGCCGTTAATGGGGCCGGGAGGGGGCACTCTGGACCCCCTAATCCGTTAATGTCCTGGGCTCAGAATGAGTTAATACCTCTAAAACGACAAATTAAACATTGGACAAATTGTCAAATATTAGAGGCAGAAATTGTGAAAATAGCCGATCTACATGCTCACAACGCCTCGCAACGCGAGAACCATGTTATCTTAGTGCTCGTCAGGGTGGGGGGTCCCCAGTTAAAATATGATTATTTTGGGGGTCATGGCCTGAAAAGGTTGAGAACCACTGGGTTAGGGTATACGTTGACGGATGTCTCTATACTTAATCATGTGTCAATCTTCTTATTTTGCCTGTATCAACACAGGGATTGGCTGAAGTGAGACCGAGCCTCCTCCACCAGCTCCACCGCCACCTCTTAACACACGAGGCCTGCTGTATATCTCTACAGACAGATGGGAGGTCGTCCGTCTCTCATCCATTTCCCCCAAATGTGCCGTCTGTCCTCCGCCAACATGTAAATATGGCTTCCCATGGCCTTCTTCTGCACTGCAACAGACTGGAGCTGACCCACATGTTACCATGGTGATCATCCTTTCCAAGACCCTGGAAAAGAAGAAGGGTGTGAGTGATGTAAGGTCCTTGGATGGTGAGAGACTGCTGGTAAGAGAAGCTCCTTTTTTGCCTTTTAGACTTTCCCTCACAGCAAGCCGGCCAGGCATGTGCACACATACAGTAGACATCAAAGGGGGCTTGAGCCCCTGCCCTTTTATCCCTCTGTAAAAAGTGCCCTCTCCAGACCATGAATGTAGTTTTTACTATGGTGAAAGAAATGCAAATGCCCTCTTTCCATGCCATACCTGAAGGCAGCATTCAAGAGAATTGCCTTGTCCAAACTCTCCTGAACTTGAATGCATCATCTTATGTTGAAAGAATTGCCCTCTCTGTGTAGAAATCCATGCCTTTACACCACATCTCCAGTATTGACTTGATTAACTCATTGAGTGCCTATCCCGAACTAGTTCGGCTTTATTATCGCATCCCAGAGTGCCAATCCCGAACTAGTTCGGCTTTTTAATTAAAAAAAAAAAAAAAAATTAAAAGAATTGTTTTTTTTTTGTCCTCTGTTTACAGAGGACGATATTTGCCGATATTTGCTGATATTTACCATCCACTCCAATGCAATCCAGGATCTTTAGAGCTCATTTTCTCTGTTTTTTCTCCCATGCATGAGGTGTGCAAGGTTTAATCATGGCTAAGTTGACGAAAATCTAAATCTAAAATGCTTGGTAGCCAATAGCTAACTTCAAGCTAACTTCATCCTCTTCCTGTACATGCACAAAGGAAAGTGTTCTGGCAAGTCATGGCTCCAGGGCTTGGGCATGCATTACCAGCATATCTCTATTATTCTCTGGTCACTGGGCGCCCTCTAGTGGTGATAGGCTGGCATTAAATGAGTTAAGCTTGTTCAGTGTGGTATCAAGCACCGAAAAAATAGCCGACCTCCAAGCTCACAACGCATCGCGCTGCGACGCGTTGTGAGCTTGGAGGTCTGCTATTTTCGATATTTTCACCAATAAGCCCTTTTAGAAATGTCAGCCCCTGCCTCTCTAACATTCTCTGCACATCCCTGAAGCCGGCTGATAAGTATGGCTGCTGTCAGGGCGACGCGCGGCGTCTCAGATGTTAAACAGTAGTTTACGTAGACTCTGTAATGTGAATAGGTCAGCAGTTACTGCTCATTTCCCACTCGCCACACACTTGCACAATGTGAGTAAGTGCGTCAGACCACAGCCTCGTAGGCAGTGGTAGTTAGGTAGAATCAACGTTACGGAGCCATCATTCAGGCTGGCTGCGGCAGAGATGTCGAATAAACCACACTGGTGCCTCTCGCTCGGCCATCCCTTGTTGTCTTTCCTGAACTCTCCTTCTCACTCCGCGTTGACCTTGAGCGCTTAATTAGACGTGAGTTGTGTCTTGGCAACTTTACAATACAGGCAATTGTGGCTCTTGGCTACAATGGCCTGTATTGTGGCCACACTAGAGCTCCAGCGCAATCAAGGTCTTAACTTTTGTGTGTGGCCTCAATGGACTGCAGGTTCACCTAAGTGGAATAATATTTCCTCTTCACTCAGCAGTCGGTGATATAAGAAGTCTGAGGCTGGCGTGTGCTAATCCTGAGTATCCTCAGTTGAAATCAGTCGCGTTAAATTGTTGTTACATAATCACGAGTCTTCATTTTGGACTCCTATCTTGTCCGGTGCCCAACGCGCCGCTGTGGCGATATATTGGCAGTGACTGAGGGTTAGTTCATGAGATTGTCCCTTTGTCCAGTGTGCAGACAGACAGCCACCACCCATTTGCAAGGAGTGAACTGTGTTCACGAATCAACAACTGCCAGTGGTGGAAAAAGTACTCAAATGTCTTACTTAAGTAAAAGTATCAATACTGCAATATAGAAATACTCTGTTACAAGTACAAATCTGGATTTCAAAATGTACGTCGAGTAAAAGTACGAAAGTATTGGCATCAAAATATACTTAAAGTACCAAAAGTAAAAGTACAAAATGTTTGAAAATAGCAGATCTACAAGCTCGCGTTGTGAGCTTGTAGATCTGCTATTTTCACATAGCCTAGGTATACAATAGGGCTAAAGTGGATTACATTTATATCTGCAAAGTAACTAGCAACTAAAGTTTTCAAAGAAGAGTATTGGAGTAAAAGTACAACATTTGCCTCTGAGGTGTAGTGGAGTAAAAGTATAAGTACTGAAAACTGGAAATACTCAAGTAAAGTACAAATACCTCAATACTGTACTTAAGTACAGTACTTAGAGTAAGTAAATGTACTTAGCTACTTGACACCACTGACACTGCCAGAGGGAAGCACAGACAAAACCCATCAAACATAATAAGTTCTAGTAGGGTGGTGCCGTTGTGCGGCAGAGTAGAATGCATTTCGCTCAACCGTTTGGTTCCTCATTGCATCTTTGTCTGTCCCTCCGTCTGTCCGTCCACAGCGCGAGCTCCACACCATGAGCAGAGGGACAACCCTCTTCTCCTGTGCTACTGTGGGTGAGTGTATGCCTCTCTCCTCTCCTGTTATCCATGGCAGGGGTTTTCAAAGTGGGTGACGGGGCACCCTGGGGTGCCGCGACGGCAGTCCAGTGGTGCCGCGAGATCATTTGATAATATTTGGAATTTATTTGGACACTTGAGAAAATATTTAGTATCATTTTAAACTTGAAGTGCAAAGTTATTTTAGTCAGTTCTAACCAAAATGGCTATTATTATCTCAACGTTTTCCTCGCAACATAATCACTAAAATATCGTCACTGTCGGGCAGAAACCTTGTATTTCCAAGTTTCAAATGTGTACGTCATTTGGTAAAGCAAATGCGAGGCGTTGTGTGCTTGTAGATCTGCTGTTTTCACTAGTTTAGTACACTTTATAGATGATAAATACAAAACGAACGGTTTTGGACACACAAGGTTTCCACCCGACAACGATGATATGCTATAAATTTAAGGTGCTGGGAGTGAAAATTATAATGTAGGGGTGCCTCGGATTAAAACAATATTCATGGGGTGCCCTGAGACAAAAAAGTTTGGGAACCCCTGATCTATGTCTACCCTCTGCCGTCAGGCTCTGTTCTGGTTCAGCACCGATAGTGGCACAGGTCTAAGGGCAGCAAGGTCGGTGGGTCAGTGGTGTTTAAGCCATTCAGGCCTAGAATTATTGAATGCTTTAACTATTGACAAATAGCAGATATACAAGCTCACAGCTTGTAGAACTGCATGCTATTTTTTTTAAAAGCATGAAGATTTGTGCAAATCTTTGAATATTCGTATATATTTTTTAAAGCGAACATTTGTAACTCAAATATTTACTTCTGGGGGGTCCCTGATACAATATTTTGAGATGGGGGTCCATGGCCAAATACATACAGTATCAAATACAAAGTTTGAGCACCGCCGACATAGAAACATATCTTTTTCAAAAAACCTTAAAAGGATTCAGAAGACACTTATAGAATCGGGTCAAAATATTCAAAGAATTGCACACATTTTCACGATTTTTTCAAAAATAGTAGATCTACAAGCTTACAGCGCTGTGAGCTTGTATATCTGCTATTTTCTAATAGCTAAAGCATAAAATGATACGCAATAATGCGTACCCAAGGAGTAGTTCACCCAGTATTGATTACTCACCCCATGGGGACTTGAATGAATGGATATCTTTTTCTTAGTTGTTGTCGCATTCCTAAGCCTTTTTGATTAGTTTGATTTGGTTAGTTTAGGAATGCAACAAAAACTAAAATATCCATGAATCCATGAAGTCTCCATGGGGTGAGTAATCAATAGAAAAAAGTCATTTTGGGGTGAACTATCCCTTTAAGAAGTAGTACAAACCAGGAGTTTAGTGTTGTTTCAAATAACTGTACACAAGACCTGAAGGTTGTGCTGGTTCAGGTGGGAACTCCATTACCTGTGTACTGTTTTTATTCACCATTTGCACAATGTAATCTCACACACAATGCCCTCATGATTTCCTGATAAGCAGAACTAGTATGGTCCTCCCCTTCTATAACGGGCTCTTTGTTTATGCCCTTCTGCCACACTCTCATGTCTCCCTTTATCCCTTATTGTCACTCATCTCTCTGCCGTGTGTAGCGAGCACCTGCCGCCACACAACGTTGCACGCCACCCTCGTGGGAGTCAACTGTAATTGAACGCACTGTTGCCTCTGTCAACAATTTCCCTTTTAGCTCTGTCGGTGTCGCAGTAACTGTGTCCCTCATTGAAAAGACACGCAACTGTAAAGTCAAGTGGCCTGCTATCACACACTGTCATCTTATGCATGGGGGCGGTGACATCACAGGGACAACAAGTCTGTCTTCGCCGTCTCTGTTGTTGGTACTACTGACATTAGCACTGCAGTATGTACAGTAGCATGTCTGTCTTGTTAGTTGAACGAGTGTTAAGTTCTTGTCCTGCTGGCTTCTAAAGCAGGGGTCTTCAATGTTTTCAGACCAAGGACCCCTTAGTTGAGAGAGATGAAGCAGGGAGGGACCCCTGCTTCACCTTTTCATAGATTCCATATAGTTTCATCGTTTTGACAGCACAATCATCAGTGTATTTTGGATTCATGTCAATTTGTGTTTTCAGATATTTAACCACTTGAACCATCAATACTTAATAAACTTGACCTTTCACTCTGTACTTAGTCTGCTTTTTTCCCCCTCTACACCAAACCTCTTTGCCAAAAATAGCCGATCTACAAGCTCACAACGCCTCGCAGCGCGAGGCGTTGTGAGCTTGTAGATCTGCTATTTTTGGCTAAAGTTCTCCAAATATAGATGCTAGGGTTCAAGTGTTTAATAAAAAAAGGAGAAAAAAAAGTTTTATCACACAAAGATGGACCCCCTGTAGTAACTCTGAGGACCCCCTAGGGGTCCCGGACCCCCTGTTGAAGACCCCTGTTCTAAAGGACTGACCTTTGAAAATCCATTCTCTCCTTTGGAAGTTGTTTTCCTAACATTCTTTTTAGGTCATCACTCTAGCCCCCGTACATTGTTTGTTGGCCTGAAACAATGATTTCCACCCACCAGTGTATGAGAGTGGGGGCCATAATTTGAGACAAACATCCCAAAGGATGGGTCTTGGATAGGGAGAAGGTGTTTTTTGCCAAGTGCGTCAATAGCCCTCCGTGTTAACCTGTGTCTGGGCTTGAACAGCTATGGCAACTACGGCACTGCACTGTAGGTGTGTCGTTGCCCACAGACATATGAGAGATTCCTTCCTGGTTATGGTGAGACAGCTTAATTTCTTCCATTCAAATGGAAGGCAAGTCAAGTCACATACTGGTTTACTAGTCTGTACCTAGACTATCGTACTATAGGGAGTGCCTAGCTAACTGTGAAACCAGTAGAGATCAGATCATAAAGCTGCATTCAAACAGGAGTGGAAAGTCTAGGAAAAGTATGGAAATTATCTAGCTTTTAACTGTTCTATTATGGCCTACCTGTTGTTCTACAAGAATTCATTTTCACAAAAGTGTTTTGCAATGAAGCCGGATTTATTCATCACATGAGTTTCACTTCCCTCATGATGTCAGATGTTTGTTTTAAACCTTGCTTCAGTTACAAGGCTAACTACCTTAAATCACCTGTACTGGGTGTTCTATGGTAAATATCCCTCTTCTGTTGTGTCAAGATTATGTTCTCTGTCTTCTCTATCTTCCTCTCCTGCTGACAACCTGTCGTCACATCAATCTACATCTGTGACTCTGCTGCCATTTTCCCTTCTGGCCTTTGTGTGTGTGCCTACACTGTAAAAGCCTGACCCTTATGGAGCCATAAGGGTACATTTGGTTTAATGTGTAGACTTTGCACGGCATTAAATGAACACTCAGACTTTTACTGTGTACACGGTGAACTCTTTCCAGAAGCTATTATTGTTTCTCATGGCTCACACAATGCCGGTTACAGACAGACAAACATTGTAGACCAGTGGTTTTCAAGCTTGTTGTGCCCAAGGCACACTAAAGGGCACGTCGGAATCTCAAGCCACACCTGACCTGTGTTCATATCTGTGCAAAATAAGCGTGAGCGTTAGAGCGTTAGAGCGTGAGTGTGTGAGTGTGTGAGTGAGTGAGTTTGGTGCTTTATCTGATAGATTGCAATAATAATGTGTGGTTGGCATCTTGTGCCTTGGCACACCATTTGGAATTGGGAAACGCTGTTAGACATACTGAAAGTAATGTGGTTTATGTTCCTGTGATAAGAGTGTAATAGGATTGGTTCCTCAGATTGGTTCCTAACATGCTGTGTTCATTCATGGCTGTTGCAGAGGCAGATAGGTGGCTGGACCTGCGGCGTGGACCTTCTTGCCAGTCTGGTCCTAGTCTGGAGAGCCTGTGGGACGTCCTGCCCGAGCCGTGCCACCAGAACAGCCACGACTGGGGCAGAGAGGCTGGCAGCGCCATCTCTAGCCTGATCCAAGACCTCACCCTCGGGGACGGCAAGCAGGGCGGCACCCTTTCCCGCGACGCAAATGCCAACCCCACGCCTGCGGCGCCTCCCAGCAAGCGCCAGTGTCGGTCTCTGTCGTTCTCCGATGAGTTTGGCGGTTGTCGCCCGTGGAGGCCCCAGGGGTCCCGCGTGTGGACAACGGTGGAGAAAAGGAGGTGCCACAGCGGGGGGAGCGTCCGAGCAGGAGGGGGCATGGGGTTTTCGGGTGGCCATTTCCCGGCTATGCAGCGTAGCTCCAGCTTCAGCCTGCCCTCGCGCTCCAGCAACCCTGCGGATGGAGCCCTGGAGCTGCCGTGCTTCACCCAGTGTCTGCCATCGCATCCCCTGTTCACCGCCTCCACCGTCTCGCCCACCTCGCCTCCCGCACTCCACTTCCACCACCAGCAGCACCACCATTCCCTTCGATCTCTCTCCCTCTCCCACGAGCAAATCAGCCTGCTGGAGCTCCACAGAGAGGAGGCGTCCGAGGCCAGCTCCCCGGACTCCACTCCGGAGCTGGGGAGGCGAGCAGGGCAGACCGCCGTCGGCACTGGGGGTCTGTCCCGAAGCCAGTCACAGCCCTGCGTGTTGAATGACAAGAAGATCGGCATGAAGCGCAGGAGACCGGAGGACGCCCAAGAGCAACGGCCTTCCCTGGACCTCGCTAAGATGACTCAGGTTAGTTTGGAAATACAGACACAAAGCACACGCAGTTGAGTTCCTAAGCACGAGGGACGATTGGACATGATCTTGATTTCAGGGGGCAAATCATTAAGGTTGAATGGACTTTATTGACAAGAATGGAAGCATACAATATAGCAGGCAGCAGAGACATATGAGCAATATATATATAGCAATACGGTAGCATCCTATAGCCTAAGCAGCAGCATCCTATAGCCTAAGCAGCAGCATGAATATGTAGCGTAACCAGACTACATGCGGATGGATTGGCGATGGATTCGGCTAACGGATCATGTGCCGCGTCCACGATAAATGATTAAGCTATAATCATCTATACGTGACTGAAGCTCTCCGCGTCACATGATCCGAGACCCCCAGCAAGGGGATAGCCTAATCCTGAGGTGGAGTTGGGGAAGGAGGTGGGGCGCTGAGTTTAGCAACTGAAGCACTGTAGGGTTAGTACCCTAGATATACTCTGAGTGGGGGGCGGAATATAATACTCCGCCCACCTGGGGGCGCGCCGCCAACCTCTTAGATCTCCCCCCTGAACTGGCTACGTCATTCTTCCTGCGCCTAATTTCAGGGGGCAAATCATTAAGGTTGAATGGACTTTATTGACAAGAATGGAAGCATACAATATAGCAGGCAGCAGAGACATATGAGCAATATATATATAGCAATACGGTAGCATCCTATAGCCTAAGCAGCAGCATCCTATAGCCTAAGCAGCAGCATGAATATGTAGCGTAACCAGACTACATGCGGATGGATTGGCGATGGATTCGGCTAACGGATCATGTGCCGCGTCCACGATAAATGATTAAGCTATAATCATCTATACGTGACTGAAGCTCTCCGCGTCACATGATCCGAGACCCCCAAAGAAGGAAGGACGGCGTCCTGCCAGGACGGCGTCCTAACCCCCCAAAACACGCAATGCTTCCGAATCCATGATCAATCCTAAACAATTACAGCAGCATAGGACATGAGCCGCAGGCAGCATAATAAAATGAGCAGCACGCATGGATAAATGCAGCATAATCTATACTACAAGCGGAACCTAAGAGTGGCTTATGGATTCTAAAAGGAAGGACCCACGCGGGTCCCCCCCCAACACACGCAACGCTTAGAATCCATAGACTCCTAATCACCGGTGAGGATGATTTGTTTCCGCGGACCTAACAGCTTGGACACTGCTGTGACCAGAAGCGCGAAATAACTAAACTGACACTATAGCGTACATTTACTATGCCCCCATACTCAGAATACAGCACCTTTAATTACCTGAATTATGCAGCAACCTATACATTTTATTAAACTCTCCCCCTTCCCAACACACCTTGCTTTTGCAGAAGAGAACACCATTATACGAAGGGCTCCGTCCCTCCGCGTGACGTTCTTTCTTTTAGCGGTTACTGCTGAGCTGAAGCAATTAAAATATCTACTGCTAACTCCAGAACTCTAGAGCGCTATTGAATACTAGAATGAGCAGGCAAGGAATACTCGTTAGTACCAAAGTATTAGATATTAGCAGCTTGCCTAAAGCCAACCAATGATAAGAAAGGTAGCTCTAGTGTACTTTTGGCAATGCTGTAGTGGGCATGAGCAACTAGATATAACACTAATTAAAGACCTGTGAAGTGCAGCAGAGGCAGCACGTAAAAACCCACAAATATAAGGTATACGCTGCACATAACAGTAACTATACTGTTATAACCTTAAAGACACCCTGCCTTGTATATAAATACATGTGAGGGGCAGCAATAAACACACAGCCGCAACAGAACCTCATAATGCGGCCTTCTGAACCTGAGCGTCCTCCACGGGACGCGTGACTGATTGCGTGCCTCGGCCCCATCAGTCCATTAACCACGGGCTGCTTCACATCGTTCCCACGCCGCTTGACTGCTCCTCCGCCGCTGCATACGGAGGAACCCAGCCTGCTGCATCCGATGCAGCGGACGCCTGCTGCTGACGACCAGCTGAGGCCCGAGGGCGCCCGGAGCGCCGCCGCTGCTCCATGCCAGGAACGCCGTCGCCGAAGCTGCTCCGCGCCGGGGGCGCCGCTGCTGAAGGTGCTCCTCGCCAGAGAGCCGCCGCCGAAGCTGCTCCGCGCCAGGAGTGCTGCCGCCGAGTTGCTCCGCGCCAGGAGTGCTGCCGCCGAGCTGCTCCGCGCCAGGGGCGCCACTGCCGAAACTACTCCGCGCCGCAGGGAATGTGGCGTGTAGAGGGATGGCGCGACGCCTTCACTCTGGCCCTGCTCCCTCAGTCTCGCGGCGAACCAGCGTGCGTCATGGAACAGAGGGTCGTTGGGGCAGACATCGGGCGGGCAGCCAGGTGTTTCGGCATGGAGACACAGAATGGAAAAGTGCGTTAGTTCTGCTGCAGAGTCTGCTGACGCACATATAAGAAACTCTACAACCCAGCTCTTGACTTTTGAAGTCAAGCAATGCCAAAACATGGCCCAACCGATATGCGTAAAGTCCCCAGCTTAGAGCGACTGCGCCCTGACGGAACCGAACAAGCAAATGCGCTGCTATTTACCTGCTAGAGTCTGGCTCCGCTGTGCTTCCGGGGCAGCCGTCGCTGGCGAGAGAACTGGCTCCCGCCGCTGGCGCTAGAACTGGCGTTCCTTTGCTCCTTCGCGGCATGACGGCGGTGTCGGTGTGCCGCTCCCCCGGAAGCTGAGCCTGAGCCCTACACGCCTCCGTCGTGGGCTCGCGGGTCGCCGGGAAGTCAGGAAGGCTGGAGGGCCGGCTGGCCCAAGGCAGCAGCGGAAGCAGCTGCGCCGTCGCAACAATAGCCTCCGCGTTGCCGACGGACTCCCAGCCGCACACAGCAGTCGACTAAGCTAGGAACATAACCTTCATGACATGATTAGTGGGACCCGCAGCCAAAGCTGCCATGATAACCTGCTGTCATAGCCGTGGGCCTGCAGCCGCTCCGGCCTGAAACTGAAATAAACAGGATGAATAGCAACCAGTATGTATTAGCTTAGCATGAGCTGAAGGAAAACAGAACTGTAGCCAGTGCAGCGGCCACGGAAACACTGCTAGGACATACGGTGTGCTGTGTGACCCGGTACTATAGCCTTAGTTTGAAACAAATATTTGAGTTAAATCCCTTTAACTTCTGAAGCACTGGTAGCAGCTTAACAAGCAGTTGAAACACCCCGCAGCTGCCGTGCGACGCTGCAATGACGACCTGCTGTAGCTGTCGCTATGCGTCGGCTTTAGCCCGAAGCTGAAAGATAAACCTCATGTTTAGGAAACCTGAAAAATAAACATAATGTTAGGGTTAGGAACCTGAAAAATACAACGTAGACCTGGTGTTAGCCGCGCCCTTATAGCCGCCGCAGCGAGACGCTGTTAAGAAAAGTGATTTAGCTGAGCCTGTGCCACTTTAGCCTGGAGCTGCCATACTGGAGCAGTAATGACAACATGTTAGCAGAAACACTCAAACCCTGGTAACAGCTTGACATGCAGTAGAAACAATAACTTGCTGAAATAATAGACAGAATGTTAGCAACCAACAAGTATTAGCTTTAGCATGAGCTGAAAGAAAACATGATACAGCATTTTTACAAGCATCAGCCTTAGCTGTAATTATTAGCAGTTATGCTAGCACGCCGCCGCAGGTTGAGTGGAGCTACCAAGCATTTAGAGAAGACTACGATTCCCTGCATGCATTAGCGAGTCAACTGGTGACGTCAAGACAGACAGCACGCCTAGCGTTAGCGAACGCAAAACATTGTTTGCACGTAAACTGTGGCACCCATGAGCTTGCGGGTTTTCCTCCTTCCAGGAGCCCGCGCAAACATACAAGCGACAGGAACCATTTAGAAGCTGCTAAGGTATAGCAACCGGAGCCCTAGAATAGAGAGTTGCGTCACTCCCGTTCACTTCATGGGCCAGGTCTTCTACGCACACATCTATTGGCGTATAGTGACAAACGGCGAACCGGAAGTTTACAAAATGCATTGAAGTCTATGAGGTGTAAAGTGACAATGAACCACGTGACCAGCGCTGTTTCTGACCCCGCGGTGACACCACTCTCTGATTATACTGCTCTGATAGCAACTAGCACCTCATAAGCAGCAGCTGTTTATAGAGCAACGTTTTCAGACGGGGCCATACTTGCGCCTAGAACATGGCTAGCAAGCTGTTTTACCAACTAGCAGCTATCCTTACATTAGTTAAAGCTAGCCGGCTAACAAGCAAAGCTAGCCCCTGGCTGACTGCAAGGAAGGAACGCTGCTCAACAGTAGCATATACGGCTGACAAAATACACCAATACGCCACTGATCCCGACAAATACACCACTGTTCCCGATAAGCACAAGCAACTGAGTTAACCTAGCGAACGGTCGCAAGCAAGCCAAGCACAAAGAAGTTATTTTAGCGTTAGCCAGGAGCCGCAACTGCTCCCGTCTCGATCTGTAGTATGCAAACTCAGCTGGAAAGAGCACCATTACCTTGATGAAGCAGTAGTTAGAAGTAGACCTCGGCCGTGTTTACCACAACAGCTAACCCAACCTTTATGCCATAATCCTTGCCTTGAACCCAGCCTGGACAGCCGCTAATCTTTAGCAACGTTAGCGAAACCCATAAGCACCTAAAATTAGCATTAGCAACAAACGACTGCCACATTAGACTGTAGCACGGAATCCGGCTGGGCTTGACATGCTAGCGAACTACATATCCCATCCCCAGCGTTTAGTATGCGCTGACGACGTCATGCCGTAAACCACCGCTTGACATGAACTCGGCTAGCTCGGATGCTAGGTGAATGCTGCCGATACCTACAACAGCCTACAAACTGAATCCTCCTGGCGTGTTTCATACTTGCTACGGGGCCACGTTATCGCGAGGGGCCGCCGCTCTATGCATTGACATGGCTAGCACGTTGTTTTACCAGCCAACAGCATCTTTACCGGAGTAGCCGGCTAGCAATAGCCACCGGCTAGCTCCTGGCTGACTATACATTGAACCTGTTGCTCCATGCTAGCCGATACGGCCCGCGCAGTCGCAAAACCACTGTGGCTATCATCGACAAACCCAACGACTGAGATTACCTTAACTCATGGTAGCCCAGTAAAGGCCCACCGGGGCACAATAAGTTAGCATTTAGCCCGTAGCCACAGCCCACTTTCTATGATCCTCCTTAGTATACATTTAGCCATGTTAGCAAGCCCGTAGCACCTTTAGATTAGCTTTAGCAACATGACTGAAGTACAGAATTCAGCTGGGGCACCAGCAACTTTAGCAAGACAATATGGACCTTGAAACTTTAGAATCAGCGATTACCCGAATAACAATCTCAAAACTACCCATGCGACTTGGCCAAGAACACAACTTCTAGCATTCAGTGATTACCAGAATAACAACCTCAACCTTCCCATACAACCTGGCCAGAACACAGCTTCTTAACTAGGTTAGTTTGGCAGCTAAGAACATGAAATAAGCAATAGTAGATAGCAGAAACAGCCAGAAATACTCAGCCAAGTTAGGCACCCTCTCGGAGCGGTGCATGGGCAGCAGTACGCTTCCAGCAGCAACAGGTGTGGCACCTGTGTGTGTCCTGCAGCGCTGAGTTTAGCAACTGAAGCACTGTAGGGTTAGTACCCTAGATATACTCTGAGTGGGGGGCGGAATATAATACTCCGCCCACCTGGGGGCGCGCCGCCAACCTCTTAGATCTCCCCCCTGAACTGGCTACGTCATTCTTCCTGCGCCTAATGTGTGGTGACTCATCCGGTTTTGTGGAGTTTGGTATCATTTTCTTGCGTTGATTAAATGTAAATCAGCCATCAGCTTAGCTCTAATACCCATATAATGCCTCAGAGTCTACTCCGACGCATTAGGCAGCTCGGGCCAAAGCACAATTACCGGGACAAATACCTCTCTGTTCTTAGTCGCAGGGGAAAGTTCAAGAGCTCTTCAAACACAACTTGTCCCCCCACCCCCATTCACTCAGCATCTGATCAGGGATCAGGATTAAATCAAGCTGAATTAGGTTTTCTGGGTCGTCAGGTCTGAGGCTTCGTCGCTAAGTGTTGTCGGACCTCGCTCTCGACTCCGGGTTTGCAAAGTGGCACTTGCTAAAGGAGCATTCCTCGTGGTCGGTCACGCTGCTTTGCTCCACGCTCTAGCAGGCCCAGCTCCGGTTATCATTTCATTTACTCTGTTGGGTAAACAGGGCCATCCAAAGGTTGAAGCCCTTGCTGGTCACTTTGCCTATACTCCAAGTCACTGCTAGACCGTCACTAGACACTCTAGCCATTAAGACATCAAGTTTCTGTAACAACATATAGTTCTACTGGCCAGGCCCCAAATCCCATCAGGATTTTATCTGTTGCGTGTCTTCAGTCCAACTCAGCCTTTCCTCACAATGGAGTAAAGGTGCTCAAAGAGCGGAGGATTTCCCTTCTCTATTAAAACGTACCATCAATTTCTCCCTCTCCCCTCCCTTCCTTTTCCAAAAGAATTGTGTTCCCAGTCGGTCACCATCAGGTTCTAGCCAGGGTTGGATCAACAAGGTTGGTAATGGAGCCTAGCAAGCATGTTTCCTCTATCCTTGCCAGCCAGTAAGCAGGCAAAAGCAAGCATGTTGATCACAAACACACGCACGTACGCACACACACACGTGCACACACACACACACACTCACACAAGTGTGACCACTGAATACAAGCACATTTACTATAAAAATATGCATGCGCAATTGTGCATGCGTTTCACAAACACACACTAAGTAAGTTCTGCCTTTCTCTTGAGCATGCCTCTCCAGCAGCGTGTAGGCGTGTATTATTATGGCTTCGAGAGGTATCTGGTCTCAGTAATAAACATATAAGTCATTTTTTATTTACTGTTATGAGTCTTGTACGGGGCACGGGTTGCTCGATTGTGTGTGGCGTTGCCGGAGGGCATCAGGCGGTGCAGGTTGGATCAGTTGTTGTAAACCACTTCACACGGGCGAAACCAGATACACATCTAACAGCGCTTTTACATGCTCACTGTCTTGCACATGATGAACGATGAACAAAAAACTTTGCTCAGTAGATCATCACGCTTTGTCTTAAGGGATGGGACGATATGAACATTTCATATCACGATTATTGTGACAAAATAAATCGCAATACTATATTATCGCGATAATCAAAATCCATTATCCTGGGGCGGAACATTTGCCAATAAATAGCAGATCTACAAGCTCACAACGCGTCACAACGCAAGCTTGTAGATCGGCTATTTTTTGGGAAACGACATTTGATAGCGAGTGGGAAAAAAGACTGTATATAGTACGTATATTATAAGTACCTTTTACCAGTTCTAGAGGGTTAAAGTGGTACCGATATGCAGCTCGGCAAATAAAAGGTGAATTGAACCCAGTGCATGACGGTGGGCGATAATTAAATCTCCACGATACGATTACCGCAAGTGTTTTTTATCACGATAAACGATAATATTGCGTATCGTCCCATCCCTAACACACGCACGCACGCACAAAACACACACACACACACACACACACACACACACACACACACACACACACACACACACACACACACACACACACACACACACACACACACACACATTTTCCATTTTACCTGGCTATAACTATTTTATCTTACTGATTACCATGCCAGATCATAGTCCAGAGAGAGGAAATGAATCACCACCAACGTTACCAGTGGTACAGCGTGTGTCTGAACAAGCAGGGTCATGCTACACCACCCTGAAAAACAAAGTACGGTGGCCAGTATTTATACACACACACACACACACACACACACACACACACACACACACACACACACACACACACACACACACACACACACACACACACACAATAGAAGTAAGTGCCTGTGCAAGATTCCAGTTGTTGTCTTGTACGTTGACGAACAACATAGTGGTTGTTCGGGCAGTACCATTCAGAACGCTAGTTGTAGCTGGCTGAGTGTGTGGAAATAAAAGCGATAATGTGGAAACGTGGGGCTGGTTACAACCTGCGCCTGTCCGAGTGCAGACAGCGCACAAGAATTACAGTCAAGCTTGGGAGCAGATGAGATTTTACTGCTGCCTCTTGTGGGAATTCTGAATTGTGGGGGGAGTTTTTTCGTGCCACCCCCCATCCCCTCACGTTTCTGGTGTTCAACATTGTTTAACTTAACCATCTTGCTCAAATCATGGGGACTGATTTAATAAACATGATGATATGTTTGAGACAGTATGTTATTGAATCTAGACTGTATATTCAAAGGTTATTATGGCTTTTTCAATGTGAGAAACTGAGAATTGACATGCTGACACACTGGGCTAAATTAAGACAGTCATGTTATCACTACACAGCTCTTTCTTCTATCCAAAAAGTTACACACAATTTCAGAGTTAGACTAAGGATTTGACTATGTATTATATAAGCTATAGCACTGGTTCCCAAACATTTTAGCTCGAGACCCAAAACTTGTAGATCAGCTATTTTCAGTACTTCTTAAACATTTGTGTTCTTAGACCTTTCTTTGATTTCTTCATGAAATTATGAAAAAGATCATTGATTTATGTTTATAAAAGCTTTTTTGGGAATGTTTTTGAAAGATATTAATGAACTAAATGTAGGAAACAAAAAAACAAAGGGACCCATCATACAAATCTGTCTGCGACCCACAAATGGGTCCTGGCTCCTGACCCAGTGTTTGGGAACCAGTGGACTATTACAGTACGTCGACAGCTCTGGGTGTGGGCAGGTCACTGGTGTAAACAGTCAGTGGAACATCATGTAGTTTGGCCCTTAATCTTGTTCAGCCACACCACTGAGGCCGGGTGTGAATTGTGAGGATGCATGCCATGCTAATGGACCATAGCGTAGCTACCGTAGGGATTTGAGAGTGCCTGGCCCTAGAATTCTTAAAATATCCTCCCCGCCAGTCAAGTTAATCTCCCCGCTCCTCTTTCCATCCCTACTCATTAACAGTGGTGTAAAGTAACTAAGTACATTTACTTTAGTACAATGTTGAAGTATTTGTACTTTACTTAAGTATTTCCAATTTCCAATACTATTACTTCTACTCTCGGATCCAAATATTGTACTTTTACTCCACTACATTTATTTGGAAACTTTAGCTACTAGTTACTTTGTAGATTGATTATTATTACAAAAACTTACATTAAACACTTCAACCAAGCTCACAATGTGTTTTATCACGACGCATTGTGAGCTTGTAGATCTGCTATTTTCAAAAGTTTTGTATACTTTTGAAAACGTGGAAATGGGACATTCTACATAATGAGTAATTACATTTTGATGCCAGCACTTTCATACATGTACTAAAGTACATTTTGAATTCCGGACTTTTACTTGTAACAGAGTATTTCTATATATTCAGTATTGATACTTTTACTTAAAGGAGTAGTTCACCACTTTTCAACCTGTCTTAACTCTTTGAGTGCCAGCGCCCTCTAGGGGCCAAAGAATGCCAGCGCATCTCTCATAGGCGAGCGCTTTAGCTTCCAGGACTTCAGCTTCCAGGACCTCACGTGCTCACGTTCATGCACGGCATGGAAATGTCCCGGATGAAGATGCTAACAGAATGGCTATTCCCATTTTGTCATCTAAAAGATCATTTTTGGGCGATTTCGCCGTAAATAAACCTCGCGCCGCTTTCCTAAAACACAAAAAAGAGATATAAGCCTTTAAAGATGCGGTCTTTCATTGGATTAGGCGGAGATTGGCGATTGCGTTCGCAAATTACGGCCGGCCGGGACGTTGTTAGCTTTCGGCTAGTAGCTACAAAAATCAGGCCAGGCTTCAGAAGGCCTCTTATCATTTTATTCATTTAATTAAATAAAGCCGAACTACTTCGGGATCGGCACACTCGTGTACTCATCGGAAGCGGCGCCGAACATCAGGTGAACATTGGGGAGCTCAAAAATGTATTTTAAACCATTTTTAATGGAATATATCGTCGGACAGAGTAGAACGGCTAGCTGGCTAGCGGCTAGCGAGCCAGGACCACCCACGACTCTACAAGCAGCTCGGGGTAAGTGAATTAATAAAAAAAAGATTGTATTGGATTGAAATAAAGCCGAACTAGTTCGGGATCGGCACCAGATGAGTTAATAGGTCCTCACTAATGTTCATGATAAAATATCACAATTTTTTTCTACTCAGTCCAAGTCTCCTAGGAGAGCTGTGGGAAGTTCAGAATCCATCGCCTTGTGACATCATCATTTTCCCAAAAAAAAAAAATCAATATTTTTGAAAAAAATATTTAGATTTTTATTATCGCGAGAACAATGGCTTCCACTTTAAAATTGCAACTTTTCAGGAATAGAAAGCCTGCAGTTTCTATAAGCTGGATTGGCAATCGATGATGTCACAAGACAATGGGTTTCTGACCTGCCCACAGCCCTCCTCTGAGAAAAAAAAAAAAAGAAAAGAAAGAAAAGCAATTTTTGAGTGAGGACCAATTATATGAACATAGGTTGAAAAGTGGTGGAGTGCCCCTTTAAGGTAAAATATGTGAGTACTTTTTCCAACACTGACTGCCATGTATTTGGCTAGCGTCCTGACTCGGCCCTTGTCTTTTTGTCTTGAAATAGTAGGTCTGTCATCTGTGGAATGTAATCTTTCACAGTCTGACTCTGGGCCAGCAGCTAAATCGGGGGTGTCAAACTCATTTTAGGTTGTGGGCCCGCATTGGGAAAAACGTGACATTGTGTGGGTCGGATCATCCTGTCTGTGTGTGCTTTTGTTCGTTCACCCAAAACTGAAAGGCTTTAATACCGTCTTACACATATCAAATTTGTTGTTGTTTCTCCCTAATTTTGTTGTTATGCCAATCCCCACACACATTGCTGTGTGTTGTCACTGCTGTTGTATCCTACTGGCTCACCTGCCAGTGAGGAGCCCCCACCGGGAGGACATAGAAGCTTGTGACCTTACTCCTCCCACCCAACATTCCCTGCTGACAGGTGCCGACCTCAGCCCGGAGGGATTACGTGTAGTGACAAATATCACCCATCCCTGGCTTCCCTCCCCCAAACACTGACTACTCACTCGATAAAACCGTCGCACCGCGTTGCATTCAAGCCACCAGACTCCGCAGTGGTGGACATTTTTACCACTGCACCACCAGAATCGCCTCATTCAAGTTTAAATGCTTTTGTTCCCAACGCGGACGCACAAAACCTGATGGGTAACATTCTTGGGACTGAGGTCAGGTCTAAGGTTTTAGGCTACTACTTATTTATTTCGCGTTTCATACTTTGGGAGAGTGTTTTCTGCTGGTGTTTCAGTCCGAGTATATCAAAGGGTGCGTTCGGAAATGCGCACCGGGTGTGTGCTCAGTGTAGTGAGTGCCTAAACCTAACCCTAATCCTAACCCTAACCTCAGTAATAACCCTTTGATACACTCGGACTGAAACACCAGCAGAAAACACTGTCCCTTCATACTTTGTCAGGTGTGTATGGGAGCTTTCTGCCTGCAGTGTCCAAGCATGCAACAGCCTTTCATGGGGCCTGTGGTGCACCGTGTGTTCTATGACGCAGCGAGTGCAATCATTTAGCCTCCAAATGATAGTCTGCAGATTAACCGCCTTCAACCCGGCATCCCTATCTTGATTTGTAGATTGGTTATTCCTGGGAAAGAGATTTGGTGTAGTGTGAAGTGAACTCTGTGAACTCAGGTTCTCTTTTACAAAGTATAGAACAGGGGTCTTCAACAGGGGGTCCTCAGAGTCACTATAGGGACTCCTCCAAATGTTTGTGTGATAGAAACCTTTTTTTCCTCCTTTTTTATATAAACCACTTGAACCCTAGTGTCCTTATTCTGAGAACTTTTGCCAAAAAAATAGCAGCTCAACAACGCCTCGCAGCGCGAGGCGTTGTGAGCTTGTAGATCGGCTATTATCGGTAAAGAGGTTTGGTGTAGAGGGGAAAAAGAGCAGACCAAGTACAGAGTGAAAGGTCAAGTTTATTAAGTAGTGACAGTTCCAGTGGTTAAATATCTGAAAACACAAATTGACATGAATCCAAAATATACTGATGATTGTGCTGTCAAAAGATGAAACTACGTGGAATCTAGTGGGGCTAAGAAGAGGCGAATTAGACAGATGAAAAGGGGGGTATTATTCTGTGTGTGTGGGGTGGCTGGGTGGGAGGCTGGCACACAGACCTGTCTATTAATATCTATTTGTTGGCCACCGTTCAAACTCGTACAAATTGACTTCCCTCCCTTCCTCCCTCTCTCCTCTGCTACACACCGTTCGTCTGTCTGACTCTCTGATCTCCATCTCATTCCATTCCTGGGATGGCAGACATGGTGATCATAGCTGAGCGACAAGGAACACCTACTATGTGGGTGCTGTTGAGACATGCCACGGATTGAGTACACACACTCGCGCACGCCCGCCCGCCCGCGCACGCACGCACACACACACACACACACACACACACACACACACACACACACACACACACACACACACACACACACACACACACACACACACACACACACACACACACACACACACACACACACACACACACAGACACACACACACACACACACACACACACACACACACACACACACACTCTATCTAGCAGCTTTCAGTAATAGAATTGAAAAGTGAATGTAACTTTGTATAGTTACGTTTTTTTAGTGTCCTATAATACTGTGAGTACGGGATGGGTCTTGGGACAACATGAAAACAAATGTATTGATTGTATGAATGATTGCCTGATTCTGTGAATGAATGAATGAATGAATGAATGAACTCACTCACACACACACACACACACACACACACACACACACACACACACACACACATAAATGTGACACGTGCGAGCATAGACAGTCACATATCTATCTGTGTCGGCATTCTTGCTGGAGTAGACAGGTCAGGATTATTGCAACACAGATATAGACACATAGCCATGCATACAGTATACAAAGAGCAGGAGATTTACGCACTCATGGATAATGAAGGGGGAGTCAGTCTGGGAACTGTGTAGGTGTTATTGCCTCTGCCTTGCTGTGTTGGTTCTACTCTCCCCTTCCCCTTTTCTGTCCCCTGGTTCCCAAACCATTTAGTCATAATCGTCATAATCGTTTCCATGTTGAAAATCTTTCATATATTTTCAAACATTTAAACAATTGTGGAAATAGACGATCTACAAGCTCACAATGCGTCGCATCTATCAATGTTCTTTTTAAGTATAAAGTTGTCAAATATGTCAGTAATTTCTTTGTATATTTAGGTCATGTGTCAAATCTGTGTGTGTGTACAACACACACAGATTGCTGTTGTACAAAATGTACAACAGCAATTATTTGAATGACAATTATTCGTCATGTAAAATGTCATAATCGTGACAGCCCTACTCACAGTAAATGAACAGTGGGGATTTTGCCATGCAGCGGGGCTGATCCCACTATTTGGCCTTGTCCTCCATTATCAAGGGGACATTTCCTCTAATCTCTTCATGGCCTTCAGTGGCCCTGTTTGTCTGCACCTCGCCAGTGGCTCCATCTGTCCAATCTAACACAGCAGTGCTTTTCACTGGAAAATGTATTTATTTGTATGCTTATTTGACTGGTACAATACAAAAAAACAATTTATAAAGTTGTAAAAAACCATGAATATTGCATTGTACAGTATATGGGGTTCATAGCCGAGACTAATTTGCAACGCAGGCGAAGTCCCTGATTCAATCCAAATTGGAACAAAATATTCCTCTATTAAAGTTGTTCTTTGTTCCCAGCTTCAGAGTTGGTGCGTAATCCGAATGATTCGATTAAGTATTTGTTCCCGATAATTAATAATCTGAAATGGATTACATCTACTAAATAGCCAACTCAACCCACCCGGGGGTTGGCCTGAACAGCATGGAACCTGCGTGTGCGTGTGTGTGTGTGTGTGTGTGTGTGTGTGTGTGTGTGTGTGTGTGTGTGTGTGTGTGTGTGTGTGTGTGTGTGTGTGTGTGTGTGTGTACGTACGTACGTACGTGCGTGTATGTGTTGGGACTGGGTGGGGGTATGCTCAAATAAACAAAAGAAAGGCAAAGCTGCAGTGAACTAAAACACTAAAACCCCTCCCCAATCCCGGTCTCAGCCCTAGAGAATTTAATAGGAAGCATATTGTGGAGAAGCCGCCTCTTCCTCTTTTCCCCCCTCTCTCTCTCTCTCTCTCTCTCTCTCTCTCTCTCTCATTCCTCTGGTCTCCTTCTCCTGTGATAATTAGTAGTGAGGTACTACAGAGGATTGAAAGAAAGAGAGAGTGAGAGAGAGAGAGAAAGGCCTAAAGAAATCCTCTTTTCCACTCCAGTGGGGTAACTACAGTGAAGCCTCCATCATGGCTCCCAGCTGTCACACCGTGCCCTCAAGTAGTTGCACACAGGGACGCGCAGAGAATGTTATACAGAGGCAGGGGCTGGAGTTTCCAAAAGGGCCTTTTGGTGGAAGCACCGAAAATAGCAGACCTCCAAGCTCGCAGCGCGACACCAACGCGTCGCAGCGCGACACGTTGTGAGCTTGGAGGTCGGCTATTTTCGGTGTGTGAAACCACACTGAACTAAGCATAACCAAGTCAATACTGGAGATGTGGCGTAACAGCCGGGATTTCTACACAGAGAGGAAAATTCTTTCAACATGAGATGCTGCATTCAAGTTCAGGAGAGTTTTGACAAGGCAATTCGCTCTTGAATGCTGTCTTCAGGTATGGCATGGAAAGAGGGCATTTGGATTTCTTTCACCATAGTAAAAACTGCATTCATGGTCTGGAAAGGGCAGTTTTTACAGACAGGGGCTCAAGCCCCCTTTGATATCTATGGTTGCACCAGTGGAGCCGGACTCGAGATGAGACCTTTCTGTGGTTCCGTCCGCTTCCCTCCCCCCTGTATCAATCAGCTTAGTACACTTAAAAAGAATCCAGCCAAAGCGAGCAAACCTATAGCTCAGGGGGGGAAATACACGTATTGTCTCTTTCAAGCAGCAGACAAGCACGAGAATCTGGTGCAGAAAAGAAAAGAAAAGCTGTAAACAGGACACCATGGAATCGGAGACTCCCTGTGCGCTGTAACAGGAAAAGCGATGGTCTGCTAACGCGGCCGCGGGGTGACACGCTGTGAACTTCACCACCCACTCTAAAAGATCAGTGGTTCCCAAACATTTTAGCTCAGGACCCGAAAGAGAAATTAGACACAAACTAGTGAAAATAGCAGATCTACAAGCTCACTGATCTGCTATTTTCACTACTTTTGTGTTTTATTTTATTCATGAACATTTTTGGAATTGTTTATAATTGATGAAAAGTTGAGAGACCCTTTAGGATTTGTTTTTATCTTAATAAGTTAATATATATATTTTTTCCTTTTTTTTTAGATAAAAAAAACCCCGAAAAAGTCCCAACTTTTCATCAATTAAAAACAATTCCAACATTGTATATATACATAGTATATAATTTATGTAGGAAATGAAAAACGTATATTTACTCGGACAACAGTGTTGGTAGATCAGCTATTTTCAGTGCTCAACAGCACCGTAGCGATAATAATCAGGCTTCACGGAGCACCAGAGCTGTCTGTCACATTGAGTTTGGGCTTCCATTGATAGGAGCAGGGGCGTCACAAGGGGGGGGAAAGTGGGACTGAGTTACTAGGGCCCAAGGTGGAGGGGCCTGGAATTATTTTATACTTTAGCTATTGAAAAATAGCAGATCTACAAGCTCACAGCGCGGCACCGAGTGCCGCGCTGCAAGCTTGTAGATCTGCTATTTTTGAAAAGTCGTGAGAATGTGTGCAAATCTTTGAATATATGTATTTTTTTAAGCGAACATTTGTAACTCAAATTTTGTTTCTGGGGGGGTCCTTGGAACTAAATATTTTGAGATGGGGGTCCGTGGCCAAATACATAATCATTTTGGGGGTCCTTCACATGAAAAGGTTTGACCACCACTGACATAGAAACATATAGGCTTTTCAAAAAACCTTAGAAGGATTTGAAATATTCAAAGACTTGCAAAAAATGTTCACGATTTTAAAAAAATAGCAGATCTACAAGCTCGCAGCGCGGCACTCGGTGCCGCGCTGTGAGCTTGTATATCTGCTATTTTTCAATAGTTAAAGCAGCCAGGCCAGGGCACAGAATTTGGTGCGACACCCCTGGATGGGAGCTCATCTTTATTCGCCTCCATGCCTCCAACATCTGCTCCCTCCCTCCCTCCCTCCCTCCCTCCCGGGGATCATTAACCCCTTCACTCCCCCCACGGGGAGGAGGAACTCCAGGGAAACAATGACTAAACAATGACATTGCAAACGGCGGAGGAAAGAAAGCGCATGTTCAGTGTGTTTGAGCGTTGTGGTCGAGAGTTGTTGTTTTAGCGACGTATAAGGTAGAGTGGGTGGTGAAGTTGTGTTTTGTGTGTTTTTCTTTTTTTACTGGCTGTTTGTGTCTGGGGTGGAGGGGTTAGTGGGGTCAAGGTCAAGTGTTAATAACCAAGCACACACACACATGCACGCACGCACGCACACGCGCGCGCACACACACACACACACACACACACAAGCCATTTCAATGACTATTCACACCTTCTCTAATTTACACGTTGAAATGTGAGCACACTTTTTTACGTTCCATAGCGTAACCCACACACACACACACACGCACGCACGCACACACACACACACACACGCACACACACGCACACACACACACACACACACACACACACACACACACACACACACACACACACAGGTTTGCAATTGCTACTTTGTGGGGACATTACACATAGTCTACTATCTTTGTGGGGACATTCCATTCATTTTAACCCTAACCCTAACCCTAACCCTTAACCTAACCCCTAAAGACCTTGTGGGGACGTATTAATTTGTCCCCACACGTTTTTTTCCCTGGATTGTACTATCTTTGTGGGGACATGAGGTCCCCACAAAGATAGCTTTGCAAGCCCCCACACACACACACACACACACACACACACACACACACACACACACACACACACACACACACACACACACACACACACACACACACACACACACACACACACACACACACACAGAGTTTGCACACTGAGTAAACCTAGAGATGAAAAGTATCACGGTAGCAGCAGTGAATAACAATGACTTGAGCCAAAAATACTTCCTACAAGGTTGGGTTCTATCTGAAACCATGTGTGTTATAGAATCTTTCCCTTGGGTGTTCGGCGACACAGAAAGAAAGGAATAGGTAGTAGAGAGGAACAGGATACCTTTGTAGTTTTGTAACTGACCTCAGTCTGTATAGTGTATCTCCACAAGTTCTGCCTCTCGCATAATGTGCATTTACACGTGTTTCTGTGGCTATTGGGGTTTTGTGTGTGTGTTTGTGCGCATGCGCGTCAGTGCCTACTACACTCCCTACTCACTACAGTGGAGGGAGAACTTGGTTACGCACAGCGAAACACAAGCCCACGGTCCCACATACCGCAAGACCCCAACGAGGTCAGGTTTCTTCCAAAAGCTGTCATAGCTCAGCCTCCGTCTTCATTAAGCCCGATTTATACTCGATGTTGCTCGCTGAAAATAGCCCATCTACAATCCATGATCAGGGACGTGCAGAGAATGTTAACTTTTTTGGTGCCATGATTTTTGAGCGGTGGTCACACCGTCTCCATAGCGTGGCCGTGTGTGTAGGAATGTTAGTTTGTATGTGGGTGGGTCTGTATGTAGCCTCAAGCCTGTGTAGTACCTTTTCTGACCACACATGTTAAGGGAGGGGCGCTGTTGTCCAGGCCCCACACACACACACACACACACACACACACACACACACACACACACACACACACACACACACACACGGGGGGGGGGGGGGGGGGGGGAGAACCACCGCTCAGTTCACACGGGTGTGATTTTTTCTCTTCAATGTCCCACGATGCCATGGTCTCCATAGACTTCCATGTAATTTATAGTGCACGGATCGTGCACGCCCATGCCTAGATGATGCACCACGTGTGTGCCCACTGTTCACAGCTTTCAAACAAAAAAATCCGCTTGGAAATCCGTTCAGGCATTCATGATTTATCAGCCATTATGTTTTCTTCAGATGTAAACAAACATGGCTGCCATGTTTGAAAGAATGGGTTGGTATGGGGGTTAAACATGCAATTTCGCGATCGCGATCATGCCTAACACATTTCTGGAGGTCCAAAAAACATTTCTTCAAAAACGGCCTAAACTCGGGAAACTCGGGGTTGGCACCATATGTGTTAAGAGAGGCAGGGGCTGAAATTTCTAAAGGGCCTTTTGGTGGAAATATCGAAAATAGCAGACCTCCAGACCACCGCACTGTGAGCTTGGAGGACGGCTATTTTCGGTGCGTGACACCACACTGAACAAAGCCTAATCAAGTGAATACTGGAGATGTGGCGTAACTGCATGGATTTCTACACAGAGAGGGCAATTCTGTCAACGTAAGACGCTGCATTCAAGTTCAGGAGAGTTTGAACTTCCTGAACTTGAACGATCACCGTGATCGTGAACGAAACGATTCGTTCACTGAAATGAACGGGATTGCCCATCACTAACCATTACTATCATTGCTGTGTTTCTTCTTCTCCCAAACAGAAACTTCAGACCTTTCAGAGCCTCAGCTGCCAATCAAGACTGCCTCCTCCCTCCCTCTGGAGCACCGGCCAATCAGATTCAGACTTCACCTCCGTGTCCGACCTGCGATTGGATCCCCGGCAGGAGACCAAGCGGAAGGAGGAGGAGGAGGAGGAGGATTCCTCCTTTGAGGAGCTGGACAGCGACTCTGCATGCAGCATGGACTCCAGGCCCGGGTCCCCTGCGGCGGGCGTAGCGGACGCCCACAAGCGCACCCTCTGGAAGGGTGACTGTGGGACGCAGAGGGACATTTTCCAGCTGGGCGGAGAGCTGGACCTCGACCAGATCGAGAGGAATTGAACCGTTCATATGTTGGGGACTAAAAAAGGGGACTAAAAAAGGGACATGAGAATGTTTTCAGGAAACGGAGGTACATCACGACAGGAGTGTCTCAAAACAACAACTGTTTGTGTGTTTGTGTGCGTGTGTATGTGTGTGTGCGTGCGTGTTGGGGGGGGTATGACCAAAAGCATGGAAACACAGACTGAAGGAAGGAGAAAATGTTATGGAAACGTTGAAAGGGACCGTTGTTGGGAATGACAACAAGGAAAGTGACGTACCGGATGAGTTAAGGACAAAGTATGTTGGACGTTGGACTGGGATGTGTAAACCTCTTTGGATTATGTCTTAATGACACACAGTTGCCTTGAACAGTCTCGTTGTTTGTCTGAATCAAAGAGCGCGAGGGCTTCGCTAGCTTTCATTTTGGATAGTTGGCTTAACTCAGGAGAGGGGAAAGCAAGGGATATAGTCTTAAGAGAACCTCAAAACCCCCCCTCTCTCTTTTCAACCTGAGGACCTTTCCAAAGTCAACTAACCTTTGGGTCATAGTACTGTAGCAGTAGCTGTAGCTGGGCAGTTCTATATTTGGCCCATAAGTTTTTGTTTTTGTTTCTTAGTTTGCTTTTTGTTTATGTGAAAGAGAGGACATGAAGGACACGGAGAGACAGAGGGGTAAGCGATAGTAAAGAGTCATAGAGCGTTCTCACAGAGCACACCCCCTTGACCCTGGTATTCATGTTGTGTACAAGCGAGAAGAGATGCCGACACTGCGTTGCTGAATTTAAATAAGCTTTAAGATTTTGGATAATGACCCACAATGCCTTCTGTTGGACAACTTGGCTCTCTTACTTCACCTCAGAAAATCTAGCCTGAACCGAAGCCAACTTTTTCTCTAGTTTCTTAATATGCAAACAAAATGTATATTTTGAATAAACACTGAATCTCAAGTTTTCAGTTCTAATATCAATGTATATTTTTCTAAGTGTTTTTTTATTACCTTTTTGTGAAGGAGCAAGAAAACAAGGCCTTTCTGTCAACAGAATAGACATGAAATAAATGCAAACTCCAGACGCTTGTCTTGTTTTGTTTTAGCACGGC
Organism: Nannobrachium achirus; assembly: GCF_963921795.1. NCBI lineage: Eukaryota > Metazoa > Chordata > Actinopteri > Myctophiformes > Myctophidae > Nannobrachium > Nannobrachium achirus. The sequence continues at coordinate 38,992,146 of NC_137833.1, read as the reverse complement.
TAATTAACATTTGGCAGTCCTCTTGAAAGTTTTTATGCCTTTAATCACAACACAATGATGGCAGCAGAAAATACATGACACATCAAAAGCGTGAATAAGAGAAGTTTCCAGATGCTCTTGGGCTGTTTCGCAATACACGCTCAGTCCAGTCACATTAGAGAGGCAATTCACAGGAGCTCACTCGTTCAACGGTCAATTGTGTCCAATAGCCCCTAGATGTTTTTGTTATGTGCCTTGACTGTTTACTAAACTGGAAATTGGCATTTCACTTCAAGAGTTGCTATGCAATCTATTTATTTCTCTCTATGGATGCAGCCAGTTAGGTAAACATCCCAGTGCTCCGTGATACTTTTACATCTCCCAACGGCACCAAACTAAATAGCAGGAAGTCTAGTGGTGGAATATCCCCAGCCCATAGCCATGATGACCTTCTAGTGAGTCTAAAAGGATGTGATGTCAGGAGTATTTTGTCCTGGATCCTGGACAACAGCAGGCAGACAGACGGACACATCCCCTCTATTCCTCTCGGGGATTTCCTATCATGTGTCTGTCCAAGTCGCTGTGACATACTAGTACTAGTACTGTTCTGTAACCATCTGCAGTTGCCAGACAACCAACCAATAAGGATTTTTCGATGACTTGACATTGAGTTTGCATAATTAATTGATAAACAGTTAAAATTTGACATTTTAAAGTACAGTACGGTATTGTCTTTTCCCAGTATAGCAAGTTCTTACAAGCAGACTTAAAGACTATTAGTAGCAGACTGCTATAGACTCTTGGCTAAGGGCTTGATTGTGAGCTTGTAGTTAGGCTATTTTCGATGTGAGACATCGGCACACCACTAAGTATAAATCCGGCTTTATAGTCCACATTGTCATGATTACTTGCCTCAGAGGAAGCTGACTGCTGAAATGAAGTGATAGAACAGACTGTTTTTCCATCACGGGGAGAAGCGTGTTTACCTCCAAAACAGGATGTTCCAACCAGCCGCGGCCTTTCCTTCAATCGTATAGCCTTGAAGGAAGGTGATATCTCAACCCTGAGGTGTTAGCTTACACATGGGAACACATAAGACACAAGTTTACTCTCGTTTAAAGGCCTTGAAATTGACACTGACTGTGCCATATTGGTATAAACACAAAACCAGGCCTGGAAATACCCGTATTTTTGTCTGCCTCTCTCCTTGCCCTTTCCAACGAGAGGGGGTCTCTGTCTTGTTCTAGGTGTCAGAATAAGAGCGTGTTGGAGTTGGAACCTCCATGTCCTGCCACTTCAGTGCCGTTAAAGACTGGAATGCTCACCCGGATAGATGCCAAAATCTGAGAGTCAAACGGAAGTAATTTACCTGCATTGCTGCACTTTTCTTTCTCTCTCTTCCTATTATTGTTGTGTCTATGAATGACAACAACCAAAACAAACAGATCTAGTTTGATCAATAAAAAGGGAATGAAAGGGACAAGGAGAAAAGGGAGAAACCGCTGAACACTGACCACAGATAGAAAGGCTCAGACCGTCTGTTAACAGCTCTCTTCTCTAACTCGGGGGTTTTCAACAGGGGGTCCGGGACCCCTTGGTGGTCCTCAGAGTTACTAAAGGGGGTCCTCCAAATCCTTGTGTGATAGAAACCTTTTTTCTCCTTTTTTATATTAACCACTTGAACCCTAGTGTCCTTATTCTGAGAACTTTAGCCAAAAATAGCAGATCTACAAGCTCACAACGCCTCGCAACGCTGAAAACGTTGAAGACCCCAGCTCTAACTGGACACAAAAAGCTCGGAACAACATCATGTTTCCCACTACACGCAGAGGTCAGTGAACCATGCACACACACACACACACACACACACACACACACACACACACACACACACACACACACACACACACACACACACACACACACACAAGCTTCCTCTCTGGCAGGAAGTGGCAGACTGAGTGGGAACGAGAGTTAAAAATCTAAGGTAAATCAAACACTCCTACTCAAAACGGGTGCCCCTGCACTATAAATAGGTTGGCATTGTAGTCGAGACTGCCGAAAGCAGAGATTGGCGTGATGGAGTGAGGAGGAAGGGACGCACTGCAAAACACACCACAGCATCCTCACTGTGTGGCCTCGATTACACGCGAGCGAGAGAGAGAGAGAGGCTCCTGTTCCACTGAACGTAGGGATTTTACGCAGTCAGCAAAAGACTTGAGCTCCTTTTTAAGAGCATCGGAGCAGCTGTATACCGTCTGTGACATTTTTATACGCCTTTTAATGAGCCCTGTAACGGGCGTCAGATTACAGATAGTCGTTTTGCTACTGAACGCTAGCTTGAGTGGGAATCATTGATTTTTTTGCTTTGGTTTGGACCAGAGCTGTGGGGGGGAAAGGACCAAATGTCAACCACGCCATATGTCATTAACGTGGGCTCTGATTCACTGAGAGTATAATTGTGTTTTGTCATGTTGCTTTTACATTACAGTGTGTGTGTGTGTGTGTGTGTGTGTGTGTGTGTGTGTGTGTGTGTGTGTGTGTGTGTGTGTGTGTGTGTGTGTGTGTGTGTGTGTGTGCGTGCGCGTGCGTGTGTTGTGTGTGCGCTAGCAGACACCTATCTCAGTTGGGCAGGTGGCTGCAGTGTCACATGTCACTGATTGACTAGCTGTTCACTCAAAGGTCAATGGGATCGACCGGTGACGCTCTGCACTCTGTCGCCGTGGTTTCTGCTAATCTCTCCACCTCTCAGCTTAATTGACCATATTCACACAGTAGCCATTTTGCTCAGACAACGCACAGGAAGAGGGGAAACCTCACCCACCACATAATGTGATGTCATAGGCCTAGAATTATTGACTGCATTAACTGTTGAAAAATAGCAGATATACAAGCTCACAGCGCGGCACCGAGTGCCGCGCTGCGAGCTTGTAGATCTGCTATTTTTGAAAAAAAAGTCGTGAAAATGTGTGCAAATCTTTGAATATATGTATTTTTAGAGCGAAGGTTTGTAACTCAAATTTTGCTTCTGGGTGGTCCCTGGAACTAGATATTTTGAGGTCCTTGGCCAAATAAATATCAGTTTGGGGGTCCTTCACATGAAAAGGTTTGAGAACCACTGACATAATAGTCTCTCAAGAACAGACTAACTGAGCTCCAGTTAAGTGAAAAGGACCTTTTCTTTGACGATGGCTGGCCAGATTGCTGACATAGAAACTTTTCAAAAAGTAGAAGGATTCAAAAGACACTTATAGAATCGGGTCAAAATTCAAATTTTCACGATTTTTCAAAAATAGCAGATCTACAGGCTCGCAGCGCGGCACTCGGTGCCGCGCTGTGAGCTTGTATATCTGCTATTTTTCAATAGTTAAAGCATAAAATAATGATACACAAAATGTGTACCCGTTCTAAATGGGTTAATGATGTGCTATGGATGGACTCAGTGGGTTTTGTTATATGAATTATCAGTCGCAAAGCATTTATCTACACTACAGTACGAGCTCAGAATGTATTGTCTTCACTTAATACGTACGCAAAGAGCAGCTGAGGTGAACTTTTCAGGAATCAAGAAAAATGGGCTTCTATTCATTGATGACTATCTATTGAAATTGCACAAAGGGTTTTGACCTAGTTCAATGAATTCTAGCGCCATCATACTTAACTCATTTGCTGCCATTTAACAATACCTTCGTACTCTCATATGCCCCTGTCTCCATAGACTTCCATGTAATTCATAGTGCACGGATCATGCACACCCATGCCTAGATAATGCACCACGTGTGTCCACATTGCTCAAGGCTTTCAAACAAAAAAATCCGAATGGAAATCCGTTCAGGCATTCATGAGATAGCAGCCATTATGTTTTCCTAAAATGTAAACAAAGATGGCTGCCATGTTTGAAAGATGGGGTTGATATGGGGGTTAAACATGCAATTTCGCGATTGCTATCATGCCTACTACATTTTTGGGGATTTTTTCTTATTTTTTATTTTTTTCAAAAACAGGAAATTCTCGGGTTCCTCGGGCATGGCAGGGCCGTACAGCGGGATTTTTTCGGGCTCCTCGGCCATAGCAGCAAATGAGTTAAGATAGATAATTATCTGAAAAAAAACAATAAAGACCAAATTTGGAATGAGGAGGTTTTCACTCAATGGCAGCAAATTAGGCCACACTTTAAACATTACTTCCCAATTTTCTCTCCTCCATCAACGGTAGAACACTGACAGACACTCAAGGTTCTTGTTTCTCAAATGCGGTTCACATCATTACTCTGCGTAAACACTTGGAAGTGTTCGTTAGTGTGGGGACATGGACCAGGTGACATTTGTGTGTCAACATCATTAATTAGTGCACTCTTGGTGCTAAATGGGAAAGCACATTTAAACGGCGACTGTCTCATCTCATCTCACGTTTGTAGCTGTCAGCCAGGATCAGAGAGAGGCGAGGAGAAGGGAGAGGGGTGGAGGAGGAGGGTGAGAAAGTGATGCTGGGAGATAAGCAGCAGTTGAGCGGTACGGTTTGTTGATTCAACCGAGATAAACGCCTGCAAATCTAGACTTCATGTTCTGTTCTACCAGCGGTAATAAATCATACTCTGTGAGTTTTTTACGAGGAGCAGATGGAGACGTTGTCTGGCATTAATGATCTCCACGGTGTGCACGTACGGCAGCTCGGTGGAATCAAGTGTTTCTCAAAGTGTCAATTGCCGCTGGCCATGCGGCTCATTTACACCTAGCAACAAGGTTATATGACAAAGTATAAATTAGGCTTTAATAAGGGGTTCTTCAATTACACTGAGAAGACAAGAGTCATGTAAGAAGTATTTGACAAAAGAACTTCTGCTGCCAGGCATTTACAACATTAAGGCCACCCAGACACATCATTCGGTGCACATCTGTGGGAACTGGCATCAGTGTGTGTGTGTGTGTGTGTGTGTGTGTGTGTGTGTGTGTGTGTGTGTGTGTGTGTGTGTGTGTGTGTGTGTGTGTGTGTGTGTGTGTGTGTGTGTGTGTGTGTGTGTGTGTGTGTGTGCGTGCATTAGAGGAACAAGGGGAGAGTAGAGCATCTCACAGTTAGTGGAAGGACACGTGCTGAGAGAGAGAGAGAGGAAACACATGCCCTGTGTGTTTTTCCCATAAATCCTCTTTCTTCGGTGCACAAAGGGGAACACGCACAGCAGACTGGCTGTTCATTTGCTACATACACACAGTGATGACTGAGAGGCAAACAATGGTGGACGGAAATAGACATGTTCTGGCAGTCCGCTGGTCCACGTCCATCCATCACACATTAGTCACATCTGGGTCGACTGGTGCTCTTTCTGGTCCCAATCCAGCGTGACTGCTCTCTCGTGAATCACAACAACACACTGGCAGCCTTGTGTTGGAAATCCAAGTCAAAGAGACTGCAGAACACAGAGAGAGTAAGCAGTTTAAGAAGGCTAGATGAATCTGCTGTTTCACAACAAATTGGGTCGACTTGACAGCTGCAGCGTCAATATCAGTATCAGTTTGTAACAAACTGAAAAGAGGTGTTGTTGCCTGTCTCTGTAGGACATAGCAGTGGGAATATTTAATAGGCTCTATGCATATACGCCATTTTGTTCTACTTCCGGGTGTCTTTCGGCTTCCTTCACAGGTGTTAGTGATGATACTAATTAAGGTTTGATTTATTGTACAGTGGTTCTTTAATTTCAAGGACCCCCATAACTGTACAAATGGAATCAACAAATGGAATCAAATGGACCCTTACGGGTCCATTTGCTTCCATTTGTACACTGTCAGAGTTACACACCTGTATGGGGACATTTAGAACCCACTCAAGGACACTTTGAGACCCACTGGTGTAGCAGAGTGTTTCCAGTGAGCCAACATGCACAATATCAGCACCCTGACTCTGTTTGACCAGAACAGACCGTAACAGACCCCCTTCATTAGTATCATCGGTAACACCTGTGAAGGAAGTCGAAAGATACCCGGAAGTAGAACAAAATGGCGTATATGCATAGAGCCTATTATGATATACTAGTAAGACGCCTCAGGGCGACAAGCGACCTCGCCCGGCCATCTGGCCAGTGATATATATCGGACCAGTTACCCATATATGGAGATATGCTGGTGAGAGCCCAAACATGCTTACTCAGTTATTCGTTATGTGAAAGTCCTATGATGTCTATGACATCTGACATCATACCCTTTTATGCCCATACATGGAGATCCCTGTCTGTAGAACCAGCCACAAAGATATGAGCTGTATTGGCCATCTGTCTTACTCTTTCCCATAAATGGATTCTGTTAGTGTGGTATGTGGCCTCCATATATGGACATTCCCATAAGAAGTCCTGTTAGATATGGGCTTATTATTGATGACATCAGAGAACTCCATATATGGGCATAAAAGGGATTATGTTAGTGTGATATCACAGTGAAGCAAGAGCGTGATGTCAGAGCGGCAATCCTATGCTGTTAGAGTGGTTCCCTTGGCATCACAGTGATGTCAGAGCATGATGTCAGAGCGGCAAACCCATAGACCGTGAAAATGTACACGTCCGTCCGGACGGACGGACGGACATCTACGGACAAGCTGTGACAGTTCTGATAGTAAACTGCGACCTATGGTCGCAACTACATTTAATACGTTTTATGGACATGATTAACCAGGCTCCTGGATGGCTTGATTCTAGGCTGATTCTCAATTCTAAAACAATTGATATAAACAATTTTGCAAATATCTATGGGAAAAAGGAATGGACTTTTTTTTGGTGGCACCAGAAAACCACACCCACTTATGTTCCCTATTACAGTACATTGCATGTGAGTTCTGAAACACCATTGCAATGGACTGGATTGTTCCATGACATGAGCTCTTCCTCTGGCCCGTCTCCACAACGAAATGCCTTCCCAATTGCACTCAGACAACAGCTTAATATTTGTAATGGACCCATCGCGTGTTCATTGTATGTGGGTCAGTGACGTGACGCCCCAAAAAATGTGTTTTTAAAAAAACTTTAAATTGCAGGCATAAAAGTTATTTACTTTTGTTCTACTCACTCTCAACCTTATGGAAATACATTTTGTTTTTAGATATTTTATTGGAATCAGACTTTATTCAGCAGTTTGTTGTACTTGTGCCTAAAATCGTCATATGGTGTGACATGAAAATAATTGTTCATAAAATGAAAATGGAGTACATCTTTCTTAAGTTACTCACTTTATCAAAGTCCTTTATCATAACTAACCAGTGATCCACTATAGTTTTTTGAAAATTAATTATATCTGTATGTTTTTTTCATAATCGACACTCTGTGTGAGGCCCATGTTCATGATCTTACAACATATTTTAAATGTATTCTGTCAAAACTTTCTCTAAAATTACACAAATATTTGTGACTCTTCCTGATAATATTCTCTATGTAATGCATAAACATTTTTTTGGTTTAATCATTAATAAAGGTATGATTTTTCACTATTTGGAATGTCACACCAAATGATTTAGTGTCACACCGTATGATCATATCTTCATGTGTCAAAGCAAACTGTGTTTAACCTACCTATTAGTGAGTACTGAACTTTACTGATTGATTAAACAATTACCCAGGATAACATGGCCTTAATATTTCTGAACAGGATATTATTGTAGGGCTTTAACATGGGATAAGAAAGAATTGTAGTAGTAGATGGATGATGAGGATGTGCACAGGAATGCTACACACACCTAAGTCTTCTGCCGGCCCACGGCAGAAGGATCCTAAAGAGACAATAAGGCGCATAGCCACACTTGGAGCCAAGGCAACATTTTATTAACACCAATTAGTGGAAACAGAACTCAGCATTCAGGTAAATTGCTTTTTTCCGAAGTCTCCTGAACTTGAACACAGCATTTTGTGTTGAACAAATGTAATTAGGAATCATGACATTACACCACATCTCCACAACTCCAAAAATAGCTGATCTACAAGCTCTCGCAGCACAACGTGTTGAGAGCTTGTAGATCAGCTATTTTCGCTAGTTTTGTCTCGGGTCCTACCTTAACACTGTCCACTGTCCAGTCCAGTGAGTGAAAGTACAAAAGTATTAGATCAGATTAGATTATACATTTAGACCAGGGGTCTTCAACAGGGGGTCCGCGACCCCTAGGGGGTCCGCAGAGGTACTGCAGGGGCTCCGCGAAATTATTGCTTAAAAAAAAAAAAAAGAAAGAGATTTCAATAAATGTTTTATTTTTTATTTTTTCACATTTATGTTAAAAAATAAATCATGATTCTATCCATTTTGAATAGCTTGAATACATGATTACTATGCAATTGACAGATTGTTGATATTATTGACATTGGTTCTCAGTTAATAAGTAGCCTAGTATGTTTAGAAATGGTAGTGGTACGGCCCACCCTGCTCGCTGTAACTTGTACATGTTTAAAATAAAAAATATGTCGTAGCCCCGACCCCCCACCCTACGAGGTGGTAGGGGGTCCCTGCTCCATCTCCCCATCAGTTTGGGGGTCCCCGGCCTGAAAACGTTGAAGACCCCTGATTTAGACTGTATTGTACATCAGCCAGTCATATTTGGTGAGGGTAGCAAACCGGCTGCCTTGTTGTGGTTCTGCTATGCCACAGACAACCTCCTGCTCTTCTTAGAAAATGCAGTCTCGCCCCTTTGGCTCCTCTCTCCTTGCTGGGTCATTGTTTAGTTTCTCCCTGTACTTTCTCGTTCTCTCAGCACTTGTCATTTTCCAGCTGACAAAAGAAAATGGAATGTATAGTTTAAGACAAAGAGAAAATATTGTTTAGATTGAAACAATATGTTAAGGTTTCTGTGAAGGGGTTTCTGCTCTGTCTGATGAATTTGAAGTATCACTGAATGAAGCTAAATTACATTTTATGTAAAAATGTTTAAAACAAATGTTTAAATGTACAAAAGAAACATGGAACTTTGTTATTTATTGTTATATCTGTAGTTAAATACAGTATAAATCATATGGTGTGACAATCAAGTCATATGGCGTGACAAGCAAACATGTCACACCATATGATTAAGTGTCACACCATATTACTGTTTTCTCCATTTAGGTTTACCTTGAGGCTACTATGTACACATTAGCATGCTAACAGCATGCTAGCTATAACAAAGCAGCCTAGATCTACATGGAAATATGACCAAAACTTCAAATAACTTAAGCTTTTTTTAAAGAAAAGGTGTCACACCAAAAGACATCCAGAATGGTGAGTTTGTCAACGTTTCAACAAGATGGCATTTCATGAAAATGTTAAAATCATAACTCACCTCAGACACCTGTCTTGCAGTTGTGCTGGGAGTGCTGAATAGCCTTACAGAAGAAGGACCTCTCTAGCCAATAGGTGTCCAAATAATTGCCTGTTTAATTTTTCCAAACTAGTGTCACACCAAATGATTTTGGGTTGGGGGACAAAATGTTTTTGATCAGAAATGACTGAAAACATTATGCTTTGACTTTGAAAAGATATAGGCTCAAAATAGACATTTTTTTTAGCCTAAATTCATTTTCAAATGATTTTTAGCAATTATTTTTCTTAGTTTTATTCAAGTTCCCACTTTGAGAAACAAGGTCAGGACAGTCACACCATATGAGTTTTGCCATGTTTGGTTGAAGATTCTGAAGAAATGAGGAATGAAATGTTTTAATCTTGAGTAAGTTCACATAAAGCTTAATGTCCTGCACAATATTCAGAAGGTTTTTGACAAATATATTTTTTATTTATACATGTTTGACACCGAGGACAGCGAAAACGTTACGTCACGTCACCCACCCATATGTGGCTGCATAAGTGAACCCTATCCGTATGATCGCAATACACATACGGTAATGCATAGAGCTAAACACCCCAGCTTGTGTAAATATAAGGAATGGGTGCAGTACAGGCTGCAGAGGCCCATGTTTACCTTATCAGTTTAGGTCACCGTTGTTTGTCTCATGAGTTATTTAAATTGTGTTATAGGTTGGATGAGGACGCGTGTACTGTATTCAAACTGAATGCAGTCACCCAGTCTACGCCTCAGCCTCATATGGGAAGAAACAACATGCTTGTCCACAACAGCCAGCTGCTACCTGGCTGAATACTTCTGACCTTCAAGGGTCTCCTGTCAGGATTCTAAGGCCAGGGGTGTCGCACCAAATTCTGGGCCCTGGGTACAAGGATTCACTGTTTGGAACCCCATGAATTTTCTTCATTGGGGGAGGGGGTTTAACCCATTTAGACTGGGAACGTATTATTTTGTGCTTTAACTATTGAAAAATAGCAGATATACAAGCTCACAGCGAGCTTGTAGATCTGCTATTTTTGAAAAATCGTGAAAATGTACGTCTTTGAATATTTCAAATCCTTCAAAGGTTTTATGAAAAACCTATGTTTCTATGTCAGTGGTGCTCACACTTTTTCATGTGAAGGACCCCCAAAATGAAATGTATTTCGCCACAGACCCCATCTCAAAATATTTAGTTCCAGAGACCCCCCAGAAGCAAAACTTTAGTTACAAAAGTTCGCTTAAAAAATACATTATATTATTCAAAGATTTACTCACATTGCGCTTGTAGATCTGCTATTTTTCAATAGCTAAAATATCAAATAATGAAGGCCCCTCCACCTTGGGCCCTAATAACTCAGTCCCACTCCCCCCCCTTGTGACGCCCCTGGTCATGGCTAATGAAGGGCAAGAAGTTTGCTACTGCTACCCAGGATGAACATGGATGGATGTGGTTGATTCACAGTATTGCTCCACCCACCGGACAAAATATATATATTTATTATATTTAAGTCAAACATGAATTTCTAGAACATACATTTTCAAGGATGTTGTGTTATTATTTCATTAGGTCTATTTCATTAGGGACACTGTGTCATGTCCTTGTCAGAACTTATTTTGTTGTGGTGTGGTCACCCCTGACTGTAAGGTCGCTTACAACGGGAAATAGAGCAGTTCTGACTCTCCACATGCTTAGGTAACTCTGAAGTCATCACAGTTTGTGGAAACTGGAAATGACCATGTCTCTTATGCTGACAGGTTACATGGAGGAGTCCGCACAACTGGAAAATGCTGCACTGTTCCACTTCAAAGACTTTTCCACCTTAGCAAATGCTTAGAGGCCAACAACAGGTTAGACCCCTGCACATTATCACCTTTTAAAATCTGACTCCTGACCAAGACCACAGAGCAACTGCAACATTTCACGTTTGACACGTATTATGATCTGCACCTGTTGGTGAACTAACCTGACCCGACTGAGTTACACACTCATCTGTATAACATCTACAAACGTTGCGTCCGGAAATCACAAATCATTGCAAGGAAACAACTTGTGAATGGAACAAATTAATACCACAGGGCCTAAACACACTTATGGGATCATTGGTATGGGAGGGGAGGGTAGGTGTGCACCCGTTGTTTTTTCAAATTTAGAAACGGGAGAAACAATCTAGACACTAAAACAAAAGTGTGTAAACATTGTAGTCATTAATATGAATGACACTAACAGATGAACCCATAAGGCTCTGTGTCCACCAAAGTGTTTTTCCCAGCTGAAAATGCGAGGCGCGCGCTAGGCCCCTAAGAATTTTGACTGATTTATCTGTTAAGATTAGAAGCCTATCAACAGAACCTAGCAGCACATTCACACTTGGCATATGACATACATGGGATAAACATGCAAGGAATGGCCTAACATAACACCAGATTTATCAGGAGGGGGAAATGTGGGACCCCCCCAATGGCCTAACCCAGTGGTTCACAACCTTTACTTAGTAAAGGTTGTGAACAACTGGGTTAGGCTATTGGGCCCTGTTCTAGTAAAGTTTACTAGAACAGGGCCCACTTGAAAATGGCAAAAATGTTCGCGGCCCACCGATCTGACCATTTAACTCGGCTTACAGTTTCTCCCATGAAGGCAAGTTGGCAGATGCTCGGACGCTGGTTGGTTATGTGTACACATGCCTGTTTGTGTTAGATGCTGGTTTGGCAGTCAGCATTCTCAGACATTTTCTGTTTGGCCATGTGTCTTTCAGTATGAACTCCTCCATGGAGATAGCACGGCCCAATCCCTCATCTTCAGAAAGACTTCAAAGAGAGCACATGACCTCCGACACAACCATTTCCTTTTCCTCCAAGGGTCGATATACAGTATGGAACATGTCACAGAATGTGCCCATGTGGAGATAACATTAATGTGAGGTAACCAGGGCACCAGGAAACCAGGGATCTTTTGGGAGAGTTACATTGTGCTCTGAGTGAAGGCAGATGCTCCGCACTGCAGAGTATACGCGTCGTTTAGCGCTGGAGGGAATCGGGCGGGAAGATTCAGGCAGTTTTCAGCGGCCACTGCAATCGTTCCCCATCTATGTGGCCCCTCAGCAAATCCCCTCGTGGAGACAGTGATGTAAGTCCTTGCCCAAATGGATTTCCCAGTTCATCAGTATGTCTCCGGAGTATGCTGTCTCAGCTTTCACACATACACCCCTTGTGTAAGTGAATGACCTATAGGATAGGCTTTGGTCCTAACCCTTCCTTTTATTGTTCAGGAGGAACAACATCAGCACAAGTACCGACAACAACTGATCTGACATAGATATCATGTAATATCTCTGATGGGCCAGTTTTAATAAGGCCAAGAACAGGACAGGGTACAGTATGTATTACGTATCCTGTGCTGTATGTCTGTCCTCTCAAATGTAGACCAATCACAGGTCATCCCACTATGTGCATGACATCATGAAACAGAACCACCACAGGCTATGAAATTTTTAGGAGAAATAAATATGACAGTGACATCACGAAGAACATCAAAGTGGGATGACAAAATCTACATAATATCTATGTACAGTATGCATGTAAAAAAAAGGAAATCTTGCTTGCAGCAACATTGTTCTTGTGAACCACTTTTGTTTATGAAGATCGATATTTCTGCTTGAACAAATGAGTTGTAGACTGTCACCACACATTCACACAAGCACAATGTAGTCTGATTGTGATGTTTGTGGCTTCATTCACAAACTGCACACATGACTTACTATCAGTACCTTAAGATTGTACAGGGAGGCACGGCCGTTATTAGGCTCTATTATGTTTTTTATTATATACTGTATATTGTTTTTTAATTGACACAATTCTTTTTCTTCTAACCAGCCAACCAATCATTTAGCTACACAGCCTTTTACGTCTATCCTTCAATAAAGCCTCCAGTGGCTTGCTTTGGGCAGACACAGGAAAGGGTGCGAGCGTGCCATGCACTCACACATCTGTAAACACGGGCAGACGAGTGGGCAGCAGTTGCCGATGTTATCACCAAGAACATTAGCCCCTGGGCAGATCACAAGGCAGGAGGAAAAAGGTAATTGCATGTGAATTGAGTCTGTGGCTAGGCCGGGTTGAAGAGCTGTCTAGACATATGGACAGCTAAATGCATTGCCACTTCGGATTCTGTGCTTCATAATACACCACAATGATCCTCCAATATTTATCAAACATAAAAAATAAAACATGGCACCTGAGGACCCCTGTCAGGCCTAATCCCTTTAAATATCCATTCATTTTGCCCCTGCTCAGCTACCCTAGCTACACAACACTGGAGAGGTATGCATAGGGGAGACTAGTGGCTCAGGAGGAAGAGCAGCTGTGTAGGTGTCCCGCCTCCTACTTTGACACGTGTCGAAGTGTCCTTGAGCAAGACAGTTAAACCCTAAAACGCTCCTGATGAGCTGGTTGGTATGGATGCCTGTATGTCGTCAGTGTGTGAATGCATGTAACGCACATTGTAAAGGTCTCTCGAAAAGGGAACAATAAAAATGCATGACTAAAGGTCTTTGCACACTGCTGCGTTTTTCGGGCCGAATATCGGAGTGATTTTCGGAGTGCGTGAATAAAAAAATCAACCTCACGTTATGTCAATCACGTTTGCACACTGCCGCCGGTTTCGTATTTATTTTCGGACCAGGTTTGATTTTTTCCGATTTTCGCAGCTGTTGCACTGAGTCCCTTGCTCTCTCTCCCTTTCCTCTCTCTCTCCCTGGCCTACAGCTTTCGGATTTCCAAAACGCAACGAAAACACGCAGTGCAGTGTGCAACCAGCTTAAGCCCTTTGCACACAGGACAGTTGCGTTTATTTCGTTTGCTGCATGAATAAAACGTATTGGATTTGGTGTGCAATGCTGTGTGGAATCGGCGCTGCGGATCCCAAAAGGAGTCATAAAAGGAGTGATGACTTTTTTACCGCATGCGACAAGACGCACGAATCGAACTGAGTTCGATAGAGAAAAAAACGCACGGCCGCAGCCACTCGTCGCACGGCTAATTCGGATCCGGTGTGCATGAGGTCGTAGAGAATCATTGTTTTCTTTTTAAAAAATGAAATTGTCCGTTTTATCCGTGTGGATAAGCACGCCTGTGTGCAAAGGGCTTTAAATACAGACTATTTCACACATTTCTTTTTACTTAGTTAATTTCAGATACAGCTAGTCAGTGTTTGGGAAGTTACTTTTCAAAGTAGCTAATTATTAACTGCACTGACTGTACTGTCTATGGTTAGCAACTAACAAATCTTAAAAATCTTGTCTTGTATTAGACCGTAACATTGTCTATTAAGGATATTAAGAGAGCCAAAGGTACAGTTGAGTATTAGGTTATTGACTGGTTGATTAATGCTTTGACATTCCCAATACAATATAATGTGAAGCATTTGTGGTGATTGGGAGCCGGGAATGTTTGAAACACGGGAACAGTTCCGCATTGACCTGATTCATGGAGACATGGAAGTGTCTACAGATACAACTAGAAGCAGTGCTCTTCCGAGCACAGGTCTCCACCAGGCCGTGCGTACTGGTGGTGTTACTGTATAATAGGCCAATGTAAAAAGGGTGGCATATGTTCCTCACCTTAGATCTTTCATGGCAATCGGACGCTGCATGCATGATTTGAAGCATTGTGTTCCAAAAATGTGTTTTGCTAAAGTTTACCTAATGGTGGCGCTATAACAGGCCAATGTGAAAAAGGTAGCATTTGTTCCTTGACCTAGTGGGAATATGTGTGGCAAATTTCACGGTAATCGCAAGCTGCGTTGATGATTTGAGGCATTTTGTTCAAAAGCGGAGCAATCCTGCAAAATTTGGAAGCTAATATTAGCCAATCAGGATGGAATATGAAATATCAGACTGATCGGACTTGATCACATGACTATAGAGATACTGTGTACCGATTTGCGTGATTTTTGCATAAAATCTCAAGGAGTAATATCCAAAAATGTGTTTTACATATGTCGGCCCAAAGGTGGCGCTATAAAAGGCTGATGTGAAAAATGCAGGGCAAAGGTTTATCCTTAGCCTCTAGGGAGTGCGCTTACAAAGTTTGAAACTGATCGGTGGAGTTATAGGTAAAACCACAAATCGGGCTGTTATAGCGCCACCATGAGGCTGATTAAAAAAAAATTAAGTGGCATTTCTTCCTCGGCCTAGTGGGAACGTGTGTGCGCGATTTCATGATAATTGCACTTTGCGTTTGTGATTTGAGGCATTTTGTTCAAAACGGCTCAATCCCACAAACTTTGGAAGCCAATCTTAGCCAATCAGGATGGAATATGCAAAATCGGACAGATCTGTGTCGAATACATGACTGTCGAGATATTGCCTACCGATTTGTAGGATTTTTGGACAAAATCTGTAAGAGTAGTGCACAGAAATGTGTTTAGCGAACATCGGCCACTAGTTGGCGCTAGAAAAGGCCCATTTGAAAAATTTAGGGCAGAGGTTCTAGATTGGCATCCAGGGAATGTGTGTGCTCACTTTGGCAGCGACCGGGCCAACGGCGACTGAGATTTGGCGCTCACAAACTGCGAGGACGCACGGACGCACGGACGGACGCACGGACGGACGCACGGACGGACGGACGCACGGACGGACACACGGACGGAGGGGAAAACATACTCTCCCTCAGCCTTCGGCTGGTGGAGACAATAATAGCAGATGGTAGTTGTGTTGTACACAGGGGAACGCACCACTAGAGCTAGCCTTGGAAGAGACTGACAGAGATTATTTTATCGATTTTGACCTTTGTATTATTTATCTCCAATGGACACCTGTGTTTAATGGTCCTACTTCTCCATATATTTACTTTTTGGAGCTGTGTGGAGCTCCCTATACGTGGCCGTGTGTGTGGCCGTGTCTGTGTGTCTGTCTGTCTGTAGCCTACAGTACCTTTTGTGACCACACGAGGGCGCTGTTGTTCAGGCCAGGCCAGACACACACACACACACACACACACACACACACACACACACACACACACACACACACACACACACAGCTCCACTTCGAACAGAGGTTCGATTTTTTTTCATATAAAGTGCTTAACTTCAAGCCATGGCTATTTCCCAGCAATCTCTATGTATGCGTGTAAAAAAAGCAAATCTTACTTACAGTACAGCAACATTGTTCTTGTAAACCATTTTGTTTATGAGGATCGCTATTTCTGTTGCAGTTGAAAGCCAGTATTGCCTACTCTCGAGGGATACAGAATATGGGAGCGCTTCGCTGTTACTACGTGTCATCTTTTCGACACCCAAACCTAACCTTACCCTAACCTCCGTGGGGTGAGTCGCTAACCCTCCCGACGCTCCGTTGTCGAAATGATGACACGAACACAATCGGTCCGATTCACTGGGTAACTTCTGCTAGAAGTTAGGCGGTTTATATTTCAAATGTTTATATGTACAGTATGAGAAGGACAATTAAACCCGTAGCGAATAGCGATAAGTGACACCGGGGTGGTCGATCGAGACTTACAGAGGTAATAAAAATGTCTCCGTCAGTCTGGTCCAAGGCTACAGCAAGCAGTGCAGCTGCTGGATTAGCCTATATTGCATATGATTCCAGTAATCCCATCCACTGCATAGGAATTACGCAGCCAAAGTACTCTCACACCAGACGGAACAAACAGGGCCGCGGAATGCCAACTGAATCTGGGTGGGAGAGGAGGTTCCTGACTAGGCTTGCGTAGACATTCCCGGTTTCCCACCCCTGCTGATAGATGGCTAATCTATCTGAGCCGTTGTTGTTGCTTTGGCGCGGGTCTCTGTCAAGGATAGGCGCAGATAGGCCCGTTTGATCTAACTGGGAGGAAGGAAAATTAGAGTGCTCCGAAAGTCCTCGCTAAAGTACCCACGGCGCGTCCTAGTATTAAGTTGTACAGGGTGTGTTGTTGGGAATGAAGGCTCATTGTGCTAAGACCTTACGTGAACCTGAAATGTGTGAAAGATTCAGAGATAGGACCGCAAGGTTAATATAAAAAGCGTGCTCTTAGGGCTCTATGAGTCTGTCGAGCCGGCAGAAAGAGTGCGATGCGGAGAGAGAGAAGGTATACGCTTGTGTTTGTACTTGTCTGTCTGCAGTTCTCTTTGTGGAACGGCTTGGCTGAGTTGGCTTTCTGTGCAAAAGCCCCACTGTTGTGTCTGCCTTCTCATGCTTTAACCTCCCTATATGTCCTCTACATTGAATCACACATGCGTACGTGCTCACACACGTACGTCGTACACACACACACACACACACACACACACACACACACACACACACACACACACACACACACACACACACACACACACACACACACACACACACACACACACACACACACACACACACACTTCATGAGATAAGTCGGCTTTGCTTGATCTTTATGGTGCTTGACTACTTCACAGTCGTGTGCCATCATAGAGATATAGTAAGATGGGAAAGTTTACGGGATGGTGGTTTTCCATCATGAGCGGTCAACACTATGTGTGTGTGTGTGTGTGTGTGTGTGTGTGTGTGTGTGTGTGTGTGTGTGTGTGTGTGTGTGTGTGTGTGTGTGTAGGTTTGCAAGCTTGTGAGAGAAAACTCACTAGAGAAAGGCCTCGATTCATGTTTGCACTGCGTGTGCATTTCAAGCTTGTACCCTTAACCCTTCTCCTACTGCACAATATGTGTTTCAATGATCAAACAAGTTAAGAGTCGGGCTGCATGTACTGTCTGCCAACTGAATTTGGCAGACGCTCTTTGCGCCTGTCTGAGATTTGGACGCACCCGTGGTTTCTGTCTTTTCGCTGTTCCTCCCTTCCTTTGATACACTTCTCCTTATCAGCACTGCTAGGATGAAGGGATGAGAGGAAGGCCAGGGGCAGGCCGGGGGGCTAGCAGAGATGCGGAGGTCTCGCCTCTCCTCTCGCCATCGCTTGTGATGTCCTGTCGCCCTCCGCTCAGCAGCGCACGGAGGATCTTTCCCAGGGTTAAGGAGTGAAGTCCGTTCCGAGGGGAGGAAGTCAAACTGTCACCCCTGCTCCGATTTATCAGCTTCCCTTTAAGAGTTACGGTCCTATCTGGACCCACTCCTCTGCACAGGAATCCACAGGGTGCATGTGGAGATGGAGTCACACCAGGGACATGCTGGGCCCCTGATTCAGCCCAGGAAAAAGAGTTGGAGAGGCCCTCATTGCGCGCTATAGAGAGAGATCTCTCTCTATAGCGCCGCTGCTACTCAAAGATTTGCCATTTCAGATCATGACAAGTCACACTGACAAGCCAGTGGGCCAATTACTGTACATGAGTTATATTTCGTCGTTGTCGGGTGGAAACCTTGTATGTCCAAAACCGTTTGTTTTGTATTCATCATTTTAAAAATGATTTAGTGCGAGGCGTTGTGTGCTTGTAGATCTGCTGTTTTCACTACTTTTGTGCAATGGCCTTGTATGATGAAGCAGGGCTTTGCGAAAAAATGTATCAATTTGAAACTTGGAGATACGAGGTTTCTTCCCGCCAGTGGCGATTTACTTTGTTGGCCGGCCGGGAATTAAACGGCCGTTCGGGAGTTGTCTCGCTTTTCCCAATGGCCAGCACGTCCCTGAGTCACACACAAACTTGCACATGATGTGCATTCGTGCACGTACACACCGACGCATTTTTCTGTCAGGAAAGGGAAGCAGTGAAGACAAGTTGTGAAATTGTGCGTGTGTGGATGGGTGGGGAAGAATGCAAACACGTCAATTAAATATCTACACCACTTTAGAGAGATTTTCACCAAACATCTGTGTGAAAAAGCTTTCGGTGATTGGCGAGCTATAATATACAACCTTCTTCATCCATCACATGTATGTAGACAATCCAGTGTGTTTTATTTCAGCCAGGGGCAAACATGGGTGATTTCTGCTCAATAAATTTCACACAAGGCCTTTTAAGGAGTGAGGGTTTTGGAAAGCCCCCATGGCACGGTACTCATTTTCCCCTCTCCGTGCTCTCCAGCAAACTCCACCCGCCTATTATGGCAGGGGTGCTCTCCAGGGACACCCCCCTCAGAAAGACATACATTGGTTTGGAAACCCCACATCTACGCGCCTTCGTTTCAACAAATAAAGGAGAGGAAAGGAGTAAGAAAAAGAGCAAGCTACACTGTTCCCGACTCCATCTCTGTGGGCCGGGAGTTTTCCGTCCTCTGCAAGCGTAAACAAACAAAGACTGGAGAGGGCAAAACACGGGGACGACGGAGCGGAGGGCAGGAGAAAAAAAGAGAGGGAAGAGGAGGAAAAGAACACAAACCGGCCAGCAGGCAACAGCAATACTTGGCAAGAGGCGTGAGACTCAAGCCATATGCTCAATTATGTGTACATGGACAGACAAAAGACGAGTTAATACAAAATACATGCAACACTGGCTGTAGGCAACAATGGCTGACTTCTAGACTCACTGGCAGGATTAGACCAGGGTCTTAACATGGAGCAGACACCCAATTTAAAGTACATAAGAGCAGCTGCAGTTCTCAAACTGTTCTTGCCGTGAAACCAACAACTTATGACTTGCCCGTGGCGGCTTGTGTGTCGAAAGGGCTTTATTACATCTTCCATAACTTGTGGGCTTATTCGTCTGGGTGGAAGTGACAGTACATACAAACATTGCCATTGGTAGACATCACACTTTTTAGGCTGCAATGCAATGCACACCCACAAAATAGAAATTGCATTTGGAAAATCCCTTTCTTTGTCAGTGCAGCTTCTACAGTATATACTGTACAGCAGGCCTTTATGGATTCGAAAACTGAAATCACTCCATATTATGAGACAGGCTAACTCAAACATTTCAACGTATTGTGTCAGCTGATTAACTGATGGATGATTGATAGATGGATCATTTGTTCTACGGAACCATGACGAAGAAAAAGGGAAATCTATACGACAGAGCACCTGTCAAAACAACCTGACGGTTTATGACAATCTCTCAGTCTCACTGTTGTAACAACCTGGCTGTTGCATAACACCCCCACCCAGGGGCGTCACAAGGGGGAGGAAAGTGGGACTGAGTTACTAGGGCCCAAGGTGGAGGGGCCCTAGTATAGCTAATGAAAAATAGCAGATATACGTGCCGCGCTGCGAGCTTGTAGATCTGCTATTTTTTGAAAAGTCGTGAAAATGTGTGCAAATCTTTGAATATATGTATTTTTTAAGCGGACATTTGTAACTCAAATTTTGCTTTTGGGGGTCCCTGGAACTAAATATTTTGAGATGGGGGTCCGTGGCCAAATACATATTATCTTGGGGGTCCTTTGACATGAAAAAGTTTGAGCACCACTGACATGGAAACAGGTTTCTCTTCACATTTTCAAAAAATTTCAAGCTCTATTTTTCAATAGTTAACATTCATGGGGGGCCCGCAGTGAATCCTTGTACCCAGGGCCCAGAATTTGGTGTGACCCCCCCCCCCCCCCCCCCCTGCTGAACAAAACGGTACCATGTGAAAGGCTCTGTGTCCGTGTGCACATGGATCTCTACGACTAATGGCTGTAGTGGGAGAGAGAGATTGATTGGGTGTCAGGAGAGAGAGAGAGAGAGAGAGGAGGAAGGAGCTCTGCGGGGTTGAAACCGGTCTCTGTTTTCAACATTTATTCGCTCACACGCCCTCTACTCTATCTCTCTCTCTCCCCCTCGCCCGATGTTTCCCTCTGTGCGTCTGCCTCGCCGTTATCCTCCGCCTTCTCCTTTCTCTCTCATCACGGGTCTATTAATAAAACCCAGGAAGTGCTCATGTGTGGGGAGGAAATTGAGTAAAATCTGATGTGGTAATGTGTTCACGCGGGAGCGCGGCACCTACAAAAATAAACCCCTCCCCCCCATCTCAAAGGGACCTCTGTTTATTTCCAAAATATCTTCGGCTGTCACGCAAAAACGTGCCATAATTGGGGTTTTCCTCCCTTGCCGCCACCAGCTCGGATTTCACACATGACCTCTGAGGAGTGAGATTATTAGATTCTGCGTCCCTGTTGTGTAATATCCTGTGCTAGTGGTGGCAACCATACCCCCAGGATGGAACTGGCTTGTGTAACGGAAGTGATCCGAACCTCCCCACCCGGCTTCGAACCCGGGTCTCCCGCGTGAAAGTCCAATATCTTAATCATTACTCCAAAGGGATATCCCTATGGAACGAGGGCAGATAGATACTAGACTTTTGAGGCTTCAGGCTGGGGCTGCGACTCTCTCCGCCACACTCACCCCCCTTTGACCTCCTCCTACGGGTAAGCCCGGATCCGGGTCACGGCACCAATGTAACGGAGGTGATCCGAACCTCCCCACCCGGCTTCGAACCCATGAAAGTCCAATATCTTAACCATTACTCCAAAGGAATATCCCTATGGACGAGGGCAGATACTAGACTTTTGAGGCTTCAGGCTGGGGCTGCGACTCTCTCCGCCACACTTGAAGATAGGTAGGCTACAACAGTGGTTCTCAAACCTTTTCATGTCAAGGACCCCTTAAATTAATGTGTATTTGGTCGCGGAACACCATCTGAAAAGGTTTTGAGCCAAGGACCTCATACAAGATTTATGGCGTTGCCATGCCATTGTTTGAAAATGGCTGATCTATCTAGGGTTGTGCGGGTCCGCGGACCCCAATAGGCTCTATGCATATACGCCATTTTGTTCTACTTCCGGGTGTCTTTCGACTTCCTTCACAGGTGTTACTGATGATACTAATCAAGGCTCTGTTTGATTTATTGCACAGTGGGTCTTGTAGCAGAGTGTTTCCAGTGAGCCAACATGCACAATATCAGCACCTTGACTCTGTTTGACCAGAATGGAACAGACCCTTCATTAGTATCATCGGTAACACCTGTGAAGGAAGTCGAAAGACACCCGGAAGTAGAACAAAATGGCGTATATGCATAGAGCCTATTTGAGAACTCCTGCATTAGACCGTGGACCACCATAACCATAACGTACAAATGAAACTAAACGGAGCAACTGCAGCAACATAAGAGTCCATTTCGTTCTTAACTATCCATCATTTAGCTGGTTACCCCCTGGAACCCTCTCAAGGACCCCTGGGGGTCCCCGCATCCCACTTTGAGAACCACCGGGCTACAGCACGGAGGGGTTCGCGAAGCCCCACTGCAAGAACTCGAGGCAAATTTCTTCCTTTTCTTTAATTTTATCTCCCCCTGGTGCATCCTGTGGGAGCCATAGTGGTCTTTCCAGCTGCCAAAGCCACCCACAGAATGCTTTCAAATCTATGTCATATGGCCTGTCTGTGCTCCTCACTCCCCTTTGGCCTCAACAACAACAGAAAGGGGAAAAGATCTGTCGGCCAGACAGACAAAAAGGCAGAACCTATACTGGATGTTCAACAACACAAAGAGTGCATTCTTTTGTTACTTTAGAATAGATGGACTGACGTGTAAACACAGCCAGAGCTGCCTTGTGATCTTCATGTACAGTATCTTTAATTCAGTCATATCTAAATATTTACTGCCGGCTTCCTTCTATTCAGACGACAGAGAGGACCCCGTGTTCAGGATGCGAGGCAAGAATCTCACCTCTGCATTGACGAAATCCTGGAGCTTGGCCATTCATTGAAACTGTTGTTTTGGCAGGTGATCCTGTTAGGCCGTGAGCTGTCAGCTTTGAGAGGGCTGACGCACAGATCCAGGGAGCGAAAATAAACAGCTCTTACTGTGCCTTTGTGTCTGTAGTACAGGTTGGTGCAACTCTTCTGGAAACTATCACTTATGTATAGAATAGCTCTCTACGTCGTCCTCAGACAAGCCCTCCATTGGCCTTTCCAGGCATAAATATAACCAGTAGAATAATGCATTTATACGCACAGAATAAACCTACAGTCTACAGATATGCGTTACAATATCAATTGCCCCTATGGAGGCATTGGTATTCTATGGATGACTTTTATGAATGTTTATTTTATTTGACACATTCACACATTTTGTTTTAGTTTTTGAAGCGGTGAAAGTTGAAGCGGTGAAAGCCGCTTCCTTGGAGTGGCTTTGTGTGTCCCGTACATGTCCATATATGGTCATTCCAGTCCAGAATGAACAGGCTTTGTCTGTCCCGTACATGTCCCGTGCGTGCAGAATTGAGGATTGGTCAAGCTTCACATGACAATTTGGCCCTCCAGATAAAATCATTAATTCATTCAGAATTCATAAAAATATAGAACTAAAGCACATAGAAAGTATAGATCTAGAACACAGAATGTTCACCGCTTCACTTCGAACCGAGGTTTGACTTTTTTTGTGATTTATGTGTTTTTCTTGCATAATAAACTAAATAAAGCTGAGGATGATGATATGATAAACCAGATGACCAGTCGGTCGATGGCTGCAGCTGGTCAAAGATAAGTGATAGCTTAGAGCAGCAGAAACATGAAGTATCCCATTCTATTTATGTGTCCGTCTCTTTCGGTCTCCCTCCCTCCCTCGCCTCTCGCCTGCATGGCTGACTTCCAGGCTTGCTTGCAACATGGCCCAGTTTTGCTCTGGGACGTTGCTTCCCCTGCAGGGCTGTAGAGCCTGCCACATGTTTTGCTTGGCTTCACCTGAACATCACTGGCACAGCAACAGCCCGGGAATCAGTGGCGTCAGTTCAGCAAAAGCTAGGGTATGGCAAAGATGGGAGTCCTCGTGGAAAAGAGGCTTTACATTTTGTATAACACGGTTCTATTGTGAAAATAGCAGATCTACATGCTCACAACGCCTCGCGCTGCGAGGCGTTGTGAGCATGTAGATCGGCTATTTTCACAATGTCTGAAAAAAACTAGTTTTGTCAGTTTTTTTTACACAGGTTTCTACGGTTTCTTGGGCTGGATATGGCAGCCTGGAACGGTTGTTCAAGTGCAGCTAAACTTAGCATTTTTAATAGTGAACGTGCCACAATTAACAATAATGCATTGCACCTGTGCAGCTGACCTGCGGAACCTGGGAATATACCATCTTGTCAAGATGGGGAGAATACAAGTGTGGAGAATATAATTATAATACCTTGTTAAAGTGACCATTTTGTTACATTTTTCATTTGTAGTTATTTTACTGTAATTTAACAACACAATAACCAGCACAGATAGACAAAGAGACATCCATGGATTTATATTTAAAAGTAACTTTTATTTTCCCCCCTGGACCCAGGGTATGGCAGCTGCATACCCCTGGACAAATCTCCTAGTCGGTACAAAACCGTCTGGAGATGACGCGCTCTCTGCGAGAGTAATAAAGTCTTTTAGTTTACTGGGTGCAGGATTCAAGTAAGTAACAGGAAAAAAGGGAATATCCGCACTCTCTGGAGTAGTTTCTTGTAGATTTATTAAATCATTATTTCACAGCAACTCACCGAATAGACGGACCGGTTTCGGCCGTGTGGCCTTCCTCAGCGTCTCTAAACTGAACTTCCCTGGGCGGAAGTGACATATCAAGCTGCATACCCCTGCCATACCCAATTGACGCCCCTGCCTGGAATACCGAGTGCGTTTGTCAGAGTGTGTCGGTAAGGGGAGCGCGTTCGTACACTGTTGACACTGGAAAAAAATGCACGATGGGAGTGATCTGATGTGAGATCCACGCTACACAAACACACACTCTTCCTTGTTTTGTGTCGGAGGGAAGATTCCCCTCATGACCGAGGTCTCATAAATGAGTCAAGGAGTTTATAGATGCCATTAAAGTCAATCGCGGTGCACTCAATCTGCACTTATCACATGAGACTATACAGGGAGTGAGCGGCTTGGGCGCACAGGAAAAGAGGTGCCTGAAAGATGGATCCTCTCAACTTCTGTAGGTCACGATAATCAAAATAATTTGAGTGATATCGACCAGACAATATAATCTCACATGCTTCTATCATGTGGCCCACGCTGACCTCTGTATCCAGAGGTCGGTGTACTGTTTCTGCACGCCATCTGTTAAAGTACAGTAGATGCCCTCTGCCTGATACTTTTATCTCAAAATTTGATTGGAGGATGAACCCCTTGTGATGCATCATCTCGTTTATCGAGGGGGTCCTCAGGCACAACGCACAACATACTTGGTTGTGTGTTGTGCCGTGCACCAAAAATAGCAGTTCTGCAAAAGCTGACTTGCTTGGGGCTCCCACTGGCGTCAGTCTACTGTCCAATCAATAAAGGCATAAAAGCCCCAAAAACACATCTTAAAAAAAAAGCTGATTCGCTAAATCCAGAAACTACAATCTTATAGATCTGCTTCCTTCTGACCTAGGCATACTCACAGAGTTTGTAGATCAGCAGTGTTTGGTGTATTGATGTACAACTTTGTATAATCTTTCCTTGTACCCTGTCTCGTCGTATTCCACTTGTGGCAGGGTAAAAACAAACAACATGCCTAATTCCTCCCAAAATAGCAATGTATTGGTAACAGAAAT
Source organism: Nannobrachium achirus (assembly GCF_963921795.1). Lineage (NCBI taxonomy): Eukaryota > Metazoa > Chordata > Actinopteri > Myctophiformes > Myctophidae > Nannobrachium > Nannobrachium achirus. The sequence continues at coordinate 38,966,472 of NC_137833.1, read as the reverse complement.
GGTAAATGGTGTATGTACTTTCACATGCTCCACTGTACTAGCATGTTGTATCCACGTGCACCGTTCCAGTCATGTTACAAGCTGAGGTCAAAGGTCAAAAGCGGCACAGTAGAGGTGAGACAGTGGGGACCACTGACCCGGAGCTACGTTCCCCCGATGGGACGGGGGTCCCGATCCCGAACACTGGAACATTTCGGGCCCCCTCCCCTGCCCTCTGGGGGCCTTATATAAAAGGATGTTGAGTGATGACAGCCAGGGAGGAAACCTTGTATGTCCAAAACTGTCCGTTTTGTATTTATCATTTTAAAAATTATTTAAACTAGTGAAAATGCGAGGCGGTGTGTGCCAGTCTTGTATGATGAAGCAGGGCTTTACTTTACGAAAACAACGTACACAATACACATTTGAAACTTGGAGATACAAGGTTTCTGCCCGACAGCGGCGATACACTAGCGGCCACTGCTCTGTGTTTTCACTTAGGGAAGCTCACCTTCCGTCCCCTCTGGATCATGAGACCTGTGCTTGGGCACACACGTACAAAAACAGGGCCGTGTGGCGCATGACTCCCAAGTGGTTATCACTCAGCAGGAAGCGCAGAGTACGTGAAGAAGGAAGCCTTGTCAGGAGATAAACGCACCACGCCTCGTAGTGTCTTGTCCTGTCGGATCCTGCCTGACCCTCCCCTCACTGCGGCTTCTGGGTCAAAGGATGCGACTGCTGCATAGTGGCTCGCTTTAAACACGGTGGACCCAGTGTTTTGGCTTTCCTCCACGTTGCATTCGCAAGGGAATTTTATCTTAGACGAAATGATGGGTATATTATAGGAGTCAAACTCGCCGTGCTCATTCCACACAATTATCACAGGAGGGCGAGGCTACAGGGAGGGAGCAGCTTGCGCACACAGGAAAAAGATGCCTCAACAGGGTCATGAAAGATCACTTTACGTTTGACATTCCTTGGCTGCACTCACGCCCAGGAATATATTATGTCATAATTCTTTGAATGGCTGTACCTTGGCACACACACACACACACACACACACACACACACACACACACACACACACACACACACACACACACACACACACACACACACACACACACACACACACACACACACACACACACACACACACACACACACACACACACACAAACCTATACTTATGTACATGCACATATAAGATACAGAGAGATGAGCACAGCAAGAGAAAGAGAGAGTCACAGAAAGTGCCAGAGTGAGATGTGTTTACTTTATCTGCGTGCTGCGGTGCGGGCTGAACAAAAGGCCCTGTTTTGGGCTGTACAATGCCCTTCATAGGTTATTTCTGGTGCCTCGCCACTGGAGAAGGACGAAGGACCGGCAACAAAGGAAAGAATGCAGTTCCTGTTGTGGTCTAGGAGGGGGATCACAGGCTGGTGGATGTGGGGGTAGGGTGTCTGCCTTTTCACATTGGGTGGCCCCTGAGGGGGATGCGTGAGTCAAGGTCTCCATTGGCTGGGAAGGTGGGGTGAATAAGGCATGCTATAGACCCAGAGATGAAGGAGTCAGTGGATGAGTTATAAACATGAGAACATGGCCATACAAAGGGTGACAGGTCAGCATAACCGGACCAAAGCCTTGAATTCCGTGACAGAACGGCCTTATCCTCGACACTTGATTTGCAAGCGAACGCTGAATGAGCCGACGATGTTCTGTTCAAAGGTGACGTAAAACGATGAACGATTCCATTGTGTGTAATGTCTATGGTCTCCTTTTTCACGTTTTGCCCCGGAACAATGGGTCATAAGGGCATGGCACAGTTTTCCTATCGCTGACTCACATTCACACCGACAGATTCCTGGGAGGCAACCCTTCACCTTCTGTAACAACATCTCACTTAGTATGTAGATGGGAGATAAGACACAGGACATATAGTACATATCCCTGAACTGCCAGTGGTAACAGAATATGAGGTATATGTGTGTAGGGGGGATGTGTATGTACAAGTGTACGCATGTTAATGTGTCCCTTTGAGTACTTGTACGTTATTTATGCAAACATGTTTAATACTTGTGCAAACATTCCGCTATCATAGTATACGTGTCGTACTCCTCCGTGACAGTTTGTCTTTGCATGCTTAAACAGTGACCTACTACCTGCACAAAACGAACTACAAACACAGAATCTAGTTCTGCCACTGTCTGGCTGCCACTGCCCCAGGCAGGGGCGTCACAAGGGGTAGGAAAGTGGGACTGAGTTACTGGGGTGGAGGGGCCCTAATAACTTTATCTATTGAAAAATAGATAAAGTTATTAGCACTCGGTGCCGCGCTGTGAGCTTGTATATCTGCTATTTTTGAAAAGTTGTGAAAACGTGTGAAAATCTTTGAATATATGTATTTTTTAAGCGAACATGTCTAACTCAAATTTTGCTTCTGGGGGTCCCTGGAACGAAATATTTTGAGATCGGGGTCCGTGGCCAAATACATATCATCTTGGGGGTCCTTGACATAGGTTTCTTGCACACATTTTCACGATTTTTCAAAAATAGCAGATATACAAGCTCGCAGCGCGGCACTCGGTGCCGCGCTGTGAGCTTGTATATCTGCTATTTTTCAATAGTTAACATTCATGGGGGGCCCACAGTGAATCCTTGTACCCAGGGCCCAGAATTTGGTGTGACGCCCCTGGCCCCAGGTACATTGCTCCCTGCAGCCACAGGATGTTTTCAACTGCCAGGACAAAAGCGTTGTCATAATAGACGCCTGATGAGTACATGATGACTGCTTGGCAGCAAACGCAGGAACCTTTTGTTTTATTATTGACACAGCGATGTTGCTCTGATTACTGTGTGAAAGCTCCCGGCAAGGCATTTAATCACGCCAGACAATGCAGGGGAGTAATAGAAAGACGGAGAAATCAACCTCTTGAATGATGGATGCATAATTGTTTTTCCCCCCGCAAGTAAGACGAGTTTCACTGCCTTTGGAGGCTATTTTGTCTGCCCGCTTTCCCTTGGTGTTTTAGCTGGGGTTGAACTAACTGACCTATGACTGGGAAGACAAATGAGGGCACTTTTGTGAGGATTTCAATGTGGAGGAGGTTGAAGTTGAGTGCAAAAACATCTATGTTTTCAGTTTATGAATCATCCCGCGAGCTTTCTCTCTGGTCGCATGTTTGTGCGCAGTGGGACTGCAAGTTTATCTGGAACCCAAGCAACCAGTGGTGGAAAAAGTACTCACATTTTTACCGAAGTAAAAGTATCAATACTGCATACAAGTAAAAGTCTGGAATTCAAATCAAATTCAGATCGTCTATTTTCAGTAGTATGTACTTTTTTCAAACTAGGTATGTACAGTATATGTGTGTTTTGTAAAATTATAATTTATATCTGCAAAGTAACTAGTAACTAAAGTTTTCAAATAATTGTAGTGGAGTAAAAATATAATATTTGGATTTGAGGTGGAGTAGAAGTAAAAGTATTGGAAATTGGAAACACTCAAGTAGAGTACAAATACCTCATAACTGTACTTGAGAATAGTACCTGAGTAAATGTACTTAGTTAAGTTTACAATACTGAATGCAACTGCAGAGCACACACACATCCGAAATTGCCAGTGCTAATTTAACTAGTGTAAAAATGGACCAAGATCTACTTATGGGTCTGATTGGGTACATTCTCACAGTTCAAATAGCTCTGAAGATTTAACTGTGGAGGACGCCAGCACTTATCTTGCGGGAGGAGAAGCACTGTAGCTTACAAGAACTGAGGCATTATGTGGAACTGTGCTGGGTTTCCCACAAAAGTCTCAGAAGATCTTAGCCAATGGTGAATGCCGAACAAGGTGGCATTCTGGAAACCAGACTCTGGCAGAACCAGAGGATGATTGGAGGATTGACTGTTGCAGGGACGTGCAGAGAATGTTCGCGAGGCAGGGGCTGACATTTCTAAAAGGGCCTTTTGGTGAAAACTTGCTTGATTTCTACACAGAGAGGGCGATTCTTTCAACATAAGATGCTGCATTCAAGTTCAGGAGAGTTTGGACAAGGTTTGAATGAAGAGTTCAGGTATGACATGGAAAGAGGGGCATTTGCATTTCTTTCACCACAGTGAAAACTGCATTCATGGTCTGGAGAGGGCACTTTTTACAGACATAATAAAAGGGCAGGGGCTCAAGCCCCCTTTTATGGCTGTGTGTACGTGTCTGGACTGTTGACTTACTGATGGGGGCTGTGTCTCATTACCGACTGTGTGTGTGTGTGATGTGGCTTTGCCTGGCAGTAACAATAAAGAGGCTTTGCTGCTCTATGCGTCTAATTGTGCTTTAATTGTGATTTAAATGGGATGGGATGGACACCAATGGATGAAGATGAAGCGAGACATCGATCCTCCAGGGGCACCAGAACATAAAGACATACAGTAAATAAATAACATATGAAGAAAATATCTCAGCTCTGAGCTGTCTCCCCCTCCTGTAAAATGTGCACAAAGCTGTCTGTTGATTGAAACACACGTGTATCACGCACACATACGCACGCACGCACGCACGCACGCACGCACGCACACACACACACACACACACACACACACACACACACACACACACACACACACACACACACACACACACACACACACACACACACACACACACACACACACACACACACACACACACACACACACACACACACACACACACACAGCCTACGTCATGTCTGTGTTTGCAGACTGCAATCAGCATTCTGACAGGAAGTCTGAGGTCCTGTGGTCTTGACTGGGGTCAAATACCAGCTGATCACCACTGCCTTTGGTCAGTATACTGCCCTCTCACCATGTCTCTCCACCCCCTCCCCTCAGCTCCCATCCCCCCCCCCCCCCTCAGCTCCCATCCCCCCCCCCCAGTCTGGCTCTGTAGTCACTCTCTGGATGAGAATGCATTGCCCTTCGCATTCAGCAGTGGTGTAAAGTAACTATTTACTTAAAGCTATACTGTGTAAGTTCAACTAGTGGTCAGTAGCGGTATTGCTTTTTTCGGCCGTTTTTCGGCCGGAGTCGTCGCGGACCACCGCCGCGGACCACCGGAGCGGCGCCGCAAACCACCGCGACGACCGATAGTAATCCGTGGAGGGGTAGAACGCATGGTAGAACGTAATTTTCTGGCCAGGATTTGTGGATTAAGAGGTTAAAATCCTTCACCATGGTAAACACTGTAGCCAAGCGGAGGCGCTTCCTGGAGACTAGAGCAGATAAGCTGTGATTGGCCGGTAGTGTACCATGTGTGCATGATCGGCGATGTGATTGGGCAACGTATACACAACGTATACAGATGATGCAGATTATGTCATTTTGGCGCGAAATCCGGTCCACGGCCAGGATCATAGAAAACATATAAAGAGAAGGCTTCAGAAGCTGAAAATAACGGAGTGGGTGTTCTAAAACTTTAGCGATTTAACAGTTAGGACAATTTTAAGATTTGTTTTATAAAAAAAGTTACATGGTACAACTTTAAAGGAGTAGTTCACCCCCAAAATGACTTTTTTCTATTGATTAGTCACACCATGAAGACTTGAGTTCAATAATATTTATCTGTATTCGTCGCATTCCTAAGACAAAAACAATGATTATAGTAAATTTACCCCCATTGATTCTGGAAGGGGACCCAAATGCATGGGCCTGGATGGGGACCCAAATAAGGCCTTGGATGGGGACCCAAATGCATTTGGGTCAGAATCAATGGGGGTAAATTTAGGGTCAAGGGTCAAGTAAATTAAAGTGTTGGGGTGAACTACTCCTTTAAGTACTGTTTTGAGGTATTCGTACTTTACTTGAGTATGTCCAGTTTTCAGCACTTTTACTTCTACTCCACTACATCTGAGAGGCAGATATCGTACTTTTACTTCACTACAATTATTTGATAACATTAGTTACTAGTTGCTTTGCAGGTATAAATGATTATATTATAAAACATACATAAACCACTTTAGCCCTATTTTATACCTAGGCTATTTGAAAATAGCTGATCTACAAGCTCATATGAGCTTGTAGATCTGCTTTTTCAAACATTTTGTACTTTTACTTTTGGTACTTTAAGTATGTTTTGATGCCAATACATTCGTACTTTTACTCAAGTACATTTTGAATTCCAGACTTTTACTTGTAACGGAGTATTTCTATATTGCAGTACTTATACTTTTACTTAAGTAAAACATCTGAGTACCTTTTCCACCACTGGCATTCAGTGTTGCTTCCCCCTTCTGCCTTGGAAGGAATTGTACCCTTTCTCGAGCTCTCTTAACGTCTATTTAAAGATGATGAGTCTAACTAAATATACTAAATACTGCAGCAACATGCAAGTCTTGTTTTTGATCATTCCATTTAGAGATATAAATAAAGTGGTTAGAGTGGAAAGCTCTTTGTGTTCCCAAGCAGAAAGCCAACACTCCCAACTCCGTTTTCCCCCCTAATCAGTTGATGAAACTAAAAACACCCAAGCACGCACACTACAGTGGATTACCGATGTTGAAATGACATGTAGGAATGGAGATATGTAGATTCACTTACATATGATTTATTGGACCTCACATTGCACAGTTATAATAATATAATAGTAGCTATTAGTCCTTATATGCTTCTAGGAAGGTGCCTAGCCACGTTATGTTCCTAGGGCTTGAGTTGTGAGGTCTTTATCTGTAGGCCATGCATGACTTTAACAACGCCTGATAAGTGTCCCAGAGGAATGCACGTCTATACATCCAAATTTGACTCGCACATTAGTTGAAATGAATGACGCTGGTGAGCACGCCATCTTGACAGTGAATCAGTGATGTAAAGTAACTAAGTACATGTACTCAAGTATTAAGTACAATTTAAAGGTTACTTACTTGTGTGCAAGTACACTGCAAAAAAATGCCCTGATCTAATTAAGAAGAAAAGAAATCTAGCCTAAATTGTCTCATATCAAGGAAATAAATCTGCCAATGGGGTAAGCATTATTTCTTGCTTAAAACTAGTAGCCAATTCCTTCAAATGAGAACTGAGAAGACCAAAATAAGACTAATATGCTACAAACGGTATAGGCGCTCCATTCTATCTGTGACCAGGTGTATCCCAGGAGATGGATCGGGCACACATGAGCAGGGACGTGCTGGCCATTGGGAAAAGCGGGACAACTCCCGAACGGCCGGTTCATTCCCGGCCGGTCCAGGCCGGCCATTAGGAAAAAACTAAAACTAAAATGTCAGCCTTCGTTCCATTTTTAGGGGCTGGGCGGCCAACAAAGTAAATCGTCACTGTCGGGCAGAAACCTCGTATCTCCCAAGTTTCAAATGTATACATTTTTTCGCAAAGCAAAGCCCTGCTTCATCATACAAGGCCGTTGCACAAAAGTAGCGTTGTGTGCTTGTAGATCGGCTGTTTTCACTAGTTTAAATCATTTTTAAAATGATAAATACAAAACAAACGGTTTTGGACAAGGTTTCCACCCGACAATGACGAAATATAACTCATGTACAGTAATTGGCCCACTGGCTTGTCACTTGTCATGATCTGAAATGGCAAATCTTTGAGTAGCAGCTTTGAGTAGCAGCGCAATGAGGGCCTCTCCAACTATTTTTCCCGGGCTTAATCAGGGGCCCAGCACGTCCCTGCACATGAGCCTGTGTCAAACACCACCAGACAGGCTCTGACCTGGAACCCTCAAGGAAAGAGAAACAGAGGCTGGCCAAAGAATACCTAGCAGCGATATCTCCAGGGAGTCTAGGCAGAAAAAGATTTACTTTTTACAAATATGGTACTTTTTACTCCCAATACATTTATTTGACAGCTGTAGTAACTAGTTACTGAATAAATCTTTTTTTTATCAAACATCAGCTGATCTTCCAGCCCACAATGCATCACTACACACAGTGCTGAGCTTGTAGGGCACTGACTTTAAGCTATTAATGATCAATGATTATAGTCCATTAACATTACTGTATGATTTTGAAATGGACATTCTGCATAATGAAGGAGTACTTTTACTTTTGCTACTTTAAGTATATTTTGATGCTAATACTTTTGTACTGGGTAAAGATTGAATGAAGGACTTTTACTTAAGGTATTTTAACACTTTTGGTGTTGCTACTTTCACATCCAGTACTTCTTCCACCACTGCATCTTGTTTGGCACTCCCCGTGGCGCTCTGAACAGCTTGATGAATATGGGCTGCAGACAGGGGTGTCGCACCAAATTCTAGGCCCTGAGTAATTTAACTATTGAAAAATAGCAGATATACAAGTTCGGTGCTGCGCTGTGAGCTTGTAGATCTGCTATTTTTGAAAAATCGCAAAAGTTTGTGGAAGTCTTTGAATATTTCAAATCCTTCTGTTTTTTTTAAAAACCTAGGTTTCTATGTCAGTGGTGCTGAAACTTTTTCACGTGAAGGACCCCCAAAATGATATGTATTTGGCCACAGAACCCCATCTCAAAATATTTAGTTCCAGGGACCTCCCAGAAGCAGAATTCGAGTTACAAAGGTTTGTTTAAAAAAGACATATTATTAAAAGATTTGCACACATTTTCACGACTTTTCAAAAATAGCAGATCAGCAAGCTCGGTCTCGGTGCCGAGCTGTGAGCTTGTAGATCTGCTATTTTTCAATAGCTAAATTATCAAATAATTCCAGGCCCCTACACCTTGGGCCCTAGTAACTCAGTCCCACTTCCCCCCCCCTTGTGACGCCCCTGGCTGCAGATGAGCTGGTCTGGGATAAGAATATCTGTGGGTTTGCTGTGTCTGTACAATCTCTTGTAGGTGAATCTGGAAAACATCTCAACACAGACTGATTCTTTTTTAATGTACTTGTGAACAATGAAACATAAAACGTATAATACTAATAGAGAAACCAGGTTCCTTCATGGTCTGTCCCCCCTCCTCCACGCACGCACGCAAGCAAGCTCGCACTCAGCTCCAGGGGAAAAACGTTCTCGCGGCTACACCGACCTTAGCTAGCCCAATGAATATATTCGGGTTCGCTATGCTTGCTATGATGTTAACTATCAGATAGTATCGTAACGAATAGCTATTTATGCTAGGTATATATTGTTGTTTTTCTAACATTAAAATTCATTGAAATAAATAAATAAAACCCACAGCGACTGGTGCGTTCGGCAGAGGCGAGCTCCCGTGCTCCAGGAACTGTACAAGACGCGGTGTGTCTAGTCAAAGTGCAACATCAAGGACAAGCACCACCCCAGCCACAAACTGTCCCAAACCCTACAAGTGCTGCAGCCCCGGCAAGGAGGCCTATCAAGGGCAAGACCACCAGGTTCATGGACAGCTTCCACAGCTACCGTCAAAGGGTTCAGCAGTCTGCCGGTAGCCGGGTGGCAGCCCCATGTTCACCACCTGTCGTCAGGCTGACTTTTGCTCTTCATCTTGCAAAAAAACGAATTTCAGCCACTGTTTTACACCTGTTCTTGATTCTGAAGAACATTTTACTTCACTTGACAACAAGGCAGGTGTGCTGACAACAAGGCAAGACACATCATGTGCACCCGAGCAAGCCGCTAGGCGGGCGAGTGGCCTGCACTGCCTGCGCCAAGCAGTCAATGGCTTTGTGTGTCAAAAAGACGCCGTCGTGCAGCAATGTGCTATTTTTGCCTTGTACTGCATCTGAGGACGATGTAGAGAGAGACAGTGGGAAAGAACATTTACTGGTATAATTGAATACGGTATATGTAGGAGTTCCAATAGCTTTCTGAAATGTCACGGTAGGGAGTTTGCTTTTGAATTGCCAGATTTAATAGGGTAACGTTGACTGCAGCCTGCTCATTCTCACATAGTTAATATTCACACAGACATGGGTGTGGGGGTTGGAGAGTACAGACCTGAGCTGGAACATACAGCAGAGACTGAACAGCATGGGTTGAAGCATCAGATAACTGTTTATGCCGTGATCGGGCTTGTGTGCATCTGCCCTCGTACAAATAAACAACGCATTACCAAGTGCACCCAAGTGCAACATTAACGTACACAGAAACACAATATTTACAACCAGTGTAATCTCCGCTGCCAAACATTAAGGCTCTGCTAGGCAGGGCTTCAGCTAAAACCTGCTACTTGGCCCTTCTGGACCACAATGGGAAATGTGAGAGGCCATAACAGAACCAAGAGACAGAGGCAGCTGTTTGGGACGCGTAGTCAAACAGTAACATTCCCATGTCTTTGAACCGGAGCTCTTGGTGGGAGTAGATTAGAGAAGTTTAGGCCAACTTGACCTCACCGTGGCATCTGTGTGCGCGCGCGTGTGTGTGTGTGTGTGTGTGTGTGTGTGTGTGTAAGTGTGCGTGCGTGCGTGCGTGCGTGCGTGCATGTGCGTGTGTGTGTCACCTGGATATTACTCTACCAATTATCACAACTTCCCTTCAACTATCACCTGAAATGACCCATTACGACACTGGCTGCTAATGTTTAACATGCACAGGTGAAAGGGAGCCTATGTGTATGTATACAGTAGGCCTATATCCACCTGTTTCCGCCAGAATTTACTGTAGAATTATTTGTGAGACACATCCGGTCAACAGCAGACATACAAGCTCACGCCTTCTGCGCAATGCACGATGGGACGTTGGAAACAGCATGTGTTTGTGTCCTTTCCTAAATCGTTCTGACCTCTCTATCACTCCCTGGTCTACTAATAGTCCTCGTTTATGTTCAGTGTGCCAGCCATCATTTCACAGTGTTGCACAACATCTACAGAGGAACAAGCTGTGCTGCCAGTGATGCTTAATGAAGGCATCCAGCATGCATGCACACACTTGTGCAAGTGCATGTATGTACTATGTACTGTATGTAGCACACCACATGTTTTCTCAATTCTGGTTTTGGTGGTGGTGAGCCCTACCTTTATTTTAGAGTGAATCCCTCTCTCTCCCACGTTACAGCTAAAATAAGCAAGTAAAGTAAATCCATAAAGCAAAGCCCATAGTGATAGTATATGATGTCATTTGGGATGTGGAGGTTTTCTGGGAAAGCACTTTGGGTTATTTTATGGCTAGGAGCTGCCATAAGTACTAAGTAGTCATGAATGGCCCAAGTAGCCACAAGATGGCACCAGATCACTTTCAAATTTGGCCCCCAAAATGACTCCAGTTGCAAGTCTGCTAAAATACTCACAATGCTTAAAATACTACAGACTCGCAAACCGCAAACATTTATTTTAAATCATTGAGACTTTTTGTACTGTATAAGATATACAGTAATAGCTTGTGCATACAATGATAGCCTGCTTCCGTTCATTACGCATACGCATACCTATATTGCTTATGCTTTTACTGCTTTTGACTTTTTATACTGCTATGTATAATGTCTTTCTATGTGTCTGAGAGCAATGCACCAAGTCATATTCCTTGTAGCCTATATGGATATGGGCTACTTGGGCTACTATGGCTACTTATAATAAATAGATTATTTAAATTAACATACAGGTATGGTACATGAGGTGTCTAGCCTTTCTTTATTATCGATGGCGATTCCTTCATTTGTATTCTTAGGCTATCTCTGTATACCTTGCTTTTTCATTTGTTGCATAATGATGTCTGAGCTGTTGTGTTTTTTGTGCTGTGTTTGTTTTTAAAGGGCCTACACCATGCTTTTAAAACTATATTTTTTGTATAAATATATGCTCAAAATTGAGTCTTAGACAGGTTTTAACCCTCAACAAACACTCTGACCATTCTTTTTGTTTGTTCTAGCTCTACTATAATGAGGCTCTCCAGCTGCAATACCAAAACGGCCTCTGTTTGCTCAGGGGCGCATCTAGTGGGGTTTTTCCAGAAAAAAAAGAAGTTTTTTGAAAAAAAATAAGTTTTTTGAAAAAAAAGAAGTTTTTGAAAAAAAAAGTTTTTTGAGTGTTTTGGAAAAAAAAAAGTTTTTGAAAAAAAAAGTTTTTTGAAAAAAAGTGTTTTGAAAAAAAAAAAGTTTTTGAAAAAAAGTTTTTTGAAAAAAAAAGTTTTTGAAAAAAAAAGTTTTTTGAAAAAATAGTTTTTGAAAAAAAAAGTTTTTTGAAAAAAAAAATTGAAAAAAAAGTTTTGAAAAAAAAGTTGACTTTTTGACAGGTTTTGAAAAAAAAAACTTTGAAAAAAAAATTTTTGAACATTTTTTTTTTTGGAAATTTTTTTTTTTTACTCTGAAAAAAAACGGGAAACGCGTGTGACGTCACATGCGTCAACTCTCAGAACAGCACTGTTCTGAGAACCTGTGGAAAGCTTTTCATCTCTGTCTTCCCAAAACCAGAGAAAGACACAATGTACAGAAATAGGACTTTGTGAGGATAGAAGGTGCCAGTGGGACCCCAAAAAAAGGTTTTAAAATAGAAAAAGTGAAAATTCATGGTGTAGGTCCTTTAAGTATAGGCTATATTCTGTATGTGTATTAAAATCAATAGAAAAATTTTGCAAAAGAAAAAAATAATTGTATTGCACTGGTGTATATGGAAAAAAATCTTAAAGACAATACAGTTTACACAACACGTTTCTGATTGTTGTTTATGTCAGAGCACATCATTATTTGGAGAAAAGCATCCATGTTGAGATCTCTGACATTACAGCACCCTCTTCTGACAAAAAGAACTCACTGTAGCTCATTCCACAAGAGGCCATAATGGTTCAAGCCAGGCACTGTTTCACTCTATGGTCCCAGACAATAATGAAAAACGCTGGTTGGTGGAGTGTTTCCTTGTGGATCGGAGGATTGTTTTCCCAGAAAGTGGTTCTCAATTGGCTAAATGATGGTAGGCCTACATGGTTTTGTTATAAAGATATGTCGGTGTAGCTAGGTTTTTAATTTGATTAGTCTAGTCTTAGTTGACTAAATATCAAAATCTAGTCTATCGCTAGCATCAATGGAGGCAGAAGGTGGCAGGAAGGGGTACAAGAAGGGAAGTGCAGGGGAGGATGAGGTGGTGTCTGAAGAGGTGAGTCTTCAGAATCAGATTACTATACAGAAAATGTTGAGTGAGTCTGCATTTCTGACTGCAATGGAAAGTTTGTTCCACAGCTTGCAAGCCAGGAGGGAGAAGAGAGTGGGATGTGTGGAGCATTGTCCCAGGTGTTTAGGGAAGGTTCTTCAGACAGCTTCCCTGTGTTCGCTGATTTGAGTGGGAGGGGTTGAAGGGTTGGATCAGGCTTGGCGGCGTCGATGCCATGCCTATGGTTGCCTTGTAGGCCAACATCAGTGTTTCGTACTCGGTGCAGGCAGCAACCGGGAGCCAATGAGGGAGTGACAAAGGGGGGAGTCGTGAACATTTTGGCTGGCTGAAGATCATGGATCATGGCGTCATTCTGGATCGTTGATGAGGTACCTCAAACCTCAAACAGCGCAAAACATTTCCACAGAATGTACCAGGCAAATTATGTAGATGTTTGAATTCCTCCCAGGCTCACTGGGCTGCAAATGCAAAGGACAAGTGCCTCTGTGAAAACTATAGAATTGGTACATCTGACAAAACATGGTTCCCCAATTTACCTCCCAATCACTGAGCTCTCAACTTGGGTTATTACATCTCTCTACTAGTTGTCAAAACAATGTCGTAGACTGTATGTACGCGTAGCACGTAGGTGTTAGAGCAGACATCTCTCCTTCATTGGAAGTTAATAAAGATGCCCTGCCATCACCAGAGATAATTGAACAGGAGCCGACATCACTGAAGAAAGTAATCTCAAGAAGTAATCTCAAAAAGCAATTAAGTAGTGTGATCCTCTGATCAACCGGAATTTTCATAAGCTTCTCAATTAGCCTGAACTCTTACAGTCTGATAGTGGCAGAGTGTGCCGCCAGGCAGGAAACACTGAGTGTGCAGATTCAGTAGGAAACACTCCCTCATAAACACTCCCTCATTCACACCTTTTTTATAAATGACTCGGAGAGAAAAGGAAATGACAACGGCTGTCCTTTCTTTTTCTCGATTAGATTGCGATTAGATTGTACATTTTTAATAGGTGTTTCTCTAGGATACGATTGAATAATTATGTTTTTTTTATAAAGTACTCCAGATTTAACATCAAGTAGTCAACAGTCAAGTCAAATTTTAAATGGAGTAATGTGAATAACAGGGTTTCTGTTAGAGTCTGTGCTATTGTACTATTTTTTCCATTCACTGGACAAGAGTGGCTGAACCTAGCCCTAGAATGTCTTTGATCTTATACATATAACACTTGGACAGATAATCTACTTGTGTACTCACACAATAATGAATTCCTTTCACTTGTAGCCAGACATTGTCCTCTAGTTTTTGCATATCCCTTTGAAAATTCTGGCAGAAAACGTGTGTTTAGTCAAATATCTCCACTCTTCCACAAGCTTCACGCAGACAACGTTCAGTCTGGGGTGAGGGGCCCGGAATGAGTGCAGGACTGAATATATCAAATGTATGGGGCTCACAATTGGCAGGTACCCCACACCAATCGCAAAGCACCTGTCAATTGTGTGCCCAATACGTTTGTGCTTCCCAAACACACGTGTGTTCTCAAAGGAAGTTTTCAAATGTTCTGTCCAGCAGTCATTTCAGGTCCGGCCCTGTCGCTGACAGAGAATGTTGTGAAGTTTGTGGAAAAGTGGAGATATTTGATTAAACACACATTTTCTGCCATAACTTTCAAAGGGATATGAAACTAGAGGACAATGTCTGACTCCAAGTCTTAGGAATTAATTATTGGGTGAGTACACAAGGACTGATCTATGGCTGTGTATTTGGAATATGTATTTGTTATATGTAAGATCACAGACATTCTAGGGCTAGGCTGAACCCAATGCCTTGACAAATAATCAATAGTCTGATTAACCAATTGAATGATCAATTTCATTGAGAGATGTTTAATACTGTTGCTCCCATATTACTCTCCACCTGCAGGTTACTGAAGTCTCACAAATAGTACCAAGTGCAGCTCTTGATCTGGCACATTACGTCCAATACTGTTCCATTACCACGGATTGCCATGGTAGCAATAATTACACAAATAGATTAGATAAATTACGACTGCATAATGAGATCCTAACATCCTCATTATTACTCCTTGAGCTCCTTAGAGAAGGAGGAAGAATTGTTATTGCAAGACCCAATCCAAAGAACCCTTTGAAGAAACGTGTCATATTATACAACTATAAAACTAATCGCTATGATGGACCCATGCCTCCAGACTCACATAGGCCCTTGGCATGGTCTGTTTCCCTTGCTTTCTTACCGACCATTTACATAAAGAACGGTCATTAAGTATTGTATATAGCAGTAGTTTTCAACCTTTTTCATATCACGGTCATTATTTATTCAGCATTTTAGTCACAGACCACCATTTCATAAGATTTAGCTCCTTGAAACTTTGAATATTTTGTTATCTTTGCATAAGATTTTGTCCACAATTCCATGCTGTATTGATGTTGGTACAACAGGCAACAGGCAAACGTTGATCAAAAAAAATAAAATCTTCTACTTTCTAAATTTTACACTCTCAAGAGTTAAAGATCTATAAGGGTCCATTTGGTTACCAACTTTCCATCATTTAGCTGGGGAACACCCGGAATTCCTTCAAGGACCACTGGTTGAAAACCACAGGTATCTAAGATCCATTGTGAAATTCTGGACGTTGATTTAACTCTGAATACTCTGAAAGTATGGGTCACTTTTTGACACTCTCAGAGGCAAACAATGAACACTCAGGATTTTGCTGTGGTATGGTTCCCTCCTCTGGTGACTAGGAGTAAGCTTTCCCTCCCTGTGCTTGGTTGGTTCCTCCGTGGGGACTCAGGCGAGGTCCCAGGGGTCGTGTCAGATGC
This sequence comes from Nannobrachium achirus, assembly GCF_963921795.1. Taxonomy (NCBI): domain Eukaryota; kingdom Metazoa; phylum Chordata; class Actinopteri; order Myctophiformes; family Myctophidae; genus Nannobrachium; species Nannobrachium achirus. Next base: position 38,950,677 of record NC_137833.1, on the reverse strand, counting down.
CCTGCTTGTTCCGTTCCTGCCCCGTCCACTGACGAGTGTCACCTGGCCAGATAGATAGAGGTCTAATAGAGAGGTCCGCTCCGTTAAGTGATTGAGCTGTAAATACAGATTGACCTGAACTAAGACTCTCATCATCTCTGAACTCATTCAACACTCCTTGTCCTCTCCCTTGACATCTGGCTCCAGAGGCATTGTAATCACTCAACTAAGAGCACACGAGAGAGAGAGAGGGAGAGAGAGAGAAAGAGAGAGAGGGAGAGAGAGAGAGAGGGGGGAGAGAGAGAGAAAGAAAGAGAGAGAGGGAGAGAGAGAGAGAGAGAGAGAGGGGGGCACTCTCTCAGATCATGACAAAACTGTGTGGGCTTGCATGCCAATGTGTGTGTGTGTGTGTGTGTGTGTGTGTGTGTGTGTGTGTGTGTGTGTGCGTGCGTGCGTGCGTGCGTGCGTGCGTGCGTGCGTGCGTGCGTGCGTGCGTGCGTGCGTGCGTGCGTGCGTGCGTGCGTGTGTGTGTGAGAGAGAGAGAGAGAAAGAAAGAGAGAAAGAGCACCAGAGCGTCAAACAGCAGCACCAACATCATCTCTCCATCAGCCACAGAGAGCTGCCATTGTCCCAGGCAATGGCAGACAGTATTTATGGACACGGCCGTAAAACGTGAAGACTTTGGTAATGGGATATGTCGATAACACCTGCAGCGGCACAATGTATGGCAGTTTACTGAGGAGATGAGTGGTCCGCCTGTTAGACAACTCAAATCTCATTTTCTCAATAAAGGCCTTTGAGTAAACGAGCCTAAAGCTGTACATAAATCACAAAACAGAATACAAAACCCCAAGGGCATATTAATCAAAATAGTATTTATTATAGAGTGGCACGGAGCATTTATGATGGCAATTCTATAATTGTGTGAGCTGTTATGACATAATTAACTTTATGTCCTCCCTTTAAAAGACAAAGGTAACTTGTGACATGCATCATCTCACACAGAACGGTAAACACGTTTTTCCTGGGATTTCTGCTTAATTCTTGATTGTGACTGAAAGACAGACAGGAAATGTGGATTAGAGAGGGGGGGATGACATGGAGCAAAGAAACCCTAGCCTTATTTATGTGGTATGCGCTTTTACCAGGCAAGCCACTACCCCTATTGGTCACAGGGAAGGCGTGTAAAGCAGGGGTCTTTAACGTTTTCAGGCCAAGGACCCCTTAGTTGAGAGAGAGATGAAGCGGGGACCCCCACAACCTTTTCATAGATTCCATACAGTTTCATCGTTTGACAGCACAATCATCAGTGTATTTTGGATTCATGTCAAATAGTGTTTTCAGATATTTAACCATTTGATACTTAAAGGTATATTCAGTGATTGTATTTCATTCAAATAAAAATATAATTGGTACATTTTCCATTCATTCTCCTCACTAGAACGTGTGCTGACCATATAAGGACTTCCACTATGGCCCGTGTTACGAGCATAGCTAGATTCAGTTTTCAGAGGTGGCCAGCCAGTCCTCGACCAATCAGGCCAATCAATATGGTCGTAGTTATGTTATGATGTTTAGTTATGATGGTCAAAATAAGTTTTGAGAACCATAGTCGCTCTGAATTAAGAACGTCTGCTAAATGCCTAGATTGTAAACTACTGAACTCATAAAATGCCACAGTCTCGTAGTAAATCAGTATCATACATATCCTGAAGCTGGAGACATAGGCCTACCGATATTAAGTGATTGGGTCTAATGATCAAAACGAGAACATTATAATGGTGTAAAAAATCTATAAAAAAAAAGAAACATTTCCATGCTGTAAGGCCAGTAAGGGACAAGATGATCCCAGGCCACTTTCATTATCACTGAATACACCTTTAAAAACTCGACCTTTTAATAAACTTGACCTTTCACTCTGTACTTAGTCTGCTCTTTTTTCCCCTCTACACCAAACCTCGTTGCCGAAAATAGCAGATCTACAAGCTCACAACGCCTCGCAGCGCGAGGCGTTGTGAGCTTGTAGATCTGCTAAAGTTTTCCGAATATGGACCCACATAGGGTTCAAGTGGTGAATATAAGGGAAAAAAGCTTCTATCACACAAAGATTTGGAGGACCCCCTGTAGTAATTCTAAGGACCCCCTAGGGGTCCCGGACCCCCTGTTGAAGACCCCTGGTGTAAAGGAACATGCTATCCATCCCGGTTGCTCTCCCTGCTGAATGGGCGTCCCAACGACCTGTAGGAGTCGCTAATGCAGTAACAGAATGCGGTCCCCTGCCAACTTCCCACCCACAAATACAGACATTTGGATTGCCCACCAATGCCCGGCCAAGCTGAGGACACAACTTTAACTATGTTGTTGCTATAATGTTAAGTATATATTAGCAATACATTTAAATAAATAAAAACACACCCGTGTGAACTGAGCGGTGGTCGTGGAGGCTGCGCAACAGCAAAACAAATATATATATACCTGTATATATATATAATAAAAAATATTAAAACAATATTAAACAAAATATTAATAATAAAATGCATGTCACTCAGGCCGCCACTGGTATCCATCCAGTGTGTGTGTGTGTGTGTGTGTGTGTGTGTGTGTGTGTGTGTGTGTGTGTGTGTGTGGTCTGGCCTGAACAACAGCGCCCCTCCCTTAACATGTGTGGTCAAAAAAGGTACTGTAGGCTACATACAGACAGACAGACACAGAGACAGACAGACATACCCACACACACGGCCACGTATAGGAGCGTTGTGACCACCGCTCAAAAATATATTGAATACATACTTGAAGTTATTCAGAACAGTATTTATAAGGCGTTTTTAGAATCGGCCTCAGGTCTAAATGGGTTAAACACAGGAACACTAAGGCAATGGCACTGGTTAATCTGTAGGTGGTTGCAGAGAAGAAGATCAAGCACTTTCAGCCGAATCCACCCATTCATCCATCCATCCATCCATCTATAAATGGTAAATGGTGCATAGATTGTGTGCTACATTCACCCATTCACACACATTCATACACTGATGGCAGGTAAAACCATGCAAGGCACCATCCAGCACATCGGGGTTCAGCGTCTTGGACACTTCAACACAAACTTTTGGGGGGAATGGGATTGAACTGGGAACCTTGCGGTTCTCCATCCGGCCGCTCCACCGGCCACCCTACCCCTGAGCCACTGCCGCCCCATCTGTCTGTCTGTCTAACCAACAAGGACTTCAATAAGGGAGCCAATAAATAAGAACACATCTTGCTTTACCAAAGTATATGGAGCTTAGTGGCACAGGATGTAGAACATTTGCCTGGGATTCGGAAGGTTCCACCGCGTGAAAGATACTGGACACCCAACTGCTCCCTGGGTGCTGTTTAGTAGCTGCCCACTGCTCCAAATAGTTAGGATGGGTTAAATGCAGAGGACAAATTCTGGGTATGTGCAAATGTACTTGGCCACCAGATCAAATTTCTGCCTCCCTGTAGAGGGAAGGACCCCAACAGGCATTAAGGAGAATGAATTGCAGTGCCGTAAAAACAGTTTCATGCCATAAATCCACCGTCATTGTCACAAACTCGTACTATTTTCCCCCAGAAATGATTCCCCATTTCACCGCCCAGAGAATACCACAGCGCTAGAGTAGACCCAGTGGCTGCTGCTGCTGTCTGGTGGTGGTAGGAGGTGCTCCACATGGGCAGTGATGCCTGCACAGAGGCAACCAGCCGTCCAGAGCCAGGGGACGCATATGGAACCAAGTGGCCCTCCTCCCCCAAGGGAAAAGAGAGGACCCACACTGATTTACTAGCAGTGAAGGACAATAATCGCTAAAGGACAACATTTATGCCCCAATCATTTCCGGGTCTTTGTCAGAGTCATGGGCCAAAAGGTCTGAGGATTAAGGTTAGACGAGGGGGAGTAAAAATAAATACCCTGTCCATGGACCAAAATATTATTGGCTTTGACAACTTATTTCATTAGCAACGCTGAAGAAATCTGGAGTTATCTAAAATTAGGTTTTAGATTAACCAAATGTCGTGTTTCTTAAAAAAGTAAATAACTAACAAACAAAACAAAAAACTGGAAAAGGAACATATATGTGATTCAAAGTAACAATCTAGCAAACAAGCTGAAATCTCATTCAGAATTCATGCCCTGATTTCTCCTCTTCTCTTTTTTTTTTCTTTTTTTTTAAGATTTGTTTTTGGGCTTTTATGACTTTATTTGATAGGACAGTAGACTGACAGGAATGGGGGGAGAGATGGGGAGTGACATGCGGAAAAGGTCATCCGGATCGGGAATCGTACCGACGACGACGCCAGGCGTCAATGCCTATGTGGCAACGCCTATGTGGTATGCACCTGGACCAATGGCCAACAATGGACAACAGCGTTGTGTGCTTGTAGATCTGCTGTTTTCACTAGTTTAGTACATTTTATAGATGATAAATGCAAAACGAACGGTTTTAGACATACAAGGTTTCCACCCGACAACGACGATATGCTATAAATATAAGGTGCTGGGAGTGAAAATTATAATGTAGGGGTGCCTCGGATTAAAAACACTAGAATTTCGGGCCCCCTTCGGGGGCCCTCAAATCTAGAGCTCGGGCCCCCTCCGGGGGCCCTCACGGTATACCAGCAATCAAATGGATTTGTAATGGGCAATGGGTAGTTCTTTTTTTGAGAAAAAATATTTTTTTGAGAAAAAATATTTTTTTGAGAAAAAATATTTTTTTGAGAAAAGAATATTTTTTTGAGAAAAAAGAATATTTTTTGGAGAAAAAAAAAATTTTTTTGAAAAGAAAGTTTTTTGAAAAAAAAAGTTTTTTGAAAAAAAAAAGTTTTGTGAAAAAAAAAAAAGTTTTGGCCTAATTGTGTTATTATTATTACTATAATAGGCCTGCCAATGTTTTATTTTCATTATTTCAATGTTTTCATTTTAGCAACACACACACACACACACACCCCCCTACACACACACACACACACACACACACACACACACACACACACACACACACACACACACAGACAGTATGTTGCTGTGAAGAGGTGAGTGGGCCGAACTCTAGATGTGAGTGGCCCGAAGGGCCGCCAACTTCTTGTAAGATACAGGCTCTCGGCTAGCTAGGCTCTCGCTGCGCCCGTCACTGCTGAAGCAAACTGTAACCTGATACTTTGGTGACGAAAATTGCGTAGGAGACACTCTGGGGAAAGATTTGCATAGCAAACCCACACATTACTTTTCTACAAAGTGTACATCGTGCGAATACAATAGCTTCAGGAGAAGCTGATAGGAACATTGGGGTAAAAATGCGCGATTTTTGTGCAAAAGGTGGAGTCTTTAGATGCAGTGTAAATGTGATTCTATCGCGCAGGATGCTTAAAAATATTTAAAGAGCGTCGCTGTGGGTTATGGCTGCTGAGATATTTATGGGGTGCCCTGAGACAAAAATGTTTGGGAACCCCTGCTATACATGAAATGAACTCACACTTGTATCTCCTATGTCTACATTCTGTCTCTTATGAATGGGTGCTCACTGCTTCCGCTGAAAGCGTTGCAGTCTCAGATTGAGTCAGTGGCCATGGTCGGGGGGTCAGAGGTGAAACCGCTCTGGGGGAGTTTAGAGCCTGGATCAACAGTAATCCTCCTACCATGGAGGTCACAGTCAAGTTGGGGAGGAAAGGATTCCCTCAGCTGTTTGCTGCACAACTTCCATTAAGCAATCTGCTGCCGCTACCACAGTCCATTGAGAGGGAGGATTGAAACTCCAAGCTTCAGGGAACACACACACAAACACACACACAGGCGGCCGCTTACGGCGCAGACCTTGTTTGATGAAAAAGAGCAATTAGGGGAGAAATGAGGGAGAATCATCAGGGGAAATGGCTGATGAAGACTTTATTGATTAAAGCAGCTCCACTGATCCAACGCTCACTGTAGCAATTACCACTGGCTGCCTGCCGTCGATGGGGGGCCCTCACGGCGCAGGGCGGCCCAGGGCCCCCCACTCTGGTAGACCACACAGGCAAAAGGCATTAGCAGGGATTGGGACGATGCATTTCTGGATTATAGTTGATGGCATTTCCCAAATTATGTTAGGCCATGCCAGATTTGATATTAAATTGCAAGGACAACGTGTGTGGCTATATGGCTTCCAAAACCACAATAAATCAAATTGATTACTTATGGCAATAGATTACATATAATGACACCGTCGTTGTATTGAATATTCATGGGATTTATATAATATAGCAATTACTTACCGCCCACCAATTATGGTATAATTAGAAGAAGAAAAAGCAGAGGAGAAAAGAGAGTGGACATACGTAGATAATAAAGAGTAAAGCCCCTTTTCGACTGCAGATTTAGCACCACACTACATGACACTACACCGCACCACACTCGGTAAGAAACAAATTGACCCTTTTAACTCTGATTATAATACAATATAAATTTGTATTACAACTATCGTAAATTATAATACACTAAAATGGATTATAACTGTGATTATAATACACTATAAAGTATTAATGTATTTACTATGATAATTATAATACACTATACTAGATTATAATAGTGGTTATAACACAATTACAACTATATCCTGGTGGTCTAAATGAAAAGTCAGTGAGTGATCACGTTTAGGACCGCTTTCACACCACTCTACCCAGGTCCTTGTTGTGGAAAACCTGGCACAAGTGGGCGGTGTGGAGTGGAGTGGTCTTGGGCCATGTCAGTGGAAAATGGGCTTAGGGGATGAGAATTATAATAAATGGCCTCAGGGAAAGGAGCATTTGATTAGACAGCTTTGGGGCAGTTATGCTGGCCTGCTGAGTGGATGGGGCAGGGGTGGGGGTGGGGGGGGGGGGGGGTGTCTGCATGTGTAGGGGCTGCTCTTCGTTCCCATGAATAGTTTATCTTTCCCTGTCCCTGGCTTTTAACGCAACCACTGACCTCTGGCCTTGTGTATGTTAAACACACGTATGGGAGAGTATAGGCTCAGCTCAAAGCATGACTAAAGCATGAATGAAGCTTCCCGTCTGTCTGTTTCTCTGTCTGTCTGTCTGTCTGTCTGTCTGTCTGTCCGTCCCCCCCCCCCCCCCCCAGCCCCAGCGATTAATTAAAATTCCTCTTGAATAAAGCAATAAATGTCTCGTTGCGGTGCATCTGAGTCAACATGCCTACATACAGGAGAGGCAAGTCTGATCTTTTCAATTAGTTTGTTTGCTCAGCTAAGATGGCATGGTATTTGTATTCAAATCAGACTCCTGCCTTCTCTAAGGACAATGGGGACCTCCTGGCAATGGATGTCTACATTGACTTACCAATGCAGCTGTGTATGTTGTGGTATCTTCCCTTTGCATGGAGGTGGGTTATCTCTGGTGGTTCACCTTTACCCTTACATGGCGACAACTCATTACATAAGTAATCAATCTTCCCCGGAAACCCACAGCCAGACTTCGCCTAACCTCGCGTCACCAGACTTTCCACCTCGGAGGAAAGCCTGGTATTTCGTTCTATATCCGTGTGATAACAGGAAGAAGAAGCGGTGTCGCTTTGTTTTGGTTACCCCTGCTTGTTTCCCAATCCCTATTTAAATGCTTGAGAAGTGTAGTCTTGCCAGTCGCTAGGAGTTGGACTAAAAGATCGATATACCAATTATGGACAATATACAGGACATGGAGCAGTTAACGTTCAAACTGAAGATAAAAGAAGACCTTTTTAATAAAAGATGTGAAAAAATGGTTGATGTATAGATTGTATAGATAGGTGAGCTGCTGATATGAAGGAGACAAAAATGTAAACCCTAATATTATTAATTTTTTTCTGTCTTTGGGCTCTATTTTGATCCATGCCTTATGCCTAAACTTCTTTGCCTTTTTTTTACTATTTTGAAAAACATTTTTAAACATTGCTGATCTGCAAGCTCACAACGTGCAGATGTAGATCAGCATTTGAAGTATTTAAAAATGTTTTTCAAAATAGTAAAAAAAAAGGCAAAGATGTTTAGGCATAAGGCATAAGGCATGGATCAAAATAGAGCACTGAGTGTGTGTTTTGTATGTGTTTGTATGTGTCTTTAATAAAGACAAAGTAAAAAAATATATATTCATGGATATACCAAACAAAGGGGTCAAGGTGTTTATTGGGTAGGCCCTAAAATTATGCCCTTGAGTGTGGGGAATTATATTGGGTTAAAACTGGTAGTTCCGGCCAAAGTGTAAAGTCTGTCTGATGACTACAACATGACGTAGGTTGTTTCCTCTCCAGTCAGAATCACAAACCCGAAAGTGCTACTGATCCCAGCTAGGCTAGACTTGGCCCACAGTCATCGGGTGGAAGGGGACGGGACACATTTCAACGTGCCACAAATAAATTGCCATCCTCAATTGAAATGACAAGCTTGGTGGCTATCGGATTAGCAGCGACGTGCAGAGAATGTTAGAGAGGCATGGGCTGAAATTTCTAAAGGGGCCTTTTGGTGGAATATCAAAAATAGCAGACCTCCAAGCTCACAACACGTCGCACTGCGACGCGTTGCGTGAGCTTGGAGGTCGGCTATTTTTGGAGCATGATACCACACTTAACTAAGCATTATCAAGTCAATACTTGAGATATGGCATACAGCATGGATTTCTTTCTACACATAGAGGGCTACACATAGAGGGCAGTTCTTTCAACATAAGATGCTGCATTCAAGTTCAGGAGAGTTTGTACAAGGCAATTCTCTTTATTAGGGTATGACATGGAAAGAGGGCATTTGCATTTCTTTTGACATAGTAAAAACTGCATTCGTGGTCTGGAGACTTTTCACTTTTTACAGACGGAAAAAAAAAGTCAGGGGCCCAAGCCCTCTTTGATGTCTATGTGTGTATGTGCCTGCGGATTAGGACCGGCTTTCTACAGTAGTTCCCCTTGGCCGAGACATGAATTTCAAAGGTCAGACCAGCCTGACCAGGTGGACCTGGGAGCAAGAGCAAATTGGAGGTGAGGGGCAGAGATCTAATTAGAACTCTGACCCGGCACATGACAGATGATGGTGTTTGAGGAGAACATCTTTCCTTCATTGGCCATTAAACTGTGGATCACACTGACTGACCTGCAAGCACCTCTGAAGGTCTTTGACAGCATCATTCTTAGAACAGTGGTTCTCAACCTTTTCAGGCCGCAAACCCCAAAATAATCATATTTTAACTGGGGACCCCCCCCCCCTCCTCCCACCCTGACAAGCACTAAGAGTTGAGGCATTTTGTATAGCACAGTTCTATTGTGAAACTAGCAGATCTACATGTTCACAACGCCTTGTGTTGCGAGGCGTTGTGAGCATGTAGATCGGCTATTTTCGCAATTTCTGCCTCTAATATTTGACAATTTGACGAATGTTTAATTTGTCATTTCAGAGGTATTAAAAAGTCCTTAAATTGTCACTTTATAAATGTGCAGATCCCCTCTATACACTTAAAATTATGTTGGTTTGTTTACTGTTGAGTGAGAAAACAATGTTGCACATTAAGTTAATCATTTGGGGACCCCCCCAGGGGGTCCCGACCCACAGGTTGAGAACCACTGTCTTAGAATCGAGAGGAAGTCCATGAAGCTCCCTGGGGAGATTTCACTGTAGCCTGCATTCACAGCACAATGAGTTGTTTTAAGCTCACACTTCAGGGGGTATTTCACTTTAAAACACTTCTGTGGTTATTGCGACCGTAGGTCGCATTTACTACCAAAACCTCCACGGGCTGTCTGTGAGTGAGTGAGTGAGTCAGTGAGTCCGTCACACTTTTGCCCTGCTCATATCTCCACAACCGTTGCCCCCATCCATGCCAAATTTTGCACACACACTCCTTACCTGCCAAACTACAACCTCCAAGGACCCCCGGAGCTCCAGGGACCCCCAGGTCCCTGGGGGACCCCCAGGTGTAAAAAAATGTCCGTCCGTGAGTCATACGTCACACTTTTGCCCTGCTCATATCTCCACAACCGTTGCCCCCATCCATGCCAACTTTTGCACACACACTCCTTACCTGCCAAACTACTACCTCCAAGGACCCCCGGAGCTCCAGGGACCCCCAGGTACCTGGGGGACCCCCAGGTGTAAAAAATGACCAAATGTGCAAAAATGACCAAATGACCACCCCCACGGAGCTGCTCACGGGGAATTCCTGGGGACCACCCACTCCTGGTGCTCCAGAACGGATGCAAAAGTGGTGGCGCCCCCAGTGGAGGACCCCCTCCACTGCAGCTCACATAAAATGCCCTAACTCGGCCTAGGAGCGTCCGGGAGAGCCGGGGCCGGTACGTATTCGTCCACCTACGGTCGCTTATCTCCCGATTAGGGAGTCTTACTGGTTTTAACTGTGTTCACCCCAGACAGTTTTATTATTAAGTTGCTTGATTCAAATTATTTGATATTTGACATCATTTTGTCAGACACACTCCTTCCCATTGTACTCTTCAATCAAATTCCTTTTTAACAAAGTTAGATTCGTTGAAAACACTTTGGTACTGGTGACTGATATTGTCCTTTTTTCATTTTTTATTATATACTGTATATATTTAATTAAAAACACTGTCCCCTCATGTATTTGAAGTACAATATCAGTCACCAGATGTCTTTCAATAAGAAAAACCTAATATCAAAATTATTATATTATTATATTATATTAATATAAAATATCAAAATATTGAATCAAGCAACACAAACCAAAGTAGATTTTAAAATGACCTAAGAAGTGTTTTAAAGTGAAATAACCTTTTAACCACAAAATCGCAATGTTTGTAGATCTGCTATTTTCACTATTTGTTTCCCTTTTTGTATTGTCACATTAGCAATACTGGTTTGAATATCTGGCGGTGTCAAAGACCTATTGGTGCCCCAGCAATGTATACTGCAGCATTGTGCTCAGCTCCACTGCAGTTACCGCATCGCCACTGTCCGACAACCTGGTGGCCTATTTGGCAAGGACACAGAAACAAAAAAGAGATAATCGTCAATTGAGAAATATAAAGGGACAAACACAATCTGTTTCTGCGCTAGATGGAGACAAATGGTGCATAAGCCATTGCCTTCCATTGCACCTACCCAGCCTGCACCACGGCTGCACTGTGCACCGCCACAATGATGATTAATCTCGTCCCCACTATTTATATTTCCTAATTGTAATTAGTACGAATTATCAATTATGCTTAGTGCCTAATTGCCCTTCATAAAGACAGCTCCCCAGGTTTAAACGGGTCCATTTAAATAATGTAACTAATAGCTCTTGCCTTTACGTCGTGGATACATCTTCATTGTTCCACGGGCGGAGCGCGATGGTTGCTCGTAATTTAGAGGGGCAATCGAGTGAAGGAGTGCAGGTGGCAATGTGGGAGTAATTATTGTTAATGAATTATGATGTGACCTTCTCAGAACAATGGCTAATCAATGCTCGCGTTGAGTGACAGTACACCGGCTGCAGATGCCAGCCAACGCACAGTAATTACGGGCAGGCCTCGGCTCTATGAGAGATGGCAGCACTCTTCCTCTCTCTCTTTCCCTCTCTCTCTCGCTCTCACACACACACACGCACACGCACACACACACACACACACACACACACACACACACACACACACACACACACACACACACACACACACACAGTATCTGCACTCAAAGAGCAATCCTAACTACATTATAGTGCTCTCCATAGCAGCTGTGTGTGTGTGTGTGTGTGTGTGTGTGTGTGTGTGTGTGTGTGTGTGTGTGTGTGTGTGTGTGGAGTGGAGTGGAGTGGACATGCAAGCCAAGGTACCAGCATCAATTAATTTACAGACAGAACAAGAGCTGAAGTTGTAAGCGGCCCTATAAGTGGCTTTGTACACATGCTGTGTACTAACTGGACACGGTCGGGCTTTGTGTCTGAAGTCTCCTTGGGGGCCAAACTGGTGGAGTGAGTGCAAGATAAAACTTTCATCTTTTGCTTTTTATTTCATCTTTTTATCATAACTGAGCCATTTCCTTGTTCATCATGCCATGGACAATCTGCCACCATGAGAAATGACCACAGAATGTCCACAACGAAAGTACAGTATACAATACAACCAGTAAGACTCCCTAATCGGGAGATAAGCGACCGTAGGTCACATGTACACATAGCCCCATATAGAACCTCACCCGTCGCTGCGTCCTATTGTGCTCCGAGATGAGGTCCTAGAAACATGGCCACCGGAATCTTGCGACAGCCTCCACATCACAGTTGGAAAACACACAAAACGAAATTTTGTCCAAAAAGTAACGGCAGTTCCGAGCTCCCAGGTTGTGAAAACCTAACAGCGGTACATAAAACTTGAACCGCGGCATGAAACAACCCCTTAAAATCGCTAGTTTTGTCAGCCGGTAATGTTTACAAGCCTGGAAGTTGCAGCCGGAATGGCAGCATTAGCGCCCTCTCTGGTCGAACGTAGCCCCAACCGTCGCTGCATTCGAACAGACATTCGACCAGAGAGGGCGCTAATGCTGCCATTCCGGCTGCAACTTCCAGGCTTGTAAACATTACCGGCTGACAAAACTAGCGATTTTAAGGGGTTGTTTCATGCCGCGGTTCAAGTTTTATGTACCGCTGTTAGGTTTTCACAACCTGGGAGCTCGGAACTGCCGTTACTTTTTGGACAAAATTTCGTTTTGTGTGTTTTCCAACTGTGATGTGGAGGCTGTCGCAAGATTCCGGTGGCCATGTTTCTAGGACCTCATCTCGGAGCACAACAGGACGCAGCGACGGGTGAGGTTCTATATGGGGCTAATGTACACACAAAGAGGGCTGTAACTGCCATTGGTTCCTAGTTGTGTGGGCAATGTGTAGACATACTGTGTACCGATGTGCGTGATTTTAGGGCAAAATCTGTAGGAGCAGTGTCCAAAAATGTGTTTTGCAAGAATCGGCCTCATGGTGGCGCTAGAAGAGGGCCATGTGAGAAATGAGGGGTGGGGTCTCCGCGTTGCCTTGGCGGACGAATAGGTACCGGCCCCGGCTCTCCCGGACGCTCCTAGCCCGAGTTACGGCATTTTATGTGAGCTGCAGTGGAGGGGGTCCTCCACTGGGGGCGCCACCACTTTGGCATCCGTTCTGGAGCACCAGGAGTCGGTGGTCCCCGGGAATTCCCCGTGAGCAGCCATGTTGGAGTGGTCATTTGGTCATTTTTGCACATTTGGTCTTTTTTTACATCTGGGGGTCCCCCAGGGACCTGGGGGTCCCTGGAGCTCCGGGGGTCCTTGGAGGTTGTAGTTTGGCAGCCAAGGAGCGTGTGTGCAAAATTTGGCATGGATCGGGGGAACGGTTGCGGAGATATGAGCAGGGCAATAGTGTGACGTGTGAGGTGTGACAGACAGACGGACAGACAGACTGACTGACTGACGGACTGACGGACTGACTCACAGTTTGTGCAGGTTTTGATAGTAAGTGCGACCTACGGTCGCAATAAACTCTGGCTTTTATACAGCTGACATTTATGATTCTCATAGATTTCCGATGCCGTGCTGCAGACCTGCGGTGATGTGGGGGCACAAGCGCCTACGGAAATCCATGTGTGTTCTGGATGAGACAGAACTCAATACAAATCACTGTCTTCCTACTGATTTAGTCCCTTCTCAGCTGTGGCAAATTAGGATCACAAAGCAATGGGAACTCTAAACCTCTTTTCACTTTTCATTTTGTCCTAGATTCTACAAACACAAACTGGAACAATCCCGGCCAAACCAGGACGTCTGGTAATTGTCACCCCCCTTCCTGATGAAAATACCAGGTGAAAATTCCAATTGAAATGAAGAAAGACATTGTCAAAAGGAGTGAAAATAGCAGATCTACAAGTTAGACAAGTCTGGCACAATTCTGCTCTCTTCAGGATGGTCTAAAGTTAACCAATGTTTCCCAAACAGTGGGTCGGGACCTATTTATGAGTCGGACTAATTATTATGGGCCATGACCCGAGTAAAAATCCCTAATTTTTCCTACATTTAAAAATATAATATATATTTAAAAAGATTTTTTGTGCGTGTGCGCGTGCGCGTGCGTGCGTGCGTGCGTGCGTGCGTGCGTGTGTGTGTGTGTGTGTGTTAAAAAAAAGCAAACAACAAACAAATAAGAAATTCCATAAATATATTTTTAGGAAGTTGTGAAAAATAGCCGATCTACAAGCGCACAACGTGACGTGTTGTGAGCTTGTAGATCTGCTATTTTAACTAGTTTGGGTCCTGGGCAAACGACTAATCTCTCTTTTGGGTCTCGACCTGAAAAGTTTGAGAGTTACTGGCCTAAACAGGAGGAATAGGATTCCACATGGTTTCTTCCTATTTAGGCCTGTAGAAGAAATAAATTCAAATCTGATCCTTAGTGTAAGTGCCTGTGTAGTGTGTACAGCACATTCGGCCATAACAAGGGACAAAATGGCTTGGAGCCAGGCTTAAAGTGGGGTCTTACAACAATGGGTCACCCGACTCCTGCAGTAGTCCTGGTATCTGGTCTTGCAGCAGAAATAACGTTGCACACCAAACCTTGAACTGAAGCACTGCTGCTACTGTATGGAGTTTTAAAGTTGAAGAGATTAGAGTGGAGAGTTTTCAATGTCTGTGTCCACATGGCCTTCTGTATGAGGATGTTAGCCATCAACAGCAGCAGCAGAGTTTGAACTGACCTTTACCTCGTGGTGACAGGGACGCCATGCGACTGACAGTGTCCCTCGGCATAATTTACCCCTCCCCCCCCCCCCCTCTCACCCCCACCCCGCCACCGCGTCGCCCTCCATCCCCTCCATCCACGACGGAGTCGACCCTTTTACAAATCACCCCCAACTTTACACATCTGCTGCCTGTCAGCATCTGCCAGATGCACTCACCCGTCCCGCCCGTAATGAAAAACTCTCATTACTCGCCCCCACCCAACAGGTACAACGGGCCGTTAGGACAATTACTGGGCAATGCCACTGACCTTGTTGTTGGAGAGAGTCAAACAAACACGGAGGTCTCAGTGAGAACAGGGGCCGTCGGCAGCTAGCGGTGCCCGCCGGCACACACACTGTGGAGACAGGAGAACTGGCAAAGGAGTGATGCTTTCTCTCTCTTTTTTTTGTCTGCTAAGGAAGATTGCGCTGCATCGATCTGGACACATCGATGCCAACTGAATCTGACTCACATTGCAGGTAGCTTGGCAAGCTACCAGCAGATTGTGAGGCAGCACTGATGGACAACTGAGAGAGCGCCATACCTGAATGGTTGCATCACAACAACTAAAATGTAGAAACTGTATGTGGCTATTTTTATGCATGCACTATGTTTTTCTGTGGAAGCATAATAATGACATTTCTCCTTTGTCTGAAATGCCGTTCAAATAAAGTTCGACTCGTCCTGATGATAGTAATATGTAAACCAGTATCATACAAAGGAATGCACTTAACAGTTGGTCCTGCTCAGCAGCGTTTCCCATTAAAGTTTAACGACAAATATATAACAATTACAAGGTTTAGGAATGCGGGACAGAAGGGCTAACCTCCGCCTCTAATGGTTGACAACACTCACTGATCCTTTGTCTCGGTCTCACTTTACAGGAGAGCCGGGGCGACAGTAGACGGCCGCAGACACAATAGACACCGCATGCGAATAAAGAAGCCTGGGCTCATAATGGCACTCCTGCCATTAGACAAATTATCTGACGTTTAGCAGACTCGGGGCAGCCTCCCTGGTGATGTGATGACTTTATTGACCCCAGAGGGGGGTCTTGTATGGAAGTGTGTCTCCTTGGCTCCCTGTGGTCTTCCAACGGGGACCTCTCCTCTGAACTGCAGCTCTGGCTGTTCCCAGGGGCGTCGCACCAAATTCTGGGCCCCGGGTTACAAGGATTCACTGCGGGCCCCCCGTGAATGTTCTTCATAGGGGGAACTGGGAACGCATTATTACGCATTATTTTGTGCTTTAACTACTGAAAAATAGCAGATATACAAGCGTGTCTGCTATTTTTGAAAAATTGTGAAAATATGTGCAAGTCTTTGAATATTTCAGATCCCTCTAAGGTTTTTTGGAGAAAAAAAACATGTTTCTATGTCAGTGGTGCTCAAACTTTTTCATGTTAAGGACCCCCAAAATGATACGTATTTGGCCACGGACCCCCCATCTCAAAATATTTCGTTCCAGGGACCCCCCAGAAGCAAAATTTAAGTTACAAATAAAATACACATATTCAAAGATTTGCACACATTTTCACGACTTTTCAAAAATAGCAGATCTACAAGCTCGCAGCGCGGCACTCTGTGCCGCGCTGTGAGCTTGTATATCTGCTATTTTTCAATAGCTAAAGTATAAAATAATGAAGGCCCCTCCACCTTGGGCCCTAGTAACTCAGTCCCACTTTCCCCCCCTCTTGTGACGCCCCTGGTGGTCTCCAACGGGGACCCCTCTCCTCTGAACTGCAGCTCATGGCTGTTCCAAACTCAGAACGGGGCCAGATGCCGTCCCTGTCCTCTGGGGTCTACCTGGGGGCCTCTCTGTCCCCCTAGGGGTCCTCCTCATTGTCCCCCAGCCCCATACAAACAGATGTCTGACCACTGAGTCTCCCTCATAGGAAGTTATAAACCTCCAGCGTGCAGCCGGCTCCATTCATATGGAGGGCTTACATTAATGGCAGTACAAGTGCCATACATATGCTAACGTGGACACACAGACACCCTGTAGGAACGGCTTTTAACAAATGTTTGACTATGTAACTACCACAGAAACATACCATATCACCAGGCTGCGCCGGGCCAAGGAACGAGAAAAAGCCATGTAAAAGGAACAATCAACCTCGTGCCATATAAGTTACACAGGAAGCAGTGTATTGGGGAGGTATTGACAGACTGGTTAAACAGTGTGTAAATTGATCGGATCACCCTCGTCACAAGCACGGACAGGAACTAGGGCCTAAAGAAATATACTAGACAAAGTTGTAGACAGAGTGATGGCAATTCTGTCTCCCTTTTGCCCCGACAATTTAGGTAAGGGTTAGACCTCACAGGTCTGTATGTGGTAAAACATGCTAATGCTTATACAGAAGCAAGGGCATATTACCACTTAGCAGCACATTACCACCTGGCAGCTGGGAAAAGCAAACTTGTAAGATATTTGTAATGTGTGGTAGGGATGGATGCAGTATTAATTATTTCATATATCATGAAGAACAACTATTGCAGGGGTCTTCAATGTTTTCAGGCCAAGGACCCCTTAGCTGAGAGTGATAAAGCAGGGACCCCCACTACATATTGTATAAAATTGTGTTGGAGATCTAAAAATGTTCATAGATTTCTTAGACAGAGTAGACTCGTTTGACAGCACTGTCTATCATCAGTGTAGGTTGTTGGTCTAATGTGTATTTTTAGACATTTACCCACTTGAACCATCAATACTTATTGTTTCCCTACACCAAACCTCTTTGCCAAGAATAGCAGTTGTGAGCTTGTAAATCGGCTATTCTTGTAGATTGGTTATTCTTGGCTAATGTTCCACACATAATCGGGATACAAGGGTTAAAGTGGTAATGTAGAAAAAAAAGTTCTTATCACACAAAGATTTGGAGGACCCTAACTCGGACCCCCTGTTGAAGACCCCTGAACTATTGTAATTTCTCATACCGGGCGGAAAATGCTAATACTGATGATCAATAATTGGATAGGCATTTCTTCCCTTGTGGTGTTACGGCCACTGGTTTATCCTTCCAGTAGGTTATCCAAAATGACAGTCAGGGGCCAGCCACTTTTATCAGTATTGGACACCCGCTAAGAATATTGATCCTATGCACACAGATTCAGCCTACAGTTTAGCCATCTTCAGCCATCAGGTTTTAAACAGCCCTACTGTGTGTCACTTTTTTTTTATTGAATCCTAATAAGTCTCAAGTGTGCATTGATTTATTGCAAACAGCTATCACCAAAACTAAAGTGAGAAAACAATCAGTCTTATAAAGTTAATCCTTAGTACAGATTTCCATTAACTTAATGTTGTGAATGTTATTCCAATGGTTGGGTTTAAGGATCTTGCCAGATATGATTAACATGCATCGATATTAAGGTTAACTGAGATATGGGAAGCAAATAGCATTGTTTATTGGTAACATACAAGTTAAAAGGACAAAAGACCATAACAAATATTCATATCATTTTCTATTTTGTAAATTATAAACCTATTTTGCATGCACAGTAAAAGCCTCAGTGTGACTTGACTATATCAAGAGTGTGTAAAAATGTACAATGTACAATGTAACCAATGGACGGTCCATTTGGTTGGATTTGCACACTCTCAGAGTTAAATTCTCTATTGTTGTGTTGTATTAGTGCAAGACATTTTGGAATAGGAATTATTTTCAAATCAATTCAAAAACACATTCTATACTTTATGTGTGTAGACTGTTCTCTGGGATTCTGGGCATGCCTAGACTGAAAGACAAAAGGTGAGAACATCATCAAGTCTATTGGATGCCGCATTATGCAAAATGAAAATAAAAATCCTTTATCACAAATCTATTCAAATAAGAGAAAGTTTGTCTGTGGCTACTAGCTCAAGGGAACGCTCCCAATGAGCAGTATGACCGTTAACTGCCAAAGAGTGAGGCAATTTAGGGAGACAGGGTAATCTCCGATATGGATCAAGTGCCATCTGTGCCCAATTTACTTTCAGGTCGTGTATTATTGAATTTAATGATATGGGTGATTATCGACGAATCCTTTGAGCCCATTAACAGGTCGTGTGAAACGCTAATAGTGTTTGTGTCACGTGGTGCTAGGGGCCGCGTCCCCGCGAGTCGCCAGAGGGGGACTGGAGCGCTTTAAAGACGGCGCTTTCATTCACCTAGCATCATGCTGTGTAGACTGACACAGCCGGCTGACAGACAGGAGCGGATCAAACAGACCAGACACCGAGGGATAACCACTTAATGTGCTTTCATCAACCTAAAAGAAGCCAATAATTAAAACTATGAGAAGTTCCTCTCCACACGCGTAATTGTGCACGTGAAATTGCGTGTCCATCTTCGTTCCAACTGCAGAGCATTGCGGTTAAGAAAAGAGAAAGAATGCTGGATTCCAAAGACTCTGGAGTAATAATGACTTCCAGTCATAGGATTTCATTTTCTATCATTGATATTCTGGATCCAAAGAAGTTTAACAGCAAAAGAATCAACGAGCACTCCGTCGCCAAGTTCCCCGCGTCTAACGTGGAAGGAGAAAGTTTGGACGCCAGCACAGACAACAGAGTTGAGCGCACGAAAGCAGGTAGGAATTGGAAAGTTACAGACACGATTAAAAATGTAATTCAATTTTTTAAAAAGCCCATTGGTGTGTAATATTATGTTATTTATTTCCTATACTATATCCTTATGATTCATCAAATTCTCACACGTTTTTATACAGGGCAATCTCAAATGCACATGCTGCAGCTATAGATGTAAATATTAAATTGGACAGTTCTGATTTTATTTATTTAGCTATAGGCCTATATTACTTTTAAGCTTCAGATCCGAAATCAGAAACTAAACTGTCCAATGGCCAGCTAGAATGGGTCGCTGTTTTATATCATATTTATTGTCATCTCTGTATGACCTTCCCTTAATTTCCAAGGCTACGTTTCCTTTCAAGAAAGCCACAAAAGGCTTGCTCCCAGAGCCCCAGCGTGTGATTGGCATTGGGACAGGCCGGCTAGATAATTGTTTAAATCGTCCCATTGAGGATGCCCCCGTGCGCTTTGATCGATATCCCATTACTGCATCCTGCATATCTCCCTCCAGCACCTTGCAGGTACAAACTTCACACCCCATCCATGTCTGATCCTAAATACCGTTCGATTAAAACTTCCCTTTAAATAGATGACATTTATCGATCCACCGACAAATATGAAACTCCATTAGCACGTCATGGCTGAGACGGTGCAGCTGGATTTAAACTGGATTTCTTTCCGCAACATGACATTTGAGGCGATGTGCGGTTTATAAATTATTTAAGGATTAGTGACCAAGCCACCCTTTAGCCCCCCTATGAACCCTACAGCTTCGTTCCACTTGCACAACCTCAGGATCCTAATCAAACATTTGACAGCCCATTTCTTGCCTCAACAACAACTCTAGGATTTAAAACAGTCCACTCTATAGGTTATTAGTGCTCTGGCGCTGTCCTTTCAGCACCACTGCCGCAAGTAGTTTCTTGAGCTGCTAATTGAAGGAAATATATTTGGCTTCTAAACCAGCACTTAAACCCTTTATTAGTGTGGTTGCCATAGCAACACACTATAGTTGGCTACTTGTTCAACTTTATTCTTTGTTAACCCCAAAAGTTTTCCGGACTATTCCTCCCACAGTTTTGGCTGCACAGTGCACACACTCGAGTCATATATCTCAAATCGACCGGCTCAATCACAAATCGTGTGCTTGCATTTTGCCAAATTAATAAATACATTTCCCCTTTGACTTGAATGGGAAAGTGCAAATACGGCAACCACACTTGCAATTTCCCAGTTGTACTTTTGGACCTCTTT
>NC_137833.1:38312676-38327676 GCF_963921795.1 Nannobrachium achirus | reverse complement strand
CTTTATGTGGCGTACTCTCTCTCTCTCTCTCTTGCTCTCCCTCACACACGTGCGCGCATATACACACACGCAGGCACGTGCACACATAGAAAACAAAGAGGGCTTGAGCCCCTGCCCTTTTATCCGTCTGTAAAAAAGTGCCCTCTCCAGACCATGAATGCAGTTTTTACTATGGTGGAAGAAATGCAAATGCCCTCTTTCCATGCCATACCTGAAGGTAGCAAGAGAATTTTCTCTTCCAAACTCTCCTGAACTTGAATGCAGCATCTTATGTTGAAAGAATAAGAATTGCCCTCTCTGTGTAGAAATCTATGCTTAGTTCAGTGTGGTATCAAGCAACGGAAATAGCCGACCTCCAAGCTCAAACACGCGACGCGCGACACGTTGTGAGCTTGTAGGTTGGCTATTTTCGGTATTTTCACCAAAAGTGCCCTTTTAGAAATTTCAGACCCTGCCTCTCTAACATTCTCTGCACGTCCCTGCACACACGCAGACATACAGTTCCCTGGCTGGCAGAAGCCATGTTGTCCCATGTTGTCAGTTTAATATGAGTGGAGATGAACTGTGCTGGTTGTCATTAAGGCGGATGTGCTCCGTGTCGTTTTCTCCTGTCAAAACGCTGTCACGCCGCTCGGCTCAGAGTCATAGTGGTGTGTGACAGCCTTTTTCCAAAACGCTGTGCTGTGGGACTCTGTGAGCATGTTGAACCTGTCTGTCAATCTGGTTATTATTATTTCTTCCTTTCTTTCTTTTTTTTACTTGAGGAATCTACATTGTAGGTTGAGGAAGGGGGGGGGGTGGGCACGGAAAGGAAGGAAGAAATATGATGAAAGGATGCGTGGATGGAATGTCAGTACACTGTATAATCCTTAGTGGGCATCCAGAGGTCCATTTGGTTACATTTGTGCACTCTCTAACTGAGTTAGAGAGGGGTAGATTAACACTCTGGATTTTGCTGTGTAGCAAAGAATCACGCAGGCACATTACAGGATCAAGTTAGCAATTCGGTTCTGCAGTGACTAGTGAGCAAGCAAATCTCATGTCCGACCATTCATCAAAGATGCACCTGAAAGAAAAGTTGTGCAACTGAAGGGGTGAGGTGAGGCGTTAAATGATAAATAGCTGACATGATCACCAGTGTCAGAGTTAATGTGTGTGTGTGTGTGTGTGTGTGTGTGTGTGTGTGTGTGTGTGTGTGTGTGTGTGTGTGTGTGTGTGTGTGTGTGTGTGTGTGTGTGTGTGTGCGCGTGCGCGCGCGCGTGCGTGCGTGCGTGCGCAAAGTGAAACTCTTCACTGTTACATTAGGTGTAAATCAGTGGTTCTCAACCTTTTCAGGCCGCGACCCCCAAAATAATCATATATTCTAACTGACGAGCACAAAGTAGCAGATCACAACGCCTCGCTATTTTCACAATTTCTACCTTTAATATTTGCCAATTTGTCCAATGTTTAATTTGTCATTTTAGAGGTATTAAAATGTCTATAAATTGTCACTGTAGAAATGTGAAGATACCCTCTAGAGTCTACACACTTAAACTTTATGTTGGTTTGTTTACTGTTGAGTGAGAAAACAATGTTGCACATTAAGTTAATCATCAAATAATTTGCGGACCCCCCTGGGGGTCCCGACCCACAGGTTGAGAACCACCGCTGTAAATAATGGTCCATGTTTGTCAGAGGAGGCACTCTCCACCCTCCCAGACCACCAGACTGGGGGCGGTGGTTCGTCAGCAACAGGGAACTACAGCGCATAATGGAGAGAAAATGAAAAAGATAGAAAAAATAGAGAGAGAGAATAAAAAAAACGTTCTTAATTAATCTGTTCGTTAATGTCTATTAAATCAGGTGGGTCTCTGTAGCAACACAGTGGCTCCACTGTGGAGCTGGGACTAGGGACGGGACGATATGAACATTTCATGTCACGATTATTATCGCGATAACAAAAACAGCAAATCTACAAGCTCACAATGCGTCGCAAGCTTGTAGATCGGCTATTTTGATTTTGTTTTCTTTTTTTTTCCTACATTTTATTCATTGGAAAACTTGTGAAATGGGACATTCTGCATAATGAGTACTTTCTACGATTGGTACTTTAAGTGCATTTTGATACCAATACTTTTGTACTTTTACTCAAGTACATTTTAATCCCAATCTTCTACTTGTGGCAGAGTATTTCTACATTGCAGTATTGATACTTTTACATAAGTAAAGATTGTTTGTACTTAGGGTGACCAGATCCAAATTGGTTATTCGAGGGACAGAAGTATTGTTTGTGTGGGACAATGTGGGACGGGCAGGCGGGGTGGTTAATAGCAACTTAGGCTACTTAAGTTATTAAATGCTTTGAGGTCATTTGATACTGCCTATCGTTTTGCTTGTAACCTGCTGTAGCCTGGGGCACGGTGGCGCAGTGGTTAGCGCTTCGCCTCACAGCGAGAAGGTCCTGGGATCGATTCCCGCCAGGGGACGCTGTGGGTGCTGGGGGCGTGTTTCTCCCTCCGCGTCATCAGCGCCCACACCCTAGGTGGGGTCGGCGGTAGGGCCTTTCTGTGTGGAGTTTGCATGTTTTCCCCGTGTCTCCTAGAGATGATACCCTTACAAAAACATGCAGTAATCCTGGTCTCAATAATGCCTCCCCCTTGCCAGCCGGGGCGCTTGATGGAGGGGAAAGGAACTGGTTGGAATAACGTGTTCCTTCCACGCGCTACGTCCATCCCGGGGAAACCCCCCCTGTCAGGTGAAAAGAAACAACTTGGACTACCCATGCATTGAAGGAAGCATGAGGTCAGTCCGTTGTCTCCCCAGGCGCGGCAGAGGGAGAGCAGAGCCCAGGTTTTCATAGGCAATTGGCACTGGGTGAAAATGGGTTGCAAAATCGTGGGATAAAAATTATAAAGAGAAAAAAAAACCTGCTGTAGCCTAGGGGATATTTCTCATGTTATTTTGCTTAAAGCGTCCAATTATTAGGAGGATACAGTAACAGTACCCAACCCTATAATCTATTCGTGAGAGAGCAATGCTATACGTGTCTAGCTCTAGCTTGCTCACCTATGAACACCTGCGCATTATTATTACTGGAGCCTGCCAGTCTCAATGTGGGACAGGGTCTCAATTTGTGGGACACCTGAAAAGTCATGCAAATATGGGACTGCCCACGCAAAGGGGGACATCTGGTCACCCTATTTGTACTTTTTCCACAACTGTTCATTTAGAAAGGAACGTCTCCCTTCTGCGAACCGGATCCCATCGTTCCTTTCAAAGAGCCTTTCAAAAGACTCGATATCCCATCTCTATAAAATGGAACATTCGAGCGGTGCTCCAGTTGCTCCTGGAAGGAGCTAAGCTCCAACGTCTGGCTTTGTCCGGGCCCCGAAAAATGTCAGAGCTCTGAAGCGTGGCCTACATCTGGCCTACATCTTGGCACAAAGCGCTCAAAGTTTGTTGTGCGCCCAGGGTCACATTCGCTTAATGAAATTAACTCTTAAAACTCTCTCCCAGCCATTTACAATAGGCTTGTGCGCCTATACTGCCAGGAATTTTATTAATTTCCAAGTTAGCTTTAATCTAACCCAACAGGGATCATATTGTTGTAGAATGTAGTACTAGTACTATCCACTAGAGTGTGCCCAACGATAATCTCCTAGAGTCTGGACTAGCGAGTGGACAGCAGTAGACCCATAATGGCGGCGCCCATTGGCGGCCATTATGTCTCCCGGTCCGCCGAACGGGAGCTATAAAACACGATCCGAACGTCGTGCGCACGCCATTTACACTCGTTTTTGCTCTTGAGTGACCAATCTGTCAGTCCAGCCATTTTTTTCCGAATGAGAATCGGTCTAAAAATGGTAAAGTTTGATAAGAAAAACGTCAACATTCAATGCTGTAAAAAGGCCCATTCTATGTTATGGCCGAACGACTTCCGGGTTACGTCATCGATGATGTCACTTCCTTCGAATATGTAACTTTAGACTAAAATTAAGCTAGAAAGGTCATTTATAGCTCAAAAAATGTCAAAAAAATACCAAAATGATCAGAAAATGATCCCCAAGGCGACGTTTGGCGATCTGGCTGCCTCACCCTCCTCAAAATGGCGATGGAAGGCGATTTGGCTGTGAACTAGTTAAATAGCACCGTTCACTTCACTACAGTAGGTGTGATATTTTTCAAAAAGTGTACCAAAACATTTTGGAGGTACTAACTAAGCCCCTTTTCGACGGCAGCTTTAGCACCACACCACACCACACCACACTACACCACAACGCACCACATAAAAATATCTACATTTTCCATTACACAAAAGCACCCCTATCGGTAAGAAACAAATTTACCCTTTTAACTGTGATTATAATACAATATAAATTTGTATTACAACTATCCTAAATTATAATACACTGTAATGGATTATAATAGTGATTATAACACAATAGAATCTATTATCATGTATTACAACGATATCCTGGTGGTCTAAATGAAAAGTCAGTGAGTGATCAGTCATTATTAAGTGTTTGGCCCTGTTTGGCCTAGCTCAGACCTACTCTAGATTGGATACTTTTTAGTACCACGTTTAGTACCACTTTCACACCACTCTACCCAGGTCCTTGTAGTGGAAAACCTGATACAAGTGGGCGGTGTGGTGTGGAGTGGTGTGGTGTTGGGCCAGTGGAAAAGGGGCTTAAATAAGTTAGCTTACTGCTGCACAAGACAATTGGTTGGTTGTTTGTTGGTTATTTATTGTTTTTAGCTGTAAAGCGTCCCCTGGTTCATTAAATTCAAGCTATTATTATCATTATCGTTAGACAGCTCAGCACACGCCGTTGAAATAACTAACATCAGTGTGTTTTATTTGCTTGTAGTTCCAGGCCTGGCAGGCCGCCCAAGAGGCTCCAGAGTGTGACGTCATCAGAATGCGCCACCCACCACATGTTGTCCCATAGTGGCCTGGTGCCTGCTGGGATGCTGCCTGCAGCCGGTGAGTCAGGACACAGCGCACGCACGCACACAGGGGTGTCGCACCAAATTCTGGGCCCTGGGTTTTCACAAGGATTCACTGCGGGCCCCCGCACAATTATTTTGTGCTTTAACTATTGAAAATTAGCAGATATAGAAGCTCACAGCGCGGCACTCTGCTGCGAGCTTGTACGGTAGATGAATTCCGTAGATGAATGAAAATTTGTGTCAGTGGGGCTCAAACATTTTTATGTGAAGGACCCCCAAAATGTTATGTATTTGGCCACAGATCCCCATCTGAAAATATTTAGTTCCAGGGACCCCCCTAGAAGCAAAATTTGAGTTAGAAATGTTCGCCTAAAAAATACATATATTCAAAGATTTGCACGCATTTTCACAACTTTTCAAAAATAGCAGATCTACAAGCTCACAGCGCTGTGAGCTTGTGTATATGCTATTTTTCAATAGCTAAAGTATAACATAATTAAGGCCCCTCCACCTTGGGCCCTAGTAACTCAAGTTACTAGGGCTCAAGTGACGCCCCCCCCCCCCCCCCACACACACACACACACATACTCACTCACAGGCCAGAATGTCCCCTATTATCTTTTTGCCAAGGTGGTGCTTGCCCTGACTGTTAACTCATTCATCACCTACTCTTTCATCATCAGGTTGTATGTTCCCCCTGCGGTCCCCTGAGCCCACCCCCAGATTAAAGAATGACTTTGGCCACCAAAATATGCTGAAACTGTTGCCAGGTAAATAATGTGTGTGATTGTTTGGGCTAGGGTTCGTATTACAGAGGGGGTTGAAAATTATAATTACCAATATGCGCTCTATAAGGAAAAGTTGTCTGTTAGAATTATTACCCCACGTACCAGACACCATAAATATATTAAGGTGTAAAGGATTAGCCCTGTAGATCACTGTAAAGAATAGTGTAGTGTAGTGTGTGCATGCACATGCACATGCACATGCACATGCACATGCACATGCACAATATGCCCATTCCCAACATGCACCGCAATCTTATTATGATTAGGTGTGACTTATGGGGCTTGTAGTTTTTACTGTAAATAGTAATAAAGACCCCGCTCATTGTGTCTAAAAAGACACATTTAGCCACTTGCACGCATGCCCCACCCACTGAAATCAAACTCGCTAAAATGGAAAAAAATATAGAAAGAACTATAAAATGAAAACATTTTAACACTCATCGTTTCTTTTCTCTAATTACAATCTAACATATGAACCCTTGTTGTAAAAAAAAACAAAGTTGTCCTTTAACAGTAAAGTCCTTTTTACAGTATTTCAGTGAGAGAGAGAGAGAGAGAGAGAGAGAGAGAGAGAGAGAGATTCACATTTTGCACTTGACAGTGTTGCACTATATGATATTGTGTTTCGTGTAGACCTACCAGATTAAGTGTAATGACTTCAAGCAGGTGAGTTCTGTTTTGTGTGTAGCAATTCATCACATCAATAATTATTAACACCAATATTAATGACCGCGACAGTAATGACACATGACAGTAATAACAATTTCAATTAAATCAAACCAATGTAGCAAAAAGCAGGGCTCTGCACTGTGTCAAAATACGATCGTATTCGTTTATAGACTGTAAATGATTTAATTAGTCAGTATTTGGTCTGATAACCAACATGGTGTCAGATGGACACTTATGATGATCACTTAGACCAGGGGTCTTCAACAGGGGGTCCGGGATCCCTAGGGGGTCCTCAGAGTTACTACAGGTGGTCTTCCAAATCTTTTTGTGATAGAAACTTGTTTTTTCCCCCATTTTTTATATTAACCACTTGAACCCTAGCGTCCATATTCTGAGAACTTTAGCCAAAGGGGCGTTGTGAGCTTGTAGATCTGCTATTTTTTGGCAAAGAGCTTTGGAGGGGGAAAAGAACAGACTAAGTACAGTGAAAGGTCAAAGTTTATTAAGTATTGACAGTTCAAGTGGTTAAACATCTGAAAACACAAACTGACATGAATCCAAAATATAGTGATGACCGTGCTGTCAAACAATGAAACTACCGTATTTTCCGGACTATAAGGCGCACTTAAAAGCCTTTAATTTTCTCAAAAAACTACAGTGCGCCTTATAGTCCAGTGCGCCTTATATATGGATCATTCATTGACATTGACATTCCCTTTAGCACAGCTTCATCTGTTGGATGCATAAGCGTCTATTATGTGCGCCTTATAGTCAGGTGCGCCTTATATATGAAAACAGTTTGAAAATAGACCATTCATTGACAGTGCGCCTTATAGTCAGGTGCGCCTTATAGTCCAGAAAATACTGTATATGGAATCTATGATACGGTTGTTGGGGTCCCTGCTTCATCTCTCTCTCAATTAAGGGGTCCTCGGCCTGAAAACGTTGCAGACCCCTGACTTAGACACAGCAGTTCTACTTGTGACATTCAGGAGCCTGTTTTAAAAATGTGTTGGCAGTACAGACAGACAGACAGACAGACAGACAGACAGACAGACAGACAGACAGACAGACAGATATTATTAAATTAACCCTGTGGGGGACATTCAGTTTCAGCTTCACCCACTTGATGGCTGCTCAGGCACTGTCCGGTATATGATTATTTCAAACCTCTGCCTCGATCACAGTTAATATGCCAGGGAAGTGAAGGGAAGAACAAGTGAAAATATCAAAGCTTGTCACGATGTCACGTGTAGTGAGCTTGTAGATCAGCTATTTTCACATTTTTTGTAAATCACCATTGTACAACAAAGTATAATACAGGGTCAAGTGATAAATCGGACTAATCCATTTAGTCCATTATGAAAATGTATTCGAATTTCTTCATATTGATTTGTTTATATATAATAAACCAGTAATGGTCTTTGCACACTGCTGCGTTTTTCGGGCCGAATATCAGAGTGAATTTCGGAGTGCGTGAATAAAAAAATCAACCTCACGTTATGTCAATAACGTTTGCACACTGCCGCCCGTTTCGTATTTATTTTCGGACCAGGGTTGATTTTTTTCCGATTTTCGCAGCTGTTGCACTGAGTCCCTTTCCTCTCTCTCTCCCTGGCATATGGCTTTCGGATTTCCAAAACGCAACGAAAACACACAGTGCAGTGTGCAACCACCTTAACACACCCTAGGGCGAGAAAACAGATACTGACACAATATGGCCATATACTGTATGGGCATTCCCAGATATGGGCTTAATATTGATGACATCAGGGATCTCCATATTATGGGCATAAAAGGGACAAGGACGGAATAAATTTGCAAGTGTGACTTGTAAATGTGGGTTTGGGTGTATTTTGGGTTAATTGCAGATGCAAGCCTACCTCTACCTCACGCTGCAGATGGAACAGCAGGCAGTGGCGCTCCTGTGTTTTGCTGAATGCGCGTCGTGTAGCAATGAATTAATTCCACTCTGTTGTAGACACACTTTACAGTGATTCCATACATCACATGGGCAGGTGTGTCGCACCAAATTCTGGGCCCTGGGTACAAGGATTCACTTCAATTAATGTGTTCTTTGACTATTGAAAAATAGCAGATATACAGTACAAGCTCACTGCAAGCGTATAGTTCTGCTAATTTTGAAAAGTCTTGAAAACTCTTTGAATATTTCAAATCCTTCTAAGGTTTTTTGAAAAAAACTATGTTTCTATGTCAGTGGTGCTCAAACCTTTTTCATGTGAAGGACCCCCAAAATGATATGTATTTGGCCAAGGACCACCATCTCAAAATTTGAGTTACAAATGTTCGCTTAAAAACGACATATATTCAAAGATTTGCACACATTTTCATGACTTTTCAAGAATAGCAGATCTACAAGCTCGCTGTGAGCTTGTAGATCTGCTATTTTTCAATAGCTAAAGTATAAAATATTGAAGGCCCCTCCACCTTGGGTCCTTGTAACTCGGTCCCACTTTTCCCAGCCTTGTGACGCCCCTGCGCATGGGTAATTTCAGGAGGAGGAGTTATGAGATGCAAGCTGTGTGTTGATGTCTCTCATTAGCATACACATCGCTGACGCGTGGGGGCGAAAAAGAACAAACTCTCATAACTTTTACATTTAATGTTCTGCTCTCTTTGTGCACAAATTAAAAGTTCACACAGTTCTTGGTCTGCCTCTGTATAGTTTCACGACCCTTAGGCCTGCGGAACCACTCAAACCGTGAAACTCATTGTACAGTCAGTGTATTGTAACTTTCAGGAAACTAGTATCAATATTGACTTTGATATTTATTTTTGTTTCATTGTAGAACAAGTTCTCATATTGTTTTCTGTTGTAGTCTCATACTCGTACACAGCAGCGAGAGTTCACTATCAACAATCTGTGGAGTTTGTCGAAGGTGTCTGGTTTGTCTCCCGACTGTAACAACAGACCTTGTCAACTGTCTCCTATTTGGACACTGTGTAGTATCTGTATTTGTTGGACACTGTCATCGCACAATGTGTGTGTGTGTGTGTGTGTGTGTGTGTGTGTGTGTGTGTGTGTGTGTGTGTGTGTGTGTGTGTGTGTGTGTGTGTGTGTGTGTGTGTGTGTGTGTGTGTGTGTGTGTGTGTGTGTGTGTGTGTGAGACACAGAGAGAGAGAGAGGTAATTGTGTGCACTTCTCAGCTCTCAAAGTTGCCCTTGGCTTTGTGCTCTTCAGTGCAACCTGATCTTTTCATTCCCTGCCTCAAAAGAAGCCATTTTCTATTAGTCTTTGCTTCCTCTCACTGTTCAAAGGTGCTGTGTGTGTGTGTGTGTGTGTGTGTGTGTGTGTGTGTGTGTGTGTGTGTGTGTGTGTGTGTGTGTGTGTGTGTGTGTGTGTGTGTGTGTGTGTGTGTGTGTTTGTTTCAACTCAAGAGCCTCTCTCAGGGAAAAGAGTCCTTTTGCACCAAAGGAGAGGGCATGGCAGCAATGTCAACGCTACTGATTAGAACAGACCCACATGAGAGAGAGACAGCGCCGCTAAAAAAAGAGAGAGAGAGAGAGAGAGACAGAGAAAGAGGGAGAGGGGCAGAGACGGAGTGGGGGAGAGAGAGACAGAGAGGGAGAGAGAGAGAGAGAGAGAGAGAGGGGACATTAAAGTGTAGAAGGCAGAAAATGTTTGATGTGATCTTGGTCTCTCCGTCTCTCTCTCTTACATGCCACACACACACACACACACACACACACACACACACACACACACACACACACACACACACACACACACACACATACACACACACACACACACACACACACACACACACACACACACACACACACACATACAGTACATACACACACACACACACACACAGTGACTGATGTCCCACTGTGATGCTGACATTTGAAAAGGTACGTAGTGCAAGGAGAGAGGATTGCCGGAGAGGAGAGGAGAGGAGACCGGGGGGAGAGGGATGACAAGAGAAGGAGTGATTTGTATTGGTTGCAGTGGGGGTGTTTTTTTTTATTTTAGAAAGAGAGACAGACCAGTCACCTTGCTTACGTGCTGGCCTTACTGTGCTGTTTAAAACACACCTTGTTACATTTTCAAAGAATGTCATGTCTTTGAAAATGTAATGTAAGCATGTCATTCGGAAAATATCAGATCTACATGCTCACAACGCCTCGCGACGCGAGGCGTTGTGAGCAAGTAGATCTGCTATTTTCACAATTTCTGCTTCTAATATTTGACAATTTGGCCAATGTTTAATTTGTCATTTCAGAGGTATTAAAAAGTCCTTAAATTGTCACTTTAGAAATGTGCATATACCCTCTATACACTTAAACGCTATGTTGGTTTGTTTACTGCTGAGTGAGAAAACAATGTTTCACATTAAGCTAATCATCTGGGGGCCCCCCCAAAATAGTTTGGCGACCCCCCTGGGAGTCCCGACCCACAGGTTGAGAACCACTGGACTAGACTAGAGTTTAGTTTGATTCCATCATGTTTGTATGCGGGTCCTTGGTTTGATCAGCTGCATGATCATTCACAGTGTGTACTGGTACCACTGGCAGGTATGTTTTCTTAAGGTACGGTAGGTGGCTCAGGGTGCAGAGATGCTGCAGCGCTCAGCAGGACAGCTACAGACACCACAGAGAATAATATTAATCATGACACCAATCCCAGCCCAAGGTTTTAGACCTTTATAGGTCCCCCGCATTCTTTACTGCCCAAGGTAAAAGATCCGCTGTTTGAAATACGTCAAAACACGTCAAACCACATTACATGATGTTACATACCTGTATTATTGTTGTGTTTCTGTACCAAATAAGAGCTACAGTTAGGGCTGTCACGATTATGGCATTTTACATGACGATTAATTTTCTCTCAAATAATTGCGATTAACGATTTAATTGTGTTTTTGTCGTTGACAATTACGTTTCTGTTTGGCTTTTAGGCTTTGAAGTTGCACATGGTAGATATGACACATAACCTAAATATACAAATAAATGACTGACATATTTGACAACTTAATACTCAAAAAAGAACATTGATAGTGGAAATAGCCGATCTACAAGCTCACAACGCGTCGCGATGCGACGCGTTGTGAGCTTGTAGATCTGCTATTTCCACTATTTTTGACATGGAAACGATTATGCCGATTATGAAAAATAATCACGATTATATTATATTAATAATTGTGATAGCCCTAGCTACAGTACCTTATTCTGGTCGCCATCCTCAGAAGCACATATCCTTTCTGTTACCACTGGCCTAGAGCAACAGGGCCCTCAGTGACGCTAGCCATACACTCTGGAACACCCTGCATTGTAAAATCCAGAGAGTGTAATCATTTACCCATTTTGGTCCATTTTCTTCCTGTCCTTTATTGTATTTTGTTATTTTCTGATGATTGACTCTTTCTCCCTGGGGATTGCCATTGATATTAAGGCTTAAAGCAGTGGTTCCATTTTTAGTTCCAAAAATACCCAAAAGAGAAATTAGACCGGGATCCAAACTAGTGAAAATAGCAGATCTACAAGCTCACAACACTGTGGCAGTGCAAATCTACTATTTTTACTACTTCTTAAACTTTAAAAATGTAATTAATATTAAGAAATTAACATTTTTCATTTTATTTATGAAATACTTTTGAAAAATGTTGGAATTATAAGTGATTTTTTTCTTTAAAGGGGCTATAGTCAACTTTTTCTTTGTAGGGCCGACACTTTGTTTACATCCTAGTCTATAGACTAGAATGTAAACAAAGTGTCGGTCTGACAATGGCCAAAATTATTATTTTATCATTATTTTACGCTTTTTGTGGTAATTTTTTAATAGAAACATATATGAAGCTTATTTTTTTATAAAATATTTTCGAAACATTATTTTTATTTTAGCATCCGTTTTTCAAGAAAAAGTTGACTATAGCTCCTTTAAACTTTTTTTAAATCTTTTGAAATAATATATATTTTGAAATGTAGGAAACAGAAAAAATTAGCTATTTACTCGCGACCCATAGAAATTGGTCGGCAACCCAAAGATGGGTCCCGATCCACTGTTTGGGAAATAATACTGTATACAAAATTTGTATGACATTTGATTTTGTGTTATATGCTTCATTGAGATGGAAGAGTGCCCAGAGACAGGAAAGAGAGGGCAGAGACAGGGGAGACATGAGACTGATTCAAACTTGGATCCTTGCTACTTAAGGGGCATGTGGTTAGTGCACTTGTTGCGCCACCAGGTGATGACAATCTTCCAAGGACTACAGTTGTTTTTTTTAGATTTTGCAATAACGATCCGATTTGCCTACTTTTTTAATACAAACCTTCAGGTGATAAACCATCTTTAACCAGCTTTGCTCATCTGGCTATTATTTCATGTTGTCGTGATGAAATCTTTGATGCTTGAAATAGAAATCCGACCAGACCTTTTACACCGATCACATCTCACAGTCACTGTGTTGGATTACACTATATCAACGTTTCACGTTGATTGATTTATACTGAAATAAATGGAAGCAAATGGCTCCCTGCAAGGCAGGAAAAACACATGAGAAGAAAACAAAACAATTATAGTATGTTTTAGAAAATTGCTGGCGGGGGATGCCCACGTGGCTCACCTGGTTACACCAGTGAATACTGGTCACATAGATAAGACTATAGAGGTTATGCGTGTGACATCATCATCATTCCCAGAAGTTATGTGGGAAGGCCTACTCAGTGGCAAAAAAATGACTTTGTTGTCTTGACAGCCCATTCATCCAAACAGAAAAGTCCTATCTGATTGCATTAAACAACGTTAAATGTACTTTGCCACTCACTTTGGCACACGATTTGCCATTCACTTTATCGTCGTTGTCGGGTAAAAACCTTGTATGTCCAAAACCGTTCGTTTTGCATTTATCATTTTAAAAATGATTTAAACTAGTGAAAACAGCCGATCTACAAGCACACAACGCCTCGCAACGCGAGGCGTTGTGTGCTTGTAGATCTGCTGTTTTCACTACTTTTGTGCGACGGACTTGTATGATGAAGCAGGGCTTTACTTTGGGAAGAACGTACACATTTGAAACTTGGAGATACGAGGTTTCCAGCCGACAACGACGTTATGCATGCGCAGTCCTCCCTGCAGCTGGCTTGGGTTGTCTTTTCTGCGTGTCATCTCTCTCTCACCCACCTTTCCTGTCTATAAAAAAAACCCATTATTGGCAGTAAAGTAAAGTAGTCAGTGGACTAAACAAGCAACAACACCGATATGGTCCTATTAAGGGAACCACACCACAGAAGCGAACCATCACTCCTGGGTGTTCCTGGGCATTGGTTGGTGGGCATGGCGTGGATGTGTGCTCTCTCTGCTGTCTGTGGGACGTGATGTGTCTGTCACGCCTCCTCCTCCTCCAGTGTGTGTGTGTGTGTGTGGGGGGGGGGGGTGTCGCACCAAATTCTGGGCCCTGGGTACAAGGATTCACTGTGGGCCCCCCGTGAATGTTCTTCTTAGGGGGAGGGGGTTTATTGGGAACCCATTATTCCCCATTATTTTGTGCTTTAACTATTGAAACTATTTGAAAAATCTGGAAAATTTGTGCAAGATTTTCAATATTTCAAATGCTTCCAAGGTTTTTTGAAAACCTTTTTTCATGTGAAGGACCTCCAAAATGATATGTATTTGGCCACGGACCCTCATCTGAAAATATTTAGTTCCAGGGACCCCCCAGAAGCAAAATTTGAGTTACAAAATGTTCGCTTAAAAAAATACATGTATTCAAAGATTTGCACACATTTTCACGACTTTTCAAAAAATAGCAAGATCTACAAGCTCGCAGCGCGGCACTCGGTGCCGCGCTGTGAGCTTGTATATCTGCTATTTTTCAATAGCCAAAGTATAAAACAATTCCAGGCCCCTCCTCCACCTCCTTGGGCCCTAGTAACTCAGTCCCAGCCCCCCCCATTGTGACGCCCCTGTGTGTGTGTGTGTGTGTGTGTGTGTGTGTGTGTGTGTGTGTGGGAGAGATGAATGTCCCCTGCTTGTTGGCTCCCATCACCCGCTGATTCCCTGGCAGCCTAAATGGCCACGGTGCAGCGGTGCAGGCAGGATGAATGGCCGGCCTCTGTCTTCCCATGACAACCACTCCTACCTTCCTCCTGTGCTCTAATCCTCCACCGGGGCCATTGATCTGCCTCTTATTGATCTGGCTGCTTCTTTTCTTCTTTTTCTCTCTTTCGCCGTCTGTCTGTCTGTCTGTCTGTCTGTCTGTCTGTCTGTCTGTCTGTCTGTGCATCTTTTCTTTCTTCGTTTTATCTCTCTCTCTTTCTGTCTGTCCGTCATGCTTTCTTTTCTTTTATTCCATTGTTTTGTCCTTTTGTTATTTGTCTCTTTCCATTCTTTTTTTTTCCTCTTTTCCCCTTCTTTTTCGTTGTTTATTTCCCCCTTGCTTTATAGCTTTTATTAATCACTGTCTCTTCCTCTGGGTGTTCTTCTCTCTCTCTCTCTCTCTCTCTCTCTCTCTCTCTCTCTCTCTCTCTCTCTCTCTCTCTCTCTCTCTCTCTCTCTCTCTCTCTCTCTCTCTCTCTCTGTCACACACAGGTCTCTCTGCTCTGGCCAAGAAGATCAAGCTGGAGGTGATGGGTGGTTACC
>NC_137833.1:38298922-38309976 GCF_963921795.1 Nannobrachium achirus | reverse complement strand
CTTCTTTCTTACTCTATAACACCCATGTCCTTTTACACTACTTCTTTTCCTCCTTTGCTCTCTCTCTTTCTCACCTCTCTATTTCTTTTTCTTTGATTTTGCTGTCCTGTTCTGCACGTCTTTGTGTCCCTGTGTCCACGGTGCTTTCTCTCCATCTGTCTTCCTTGATGTCCATCTTCCACCACCCGCCGGCAACCCTCTTCTTTTTGTCTTCATTTCAATCCTCTCTCTCACTCCAAAACTCTTTTCCCCTTTCTTACCTTTATGTGGCGTACTCTCTCTCTC
This sequence comes from Nannobrachium achirus, assembly GCF_963921795.1. Classification (NCBI taxonomy): domain Eukaryota; kingdom Metazoa; phylum Chordata; class Actinopteri; order Myctophiformes; family Myctophidae; genus Nannobrachium; species Nannobrachium achirus. The sequence goes on along the minus strand of NC_137833.1, from coordinate 38,309,691 downwards.
TCTCTTGCTCTCCCTCACACACGTGCGCGCCTATACACACACGCAGGCACGTGCACACATAGACAACAAAGAGGGCTTGAGCCCCTGCCCTTTTATCCGTCTGTAAATGCAGTTTTTACTATGGTGAAAGAAATGCAAATGCCCTCTTTCCATGCCATACCTGAAGGTAGCAAGAGAATTGCCTCTTCCAAACTCTCCTGAACTTGAATGCAGCATCTTATGTTGAAAGAATAAGAATTGCCCTCTCTGTGTAGAAATCTATGCTTAGTTCTGTGTGGTATCAAGCAACGGAAATAGCCGACCTCCAAGCTCACAACACGCGACGCGCAACACGTTGTGAGCTTGTAGGTTGGCTATTTTCGGTATTTTCACCAAAAGTGCCCTTTTAGAAATGTCAGACCCTGCCTCTCTAACATTCTCTGCACGTCCCTGCACACGCGCAGACATACAGTTCCCTGGCTGGCAGAAGCCATGTTGTCCCATGTTGTCAGTTTAATATGAGTGGAGATGAACTGTGCTGGTTGTCATTAAGGCGGATGTGCTCCGTGTCGTTTTCTCCTGTCAAAACGCTGTCACGCCGCTCGGCTCAGAGTCATAGTGGTGTGTGACAGCCTTTTCCAAAACGCTGTGCTGTGGGACTCTGTGAGCATGTTGAACCTGTCTGTCAATCTGGTTATTATTATTTCTTCCTTTCTTTCTTTTTTTACTTGAGGAATCTACATTGTAGGTTGAGGAAGGGGGGGGGGCACGGAAAGGAAGGAAGAAATATGATGAAAGGATGCGTGGATGGAATGCCAGTACACTGTATAATCCTTAGTGGGCATTCAGAGGTCCATTCGGTTACATTTGTGCACTCTCTAACTGAGTTAGAGAGGGGTAGAGAGGGGTAGATTAACACTCTGGATTTTGCTGTGTAGCAAAGAATCACGCAGGCACATTACAATGGATCAAGTTAGCAATTCGGTTCTGCAGTGACTAGTGAGCAAGCAAATCTCATGTCCGACCATTCATCAAAGATGCACCTGAAAGAAAAGTTGTGCAACTGAAGGGGTGAGGTGAGGCGTTAAATGATAAATAGCTAACATGATCACCAGTGTCAGAGTTAATATGTGGGTGTGTGTGCGTGCGTGCGTGCGTGCGTGTGTGCAAAGTGAAACTCTTCACTGTTACATTAGGTGTAAATCAGTGGTTCTCAACCTTTTCAGGCCGCGACCCCCAAAATAATCATATATTCTAACTGACGAGCACAAAGTAGCAGATCTACATGCTCACAACGCCTCGCTATTTTCACAATTTCTACCTTTAATATTTGCCAATTTGTCCAATGTTTAATTTGTCATTTTAGAGGTATTAAAATGTCTATAAATTGTCACTGTAGAAATGTGAAGATACCCTCTAGAGTCTACACACTTAAACTTTATGTTGGTTTGTTTACTGTTGAGTGAGAAAACAATGTTGCACATTAAGTTAATCATCAAATAATTTGTGGACCCCCCTGGGGGTCCCGACCCACAGGTTGAGAACCACCGCTGTAAATAATGGTCCATGTGTGTCAGAGGAGGCACTCTCCACCCTCCCAGACCACCAGACTGGGGGCGGTGGTTTGTCAGCAACAGGGAACTACAGCGCATAATGGAGAGAAAATGAAAAAGATAGAAAAAATAGAGAGAGAGAATAAAAAAATCGTTCTTAATTAATCTGTTCGTTAATGTCTATTAAATCACGTGGATCTCTGTGGAGCTGGGACTAGGGATGGGACGATATGAACATCTCATGTCACGATTATTATCGCGATAACAAAAACAGCAGATCTACAAGCTCACAATGCGTCGCAAGCTTGTAGATCGGCTATTTTGATTTTTTTTTTCTTTTGTTTTTCCCTACATTTTATTCATTGGAAAACTTGTGAAATGGGACATTCTGCATAATGAGTACTTTCTACGATTGGTACTTTAAGTGCATTTTGATACCAATACTTTTGTACTTTTACTCAAGTACATTTTAATCGCAAACTTCTACTTGTGGCAGAGTATTTCTACATTGCAGTATTGATACTTTTACATAAGTAAAGAATGTTTGTACTTAGGGTGACCAGATCCAAATTGGTTATTCGAGGGACAGAAGTATTGTTTGTGTGGGACAATGTGGGACGGGCAGGCGGGGTGGTTAATAGCAACTTAGGCTACTTAAGTTATTAAATGCTTTGAGGACATTTGATACTGCCTATCGTTTTGCTTGTAACCTGCTGTAGCCTGGGGCACGGTGGCGCAGTGGTTAGCGCTTCGCCTCACAGCTAGAAGGTCCTGGGATCGATTCCCGCCAGGGGACGCTGTGGGTGCTGGGGGCGTGTTTCTCCCTCCGCGTCATCAGCGCCCACACCCTAGGTGGGGTCGGCGGTAGGGCCTTTCTGTGTGGAGTTTGCATGTTCTCCCCGTGTCTCCTAGGGTTGATACCCTCACAAAAACATGCAGTAATCCTGGTCTCAATAATGCCTCCCCCTGGCCAGCCGGGGCGCTTGATGGAGGGGAAAGGAACTGGTTGGAATAACGTGTTCCTTCCACGCGCCACGTCCATCCCGGGGAAACCCCCCCTGTCAGGTGAAAAGAAATAACTTGGACTACCCATGCATTGAAGGAAGCATGAGGTCAGTCCGTTGTCTCCCCAGGCGCGGCAGAGGGAGAGCAGAGCCCAGGATTACATAGGCAATTGGCACAGGGTGAAAATGGGTTGCAAAATCGTGGGATAAAAATTTTAAAGAGAAAGAAAAACCTGCTGTAGCCTAGGGGATATTTCTCATGTTATTTTGCTTAAAGCATCCAATTATTAGGAGGATACAGTACCCAACCCTATAATTTATTTGTGAGAGAGCAATGCTGTACTTGTCTAGCTCTAGCTTGCTCACCTATGAACACCTGCGCATTATTATTACTGGAGCCTGCCAGTCTCAATGTGGGACAGGGTCTCAATTTGTGGGACGCCTGAAAAGTCATGGAAATATGGGACTGTCCCACGCAAAGGGGGACATCTGGTCGTGGTCACCCTATTTGTACTTTTTCCACAACTGTTCATTTAGAAAGGAACGTCTCCCTTCTGCGAACCGGATCCCATCGTTCATTTCAAAGAGCCTTTCAAAAGACTCGATATCCCATCTCTATAAAATGGAACATTTGAGCGGTGCTCCAGTTGCTCCTGGAAGGAGCTAAGCTCCAACATCTGGTTTTGTCCGGGCCCCGAAAAATGTCAGAGCTCTGAAGCGTGGCCTACATCTGGCCTACATCTTGGCACAAAGCGCTCAAAGTTTGTTGTACGCCCAGGGTCACATTTGCTTAATGAAATTAACTCTTAAAGTGCGGGTGCCATGATTTATTCCCCCTCTAAAACATGATTATCAACTATTATGATTATACCAGGAGGAAGATTTTTTCCAAAAAAGTGTACAGAAAGAGTTAAAATTATGTTTTTATGTTGCCACACCCCCAGCTCATTAAGTATGCCTGGTTGTCGTGGTGGGTGGTGACCCAGCTGAAGTTAGCCACACCCCACAGTGTTGGGTGAATGGTAATTAGGGGAGGAGTTGATTGTGTGATGTAATAAGTATGGGTGTTTTTGGAACGGCACATCTGACCCAGCAGGTGGCATCCTCCAGCTAAAACCCCAAATAAAAAGAGAATGCATAATTGCTCATAACAACCACACCAGGGGGTCTAATGAAGTACTGTCAACCTCCTAGACACATGAAAACCAAAAAAAGTACAAAACTATGGCACCACCTCTTTAAATAGCACCGCTCACTTCACTTAGGTGTGATATTTTTCAAAAAGTGTACCAAAACATTTTGGAGGTACTAACTAAGTTAGCTTACTGCTGCACAAGACAATTGGTTGGTTGTTTGTTGGTTATTTATTGTTTTTAGCTGTAAAGCGTCCCCTGGTTCATTAAATTCAAGCTATTATTATCATTATCATTAGACAGCTCAGCACACGCCGTTGAAATAACTAACATCCGTGTGTTTTATTTGCTTGTAGTTCCAGGCCTGGCAGGCCGCCCAAGAGGCTCCAGAGTGTGACGTCATCAGAATGCGCCACCCACCACATGTTGTCCCATAGTGGCCTGATGCCTGCTGGGATGCTGCCTGCAGCCGGTGAGTCAGGACACAGCGCACGCACGCACGCACACAGGGGTGTCGCACCAAACTCTGGGCCCTGGGTACAAGGATTCACTGCGGGCCCCCGCACAATTATTTTGTGCTTTAACTATTGAAAATTAGCAGATATAGAAGCTCACAGCGCGGCACTCTGCTGCGAGCTTGTACGGTAGATGAATTCCGTAGATGAATGAAAATTTGTCTTTGAATATTTCAAATCCCTCTAAGGTTGGTGCTCAAACATTTTCATGTGAAGGACCCCCAAAATGATATGTATTTGGCCACAGATCCCCATCTGAAAATATTTAGTTCCAGGGACCCCCCAGAAGAAAAATTTGAGTTAGAAATGTTTGCTTAAAAAATACATACATATATTCAAAGATTTGCACGCATTTTCACAACTTTTCAAAAACAGCAGATCTACAAGCTCACAGCGCTGTGAGCTTGTGTATATGCTATTTTTCAATAGCTAAAGTATAACATAATTAAGGCCCCTCCACCTTGGGCCCTAGTAACTCAAGTCCCACTCCCCCCCGCCCCCTTGTGACGCCCCCACACACACACACACATACTCACTCACAGGCCAGAATGTCCCCTATTATCTTCTTGCCAAGGTGGTGCTGCCCTGACTGTGTTAACTCATTCATCACATACTCTTTCATCAGGTTGTATGTTTCCCCTGCGGTCCCCTGAGCCCCCCAGATTAAAGAATGACTTTGGCCACCAAAATATGCTGAAACTGTTGCCAGGTAAATAATGTGTGTGATTGTTTGGGCTAGGGTTCGTATTACAGAGGGGGTTGAAAATTATAATTACCAATATGCGCTCTATAAGGAAAAGTTGTCTGTTAGAATTATTGCACCACGCACCAGACACCATAAATATATTAAGGTGTAAAGGATTAGCCCTGTAGATCACTGTAAAGAATAGTGTAGTGTAGTATGTGCATGCGCATGCACATGCACATGCACATGCACATGCACAATATGCCCATTCCCAACATGCACCGCAATCTTATATGATTAGGTGTGACTTGCTAAAATGGAAAAAATATATAGAAAGAAGTAAATGAAAACATTTTAACACTCATCGTTTATTTTCTCTAATTACAATCTAACATAATCCTTGTTGTAAAAAAAACAAAGTTGTCCTTTAACAGTAAAGTCCTTTTTGCAGTATTTCAGTGAGAGAGAGAGAGAGAGAGAGAGAGAGAGAGAGAGAGAGAGAGATTCACATTTTGCACTTGACAGTGTTGCACTATATGATATTGTGTTTCGTGTAGACCTACCAGATTAAGTGTAATGACTTCAAGCAGGTGAGTTCTGTTTTGTGTGTAGCAATTCATCACATCAATAATTATTAACACCAATATTAATGACCGCGACAGTAATGACACATGACAGTAATAACAATTTCAATTAAATCAAACCAATGTAGCAAAAAGCAGGGCTCTGCACTGTGTCAAAATACGATCGTATTCGTTTATAGACTGTAAATGATTTAATTAGTCAGTATTTGGTCTGATAACCAACATGGTGTCAGATGGACACTTATGATGATCACTTAGACCAGGGGTCTTCAACAGGGGGTCCGGGACCCCTAGGGGGTCCTCAGAGTTACTACAGGTGGTCTTCCAAATCTTTTTGTGATAGAAACTTGTTTTTTCCCCCATTTTTTATATTAACCACTTGAACCCTAGTGTCCATATTCTGAGAACTTTAGCCAAAGGGGCGTTGTGAGCTTGTAGATCTGCTATTTTTTGGCAAAGAGCTTTGGAGGGGGAAAAGAACAGACTAAGTACAGTGAAAGGTCAAGTTTATTAAGTATTGACAGTTCAAGTGGTTAAATATCTGAAAACACAAACTGACATGAATCCAAAATATAGTGGTGACCGTGCTGTCATACAATGAAACTATATGGAATCTATGATACGGTTGTTGGGGTCCCTGCTTCATCTCTCTCTCAATTAAGGGGTCCTCGGCCTGAAAACGTTGCAGACCCCTGACTTAGACACAGCAGTTCTACTTGTGACATTCAGGAGCCTGTTTTAAAAATGTGTTGGCAGTACAGACAGACAGACAGACAGACAGACAGACAGACAGACAGACAGACAGACAGACAGACAGACAGACAGACAGACAGACAGATATTATTAACCCTGTGGGGGACATTCAGTTTCAGCTTCACCCACTTGATGGCTGCTCAGGCACTGGCCGGTATATGAGATTATTTCAAACCTCTGCCTCGATCACGGTTAATATGCCAGGGAAGTGAAGGGAAGAAAAAGTGAAAATATCAAAGCTTGTCACGATGTCACGTGTAGTGAGCTTGTAGATCAGCTATTTTCACATTTTTGTAAATCACCATTGTACAACAAAGTATAATACAGGGTCAAGTGATAAATCGGACTAATCCATTTAGTCCATTATAAAAATGTATTCGAATTTCTTCATATTGATGTGATTATATATAATAAACCAGTAACACACCCTAAGGGCGAGAAAACAGATACTGACACAATATGGCCATATACTGTATGGACATTCCCAGATATGGGCTTAATATTGATGACATCAGGGATCTCCATATTATGGGCATACAAGGGACAAGGACGGAATTAATTTGCAAGTGTGACTTGTAAATGTGGGTTTGGGTGTATTTTGGGTTAATTGCCGATGCAAGCCTACCTCTACCTCACGCTGCAGATGGAACAGCAGGCAGTGGCGCTCCTGTGTTTTGCTGAATGCGCGTCGTGTAGCAATGAATTAATTCCACTCTGTTGTAGACACACTTTACAGTGATTCCATACATCACATGGGCAGGTGTGTCGCACCAAATTCTGGGCCCTGGGTACAAGGATTCACTTCAATTAATGTGTTCTTTGACTATTGAAAAATAGCAGATATACAGTACAAGCTCACTGCAAGCGTATAGTTCTGCTAATTTTGAAAAGTCTTGAAAACTCTTTGAATATTTCAAATCCTTCTAAGGTTTTTTGAAAAAAACTATGTTTCTATGTCAGTGGTGCTCAAACCTTTTTCATGTGAAGGACCCCCAAAATGATATGTATTTGGCCAAGGACCACCATCTCAAAATTTGAGTTACAAATGTTCGCTTAAAAACGACATATATTCAAAGATTTGCACACATTTTCATGACTTTACAAGAATAGCAGATCTACAAGCTCGCTGTGAGCTTGTAGATCTGCTATTTTTCAATAGCTAAAGTATAAGATAATGAAGGCCCCTCCACCTTGGGCCCTTGTAACTCAGTCCCACTTTTCCCAGCCTTGTGACGCCCCTGCCCATGGGTAATTTCAGGAGGAGGAGTTATGAGATGCAAGCTGTGTGTTGATGTCTCTCATTAGCATACACATCGCTGACGCGTGGGGGCGAAAAAGAACAAACTCTCATAACTTTTACATTTAATGTTCTGCTCTCTTTGTGCACAAATTAAAAGTTCACACAGTTCTTGGTCTGCCTCTGTATAGTTTCACGACCCTTAGGCCTGCGGGACCGCTCAAACCGCTCAACTCATTGTACAGTCAGTGTATTGTAACTTTCATGAAACTATCAATATTGACTTTGATATTTATTTTTGTTTCATTGTAGAACAAGTTCTCATATTGTTTTCTGTTGTAGTCTCATACTCGTACACAGCAGCGAGAGTTCACTGTCAACAATCTGTGGAGTTTGTCGAAGGTGTCTGGTTTGTCTCCCGACTGTAACAACAGACCTTGTCAACTGTCTCCTATTTGGACACTGTGTAGTATCTGTATTTGTTGGACACTGTCATCGCACAATGTGTGTGTGTGTGTGTGTGTGTGTGTGTGTGTGTGTGTGTGTGTGTGTGTGTGTGTGTGTGTGTGTGTGTGTGTGTGTGTGTGTGTGTGTGTGTGTGTGTGTGTGTGTGTGTGTGTGTGTGTGTGAGACACAGAGAGAGAGAGGTAATTGTGTGCACTTCTCAGCTCTCAAAGTTGCCCTTGGCTTTGTGCTCTTCAGTGCAACCTGATCTTTTCATTCCCTGCCTCAAAAGAAGCCATTTTCTATTAGTCTTTGCTTCCTCTCACTGTTCAAAGGTGCTGTGTGTGTGTGTGTGTGTGTGCGCGTGTGTGTGTGTGTGCGTGTGTGTGTGTGCGTGTGTGTGTGTGCGTGTGTGTGTGTGCGTGTGTGCGTGTGTGTGTGTGTGTGTGTGTGTGTGTGTGTGTGTGTGTGTGTGTGTGTGTGTGTGTGTGTGTGTGTGTGTGTGTGTTTTCAAGAGCCTCTCAGGGAAAAGAGTCCTTTTGCACCAAAGGAGAGGGCATGGCAGCAATGTCAACGCTACTGATTAGAACAGACCCACATGAGAGAGAGACAGCGCCGCTAAAAAAAGAGAGAGAGAGAGACAGAGAAAGAGGGAGAGGGGCAGAGACGGAGTGGGGGAGAGAGAGACAGAGAGGGAGAGGGAGAGAGAGAGAGAGAGAGAGGACATTAAAGTGTAGAAGGCAGAAAATGTTTGATGTGATCTTGGTCTCTCCGTCTCTCTCTCTCTCTTACATGCCACACACACACACACACACACACACACACACACACACACACACACACACACACACACACACACACACACACACACACACACACACACACACACACACACACACACACACACACACACACACACACACACACACACATACATACAGTACATACACACACACACAGTGACTGATGTCCCACTGTGATGCTGACATTTGAAAAGGTACGTAGTGCAAGGAGAGAGGATTGCCGGAGAGGAGGAGAGGAGAGGAGAGGAGACCGGGGGGAGAGGGATGACAAGAGAAGGAGTGATTTGTATTGGTTGCAGTGGGGGTGTTTTTTTTTATTTTAGAAAGAGAGACAGACCAGTCACCTTGCTTACGTGCTGGCCTTACTGTGCTGTTTAAAACACACCTTGTTACATTTTCAAAGAATGTCATGTCTTTGAAAATGTAATGTAAGCATGTCATTCTGAAAATATCAGATCTACATGCTCACAACGCCTCGCAACGCGAGGCATTGTGAGCATGTAGATCTGCTATTTTCACAATTTCTGCTTCTAATATTTGACAATTTGGCCAATGTTTAATTTGTCATTTCAGAGGTATTAAAAAGTCCTTAAATTGTCACTTTAGAAATGTGCGTATACCCTCTATACACTTAAACTCTATATGTTGGTTTGTTTACTGTTGAGTGTGAAAACAATGTTTCACATTAAGCTAATCATCTGGGACCCCCCCCCCAAAAGAAAAATAATAATTTGGCGACCCCCCTGGGGGTCCCGACCCACAGGTTGAGAACCACTGGACTAGACTAGAGTTTAGTTTGATTCCATCATGTTTGTATGCGGGTCCTTGGTTTGATCAGCTGCATGATCATTCACAGTGTGTACTGGTACCACTGGCTGCATGATCATTCACAGTGTGTACTGGTACCACTGGCAGGTATGTTTTCTTAAGGTACGGTAGGTGGCTCAGGGTGCAGAGATGCTGCAGCGCTCAGCAGGACAGGTACAGACACCACAGAGAATAATATTAATCGTGACACCAATCCCAGCCCAAGGTTTAGACCTTTGAAGGTCCCCCGCATTCTTTACTGCCCAAGGTAAAAGATCCGCTGTTTGAAATACGTCAAAACACGTCAAACCACATTACATGATGTTACATACCTGTATTATTGTTGTGTTTCTGTACCAAATAAGAGCTACAGTACCTTATTCTGGTCGCCCTCCTCAGTGTGGCACATCGAGCAACAGGGCCTTCAGTGATGCTATAGCCATACACTCTGGAACACCCTGCATAGTAAAATCCAGAGAGTGTAATAATTTACCCATTTTGGTCCATTTTCTTCCTGTCCTTTATTGTATTTTGTTATTTTCTGTTGATTGACTCTTGTATATTCTTTGTCCCTGGGGATTGCCATTGATATTAAGGCTTAAAGCAGTGGTTCCATTTTTAGTTCCAAAAATAGCCAAAAGAGAAATTAGACCGGGATCCAAACTAGTGAAAATAGCAGATCTACAAGCTCACCACACTGTGGCAGTGCTACTGGCAGTGCTACTGCCACAGTGCTACTATTTATACTACTTCTTAAACTTTAAAAATTAAATTAATATTAAGAAATTAACATTTTTCATTTTATTTATGAAATACTTTTGAAAAATGTTGGAATTATAAGTGATTTTTTCTTTAAACTTTTTAAAATCTTTTGAAATAATATATATTTTTAAATGTAGGAAACAGAAAAAAAATAGCTATTTACTCGCGACTGGCTATTATTTCATGTTGCCATGATGAAATCTTTGATGCTTGAAATAGAAATCCAACTAGGCCTTTTACACCGATCACATCTCACAGTCACTGTGTTGGATTACACTATATCAAAGTTTCACGTTGATTGATTTATACTGAAATAAATGGAAGCAAATGGCTCCCTGCAAGGCAGGAAAAACACATGAGAAGAAAACAAAACAATTATAGTATGTTTTAGAAGATAAGACTATGGAGGGTAAGCTTGTGACATCATCATCATTCCCAGAAGTTATGTGGGAAGGCCTAATCAGTGGCAAAAAATGACTTTGTTGTCTTGACAGCCCATTCATCCAAACA
>NC_137833.1:38193922-38293922 GCF_963921795.1 Nannobrachium achirus | reverse complement strand
CTCCTAAAATTCCAAGTGCTTGTGCAGGGTGGTGGGTCCCCCAGTTCAAATATGATTATTTTGGGGGTCGCGGCCTGAAAAGGTTGAGAACCACTGGTCTAATGTGGAGAAGCCAATCGGGACTCAGTCACACCATGAGTTTGTGAGGTAGGTGCATGTATATATCTCCCAAATACGTGGCTTTTTCTTCCTTTTGGCATAAAAAAACATATTCCTTATTGAGACCCACCGCACTTCACGGCAGAGAGAGCAGCTGACAAAGAAAACAAGCGTACCTGGATGATAGAGAGATGACTAAGATGAGAGGCCAGGGCCAGATCAATAGTCTTTCTCTCTAATTCACCATCCTGAATGCAAACGACAACCGCCGGACAATCGATGGGAGAACGGACAGGCGCGTGCGCCACTCGCGCACACACACAAACGCGAGCGAGGCGTCGCGGACATCGCCCCCACCGTTATCGACAGGTTAAAACAGCATCAGTGTGTTTAGATAGATGACAGGGCTTACGGCGGCCCGTCCGGAATACACTATCAGACTGACACGCTTACACACACACACACACACACACACACGCACACATGCACACACGCGCACACATGCACACACACACACACACACACACACACACACACACACACACACACACACACACACACACATTTGAATGGAGTTAGTCAATCAAAAATATACTGTGCAAATATGCCTATGTCCTCAGTATGAATTTTGTGTATGTTTTGCTTGCATGTCTGCATGCAGTTACAGTGTGTGTGTGTGTGTGTGTGTGTGTGTGTGTGTGTGTGTGTGTGTGTGTGTGTGTGTGTGTGTGTGTGTGTGTGTGTGTGTGTGTGTGTGTGTGTGTGTGTGTGTGTGTGCGCGTGTGCGTGCGTGCGTGCGTGCCGGCATGTGCGTGCGTGCGTGTGTGTGTGTGTGTGTGTGTGTGTGTGGCACATTTTCCCCTTTAGCCATGTCTGTCTCAAAAGCGTTGCAGTCGTAAGCATTGTTTACCATTGTATACACTCGGTAGCTTTGTCTGCCAGCATCTGCACACAGTTAAGTGGCATGGTAACCGCCAGCCATTATAAACCTGTAAAGCTTAATCATTGGTAATGACAGAGTCACATAGAAAACATGCATGCATTCACGTGCACGGCGTATAAGCACGATGTGTTTTTCCATACTGCCACCCACGGCCTTATGGGAAGGGGCCGGCCCCTGCCGGTGCTTAAACCACTACAAAGGCAATCTCACATTACACACACACAAGAACACACACTGCACACAAATGCTGAGTGTGACACCTTATAGGCTCGGAGGGTGTGTGTGTGTGTGTGTGTGTGTGTGTGTGTGTGTGTGTGTGTGTGTGTGTGTGTGTGTGTGTGTGTGTGTGTGTGTGTGTGTGTGTGTGTGTGTGTGTGTGTGTGTGTGTGTGTGTGTGTGCGCGCGCGTGTGCGTGTGTGTGCGTGCGTGTGTGGCGTGCGTGTGCGGATGTGTGTGCGTGTGCAGATGTGTGCGCGTGCGGACGTGTGCGTGCGTGAGCAGACATTTCTGTATTTAACAAGATCTTCTGGGAAATTTACAGTAACTGTTTGTTTACTGTAATGGTTTGTTTGGAGGAAGCATAAGAGAAGGCACGTTGTTGACGTTTTTGATGTTCCTTAATGAAATAGTATACTGAGAGAGAGAGAGAGAGAGAGGAAGGAGGCAGTGGCGTCAGTTCAGCGAAAGCTAAGGTATGGCAACATGACTGGTGTCTTGCACGCGCGCCCTCAAGACACCAGTCATGTTGCCATACCTTAGCAACAGGCACGATGAAAAGTACATTTTATTATGTCCCCCTGTAGCCAAGGCATGGCAGCTGCGATAGCTTGCCATACCCAATTGACGCCTCTGGAAGGAGGGCAAAGAAGCAAGCGAGGAAGAGCGAAGGAGAAGTGAACAGAGAGGGGTGGGACTGGCGGTTTCTAACGGGAGGCTTTAATATTTGGAGTTGGCTGCTAGTTGACTGACTGAGCAGCTGGTCATTTAGCTCTATTCACACACATCTTTTGTTTGGATTGCTTGCTGCTCTGGGCAAGGCAGGGGCTAATCTGCCAAATGCACAAAGCATTGCACATATGTCCAGCCAGCCCCAACTCATAAAGTCAGCTCTACACTCTCTTTCTTTCTTTCTTTCTTTCTTTCTTTCTTTCTTTCTTTCTTTCTTAAATTTCTTTCTGTTTTCTATTTCTACAGTATTTTCTTCTATTTCATTCCTTCCAGTGGTGGAAAAAGTACTCACACTCTTTATTTAAGTAAAAGAATCAATACTGCAATGTAGATGTACTCCGTTACAAGTAAGTCTGGAATTCAAAATGTACTTGAATAAAAGTACAGATGAATTGGCATCAAAGATGACTTAAAGTACCAAAAGTAAAAGTACAAAACGTTTGAAAATAGCAGATCTGCAATGCGACACGTTGTGAGCTTGTAGATCAGCTATTTTCAAATAGCCTGGGTATAAAATATGGCTAAAGTTGATTAATGTATGTTTTGTAATAATATATACATTCATATCTGCAAAGTAACTAGTAACCAAAGTTCTCAAATAAATGTAGTGGCGTAAAAGTACAATATTTGTCTCTGAGATGTAGTGGAGTAGGAGTAAAAGTATTGGAAATTGGAAATATTCAAGTAAAGTACACATACCTAAAAATCTTACTTAAGTACAGTACTTAAGTAAATGTACTTAGTTACTTTACACCACTGATTCCTTCTCTCTTTGGGTGGGGGGCTTTTTTTTGCCAGTGCTGTGCACTCATTCTATTATTTTTGCGACAATTGTGCAGAATTGAGTCCAAGATTTTTTCCTTTGTGTTCATAATTACCCAGCATGCATTGCTGGCGCTGCACCAGGACGGCCATCAGTTTCTTTTGTTCCACTTCCTCCCTGTGTTTCTTTTGTTTTTTTGTCTTTTATTAAGTGATAAATATTTATGTCGTTTTTTTCTCCCTGACAGGTTTGTTTGTTTCGAGTATAGAAGGAGAGAAATGGCACACTGGGGTGTTGCTGAGCGGAAGAATTGTCTTTTAAAGATAGCAGGCAGGCTTGATTCAAGAAAGGAGCAGAAACAGCAGAGTGTCCAAGCTTATATTTCAGTGTTGTGGTATAACACATGCAGGTGGTTGAGAAAGTGTTGAAGCACCTCCATTATTTTGTATCACGCTGACACTGGGATAGAAATAAAGCAACAAAGACATTGCTTTGGAGCATCAATGGCTAAAAGTTATCTTAATTCCGGATTTACGTTTTTTGCTGAGTAAAAAAAATCAACTCTGAAAGTGTAAAAATGGCCCTGTAATGCAGTCAACATGTGAAGGCCCCAGACGACAGTGAAGTGTCAATTTAAGGACTTTTAAGACCTTTTTAAGACCTAAAAAGATCTAAATGTATCAAAAGACTATAACTGCATCAAAAGTAATCAACAAACGACATAATAAATACCGGTGAAACATTTGCCAAATTGTCAAATAATATAGACCGATTTCTCAGAAGAGCAACGAAGTTTGACATCATTTACCCATCCTACCTGGTTCACCCCCCCCCCCCCATTCTGAATTCCCTTAGACTTTTTTCATATTGCGTCATATAAGAACTGTGTTCCAAACATAAACAAATGAACTCAGCGGTTTGACTCATATGGATATGAAGAATCAACTAATGGTGAGAAAACGCTAATGTTACTGTCGCCAAATTAGTTCCATTTTCGCTAGAAACAGGCTTTATCAAATATGAGTGACTGACTATCATAAACCATAGAGAGCCACCTCCCCTACAATATCGTGGAGACAGTTTGTTTATATTATTTGGACCACAATGCTTATATGAGGTGATTTTAAGATGACGCAATGTTATTCTCCATATAGAGAAATTACTTCCGTGAACCGGGGGGATGAGCGAGTCACGTCATGACTTTGTTACTCCAGCCTGAAAAGGTTGAGAACCACAGCTAAGGGTCCATTTTAGGGTGCAGCAGTGTGTCCTCCTGTGTGTCAGTATGTTTCAGAGCTGTAGTTAGGAGGGGGAGCAGAAATGTCACGCTGGATGAATAACAACCTTTATCTGTTCCTTGTCCTGCTCTCCTCCTCCTTCACCCACCCCGTCTTTTCTTGCGCGTCTCGCTCCACAGTCATCCTTGTCATGCTCTGCATTTCTCTACCCACAACACACACACACACACACACACATGCGCACGCACGCACGCACGCACACACGCACGCACGCACGCACGCACGCACACACACACACACACACACACACACACACACACACACACACACACACACACACACACACACACACACACACACACACACACACACACACACACTAATATAGATCCCTGGGGGACTCCTTTCAGTAATGTACAGAGGGTAAAGTGGTTAACCAGTCATGACAGCATCATTATGTACCCAGTCCCATTTACAATAGCACTCTCTCTTAACCAGAATTACTTAAAGGGGGACTAGGCAAGTCTGTGTGTATACAAACACATCCCCCCCCTCCCTCTATGACAGGCATCAAACAGGTAGTTGTCTTTGATGCTTTCATTGATAAGAGAGATCACTAACGAGCACTTGACACATTTATGGCCCAATCAATTACCTCAGTGCACAACGCCTTTGAAGTTCAAAGGGAGCAATTTGGGGCTGTAACATTTATTTTATGTTGCTAACATTGGTAATTCTTGTAAACTGGAGTAAAACCAACCTATATTTTGTTTCTCACACACACACACACACACACACACACACACACACACACACGCACACACACACACACACACACACACGCACACACTCACAAGTCGTCCTGTAGGAGTGGTATTGGAGTGAGGCTGGAGTTGTGGCGTTAAAGGAGTGCCCTTTCAGTGTGTCATCAGAGAACAAGAAGCGTACAGAGCCTTTCCATCAGCGCACTGAGCACAGACAAGCAGTCCATTTAGCTGTGACAGACTGGAGCACCGGAGGCCAGGACCCCCTTAGAGCAGTGCTTCTCAAACTTTAGCCCTTTTTCTCCACTACGAGGCGGAACCAGAAGTTTCCAGAACCTATTTTGTTTTGGTTCTGGTTTTGTTTCCATTTGTTTCTCCACTACAGGGCCAAACCAGAACTAGAACCAGAACTTTCCAGAAACCAAGAACCTGTGAAGTTCCGGGACCAAGTTCTGCTTACGTTTTCCATATAACCAGACCTAACCGGTAAGGTGCCCCCCAAAAAAAGAGCAGCACCGCTGCTAGCCCTGCCCATAGGTTCCCGGAACTCAAGTTTAGTACTACACCAACTTCACCAAGATCAGGACCTAAAAACGGTTCCCAGAACCTATAGCCTCATTTCCACTGTAGGGCCGACCCAGAACTAGAACCGGAACCTTCCAGAACCAAGAACTTTCAAGAACCTGTGAAGTTCCGGGACCAAGTTCTGCTTACGTTTCCATATAACCAGTACTAACTGGGAAGGTCCCCTAACCCTGGCCCCTCCCATAGGTTCCCAGAACTTAAGTTTAGTTCTACCTCAGGAGCAGGACTGAAAAAAGGTTCCAGGAACCTCGTCTGAAACCGGGCCTTGTGCAATGGAAACAAAACCAGAACAAAAAAAAATAGGTTCAGGTTCCTGAAAGTTCTGGTTCCACCTTGCAGTGGAAAGGGGGCTTTTTTGTCTGAAACTGGGCCGTGTGCTATGGAAACAAAACCCGAACCAAAAAGAAATAGTTTCAGGTTCTGGAAGTTCTGCAAGTTCTGGTTCCACCTCGTTGTGGAAAAGGGGCTAGAGAGACGTTATCTACCTTACTTTGCGGTACTATATTAATATATCTTCTCATCTTATTTTTCAGTTCCATTCTACTTTGTCTGCCCTCCAGGTTTGGAGCAGCTGCCCTTCATGATGATGTCACATCCGCTGATCCCCGGCAGCCTCGCCCCGGCTTCCGTCTCCATGGCCATGGGCCAGATGAGCCGCCTGAGCACGCTGGCCAGCATGGCCAACGTGGCGCAACTCCACCACGCTCACAACACGGCCAGGGCCCCCACCTCTGTCATAAAGGTAACTCCACCACGCACACACCACGGCCAGGGCCCCCACCTCTGTCATAGAGGTAACTCCACCACGCTCACACCACGGCCAGGGCCCCCACCTCTGTCATAAAGGTAACTCCACCACGCTCACACCACGGCCAGGGCCCCCACCTCTGTCATAAAGGTAACTCCACCACGCTCACACCACGGCCAGGGCCCCCACCTCTGTCATAAAGGTAACTCCACCACGCACACACCACGGCCAGGGCCCCCACCTCTGTCATAGAGGTAACTCCACCATGCTCACACCACGGCCAGGGCCCCCACCTCTGTCATAAAGGTAACTCCACCACGCACACACCACGGCCAGGGCCCCCACCTCTGTCATAAAGGTAACTCCACCACGCTCACACCACGGCCAGGGCCCCCACCTCTGTCATAAAGGTAACTCCACCACGCTCACACCACGGCCAGGGCCCCCACCTCTGTCATAAAGGTAACTCCACCATGCACATACCACGGCCAGGGCCCCCACCTCTGTCATAAAGGTCAGGGACGTGCAGACAATGTTAGAGAGGCAGGGGCTGAAATTGCTAAAAGGGCCTTTTGGTGAAAATATCGAAAATAGCCGACCTCCAGCTTGGAGGTCGGCTATTTTCGGTAATTCATGACACACTAAACTAAGCTTAAAAAAGGCAATACTGGAGATGTGGTGTGGATTTCTGGACAGTGAGGGCAATTCTTTCAACATACTGTAAGATGCTGCATTCAAGTTCATGAGAGTTTGGACAAGGCAATTCTCTTGAATGCTGCCTTCGGGTATGGCATGGAAAGAGGGCATTTGCATTTCTTTCACCGTAGTAAAAACTGCATGCATGGTCTATAGAGGACGCTTTTTACAGACGGATAAAAGGGCAGGGGCTCAAGCTCAAGGGGCCTGATGTCTATGTGTGCACACGCCTGGTAAAGGTGAGGTCATAGGATCCCTGTCAGTCATAGCATGTCACACTACCACGTCCAGGGGCCCCCAGTCCTGTGAGGCCAAGGGCTGTCTTTGGATCTCATATCATAGTCGACAACGGACGGGGCCAAAGATAGATTTTGCTGTTGTTGTTTGAAATTGGCTTTCATATTATGATGAAGAACGTGGAACCCCCAAATTGTAGATTATATTACTTTTCCATGTCCCTGCCACGCAAGTTTGGCTCAGTAAAATAATGTTCAAGTTTGCCAATTTTTATTCTTAATCCTATCATTCTTAAAATGTGGGGGAGGCATAGCTGAATGGTTAGGGAGCCCGCCTAGGGAACCAGAGCCCCTGGTTGTCCCATGTTCGATTCCAGGCCAGGGTAGCAATGTCGATGTGTGTCCCTGAGCAAGACTCTTGACCCCTAATTGCTCACACGCTCTTGGCAGCGAATCAGCTGGGTTGGGCTGAAAATACTGAATTTCCCTCGCAGGAGGAAATAGTCATCTATTATTCAAATAATGCTTGATAAGTAAATTTGTGAGAAACTGATAATAGGCTGGAAACCAAAATGAAGTCACAATTTGCACAAGGTTTATTTTGATAAGGTTTTATTTCACAGTATTTTTACATATCTTTTTCTTTTATGCTGATTGGTAGGAGCGAGTTCGGGACAGTCCCTCCCCTTCTCCGTCATTGGAGGAAGGCCAGATGTCATCCAATCACAGCAGCAGTGTCTCAAGTTCACCGTCTCACACAGAACGCACTGCAGAGTCCACGCGTACGTACACAATGTGGGAGCTAAACTTCAACACCTAGCCTGCTATAAATAAAGAAGAAAAATATCAGCCAAGAACTATTATTGAATGCAATTTATTTTTAAACAGTTCTCCTTTGTTTTATTTCCAGACCCACACCATGACAACATGTCTTCGAGCCATGGTGTGTTAGGCCACTCCCCTAGCACAGTGCAAGGAGTCATAGAGACAGACGTGCCCCCCCTGGAGTACAGCAAGGACAACAAGAGGAGCCACACTGATAGAGGTACACACAGGATGACACACTGGTCAAACTAAAGCCTGAATTTGCAACGTGTTGTCAGGTTGTAGATTGGCTATTTTAGTACAAGTTTGGCAAAGTTCTTGTTTAGAAAACTTTGCTTGAGAAAGAAAATTGGCAAAAGTCTGAATTTTGTACTTCGACTTATCAAGCATATTTAAAAAATCACACTTGTGTGAACTGAGCGGTGGAGGCTGCGTGTGCGTGCGTGAGTGAATGAGTGAGTGCGTGTGTGTGTGTGTGTGAGTGAGTGTGCCTGGCCAGAACCTTAACGTGCGTGTGTGTGTGTGTGGTCAGCAGAGGTATTGCAGGCTACATACAGACACGCATACACACACAGCTCCATATAGTAGTGGTGTGACCACCGCTCAAAAATATATTTTCATTTGAATTATTACTATGCAGTTGAATAAAATGTGGTTTGGTTCATGGTAAGCTAACTTTATCCCGGTAATACAAGATTTAGCATCATGAAAGAAGAAGCAGTCACTACTTCACTATTTGTGTCTTCTTCTGTGTCTTTCTGTTACAGTAGATTTCTTTAACACATTGTTGGTCATGTAATGATTCCAAACCAGTATCACATGGCTAATTCTCTATCATTAACTTTAAAATGTGATATTTTTGTATACTTGCTTGTTCGTGGATTTAAAAGCCGAGCTATCGTGGCCAACCTGCCTCACCTCAGGTCCCCACCCCTCCGCGCTCCATGCTCTCACATGCTCCACAGAGGGGAGGATTCCTAATAGGCCCATAAGTATTCAGAAGCTCTCGGCCCCGTTCTCTCCCAACTCCAAACGCTCTCCTCCAGTCTCTTTCTTCTTCTTCTTCTTTGTCTGCCGGTGGCCAGGGCCTGTCTCCTCCCCGCCGAGAGAAAAGACAAATAATTCAGCGAAACGGGGGATCCATTAGCCCAGGAAGCAGCGTTACATTAGCGAGCCATTTGCAGGGCCGCGGCCTAACGAGCCGGGCGGCTCCCCGCCTCCCGCGCTCTCAGCTGGACCTCATCTGCATAACGACCGCCTCCCCGTCGTCAGGGCCCGGTGTTGCCACGGCGTTGCAACGTCAGTTGTTTGGTCTCCCTGTCAGGGAGGTTTGCATTAGCTTAATGAGGACTGCTCAAGGACAAACAGTCAGCAGAAATGTACAGCAAGAGAGATGGGGGGGGGGTGAGAGGAGAGAGATGGACAGTTTGTGCGTATGCGTGCAAATGTATTCTCGTACTGAATGGCATTATTTAGTAATCGAATCTATATAGTACAAAGGCCCCCCCAGTTAAGGTTTTTTGAGAGGCTGTCAGAGATGTGCGCGCGTATTGATAAAGCAGTGACGGGAGGAGCAGTGAACGCAAGAGCCATACATCAGACATCGCATTTGTGCAATTGATTTTCAATTGATTTTCCCTGTATGCAAAACGAAATACCCACGCTACATGCAATCACCGGATGGCTTGGTGCTTTTGTGTTTGACCTCCAGGCGTCGTAGCCCTATACGGTAGTTCTGTCCCAGATTGAATCCGGCTTCAAAGAGCACTTCAGTGCTGTCATTCTATCAATCTAGTCGTACGGATAATCTGCCTGTGTGTGTGTGTGTGTGTGTGTGTGTGTGTGTGTGTGTGTGTGTGTGTGTGTGTGTGAGGAAGAGAGAGGGAGAGGGAAAGAGCATTTTGGCTGTGTGTGCTGTTTCAGTGGTCTTTGAACAACGTACGGTATTCATGCAGCAGAGATCAGAGGCCATCCCTGACACCTCACTCCTATTAACTAAACATCAGCAGAATTTTATTCTCTCTACCACCCCTCCACTCCCCCCCCCCCACACCTCCAGCCCCACACACACACCTCTCTTTCTCACTGTCTCTCTCTCTCTCTCTCTCTCTCTCTCTCTCTCTCTCTCTCTCTCTCTCTCTCTCTCTCTCTCTCTCCCCACAACACTCCACTCTCTCTTCCGCTGACTGGCAGTCTTCACGTGGTGAAGTTCATTAGCCTGGGGGACGAGAGAAAGGGGGGGGGCAGATATGAGGAGGATGGGAGAAAAGAGGAAAACAGACAGTGACCTTGGTTAGGGAGATGTGTAAATGATCAAACGGACCACTGGCAGCCACGCGGTGTGTGTGTGTGCTTGTGTCGTGTGTGTGTGTGTGTCGTGCGTGTGTGTGTCGTGTGTGTCGTGTGTGTCGTGTGTGTGTGTGTGTGTGTGTGTGTGTGTGTGTGTGTGTGTGTGTGTGTGTGTGTGTGTGTGTGTGTGTGTGTGTGTGTGTGTCGTGTGTGTGTGTCGTGTGTGTGTGTGTGTGTGTGTGTGTGTGTGTGTGTGTGAGAGAGTGTGAGGTAAAGTAGGCGTAAAACAGTAACTCAATAAAGGATCAGTCACATCCAAGGAGCCTGGGGAGCCCATGTTGCTGACTGCGCAGTTTTAGGTGCCTGTACGCGCACGTCTGTGTGTGTCTGTGTGTGTGTGTGTGTGTGTGTGTGTGTGTGTGTGTGTGTGTGTGTGTGTGTGTGTGTGTGTGTGTGTGTGTGTGTGTGTGTGTGTGTGTGTGTGCGTGCACATATCCGTGTGTGTGTCTGTGTGCACGGCGTGAGCCACAGGGGTGTAGTTGGATGCCCTCCGCTGGGTTCGCCAGCACCTGCTAATTACCTTTCTCTACAGAGCAATGCTTTTAGCAGGAAAGAGAGAGATAGAGGAGTGGGGGGAGGTATAGGAGGAGTGTGTGGGAGGTGTGGGGGGGAGGAGGGGGGGCTTGTTGCTTTTTCCCTCCGCAAAACACCTTGAATGTGACAGTTGCCAAGACGTGAGGCCGAGGCGGAGAAGGAGGAGGAGGAGGAGGTGGGCGGTTTTGGAGCTGAAGATGCTGTGGTCAGCTAAGTGGGGAAAACAGCGTCATTTGTCACCGACACAGGGAAGAAAGTAGCGTACATCACATCTCACAGTGGCGCTCATCTGTTTGCTTCTTCACAAACCCCGCGACGGAGAGCCGCTCTCTCTCTCTCTCTCCCAGGACATCTTCCTCCGTGGGGAAGGTGACTGCCTGCACACGGATAGCGAGTGGCTGTCTAATTCAGTGGTTCTCAAACTTGGTGTCCCCAAATTATTTTGTGGGGTCCCCAGATGATTAGCTTAATGTCTTTTTTTTTTCCTCACTCAATGGTAAACAAACCAACACACAGTATAAGTATATGCGGGGTATCTGCACATATATAAAGTGACAATTTGAGGACCTTCAAGATCGTTTTAATACCAAACTGTCAAATATTAAGTAAGCAAGAGGCGAGCGAACATTGTGAAAATAGCCGATCTACATGCTCACAACACCTCGCAATGTAGATCAGCTATTTTCACAATATTTATCTGTGGAACCGAGGCACATTAAATGTAATAGCTACAATTCCAAGTGCTTGTCAGGGTGGGGGTCCCCAGTTCAAATATGTTTCTTTTGGGGGTCACTGCCTAAAAAGGTTTGAGAACCCCTGGTCTAATTGTATGAATGTGAAAATAAAGCCTAATTTATTCCCCCTCGTATGATGGTGTCGTGCGACGAAATGAGCAGACCTACAAGCTCACAGCGCGTCGCGCCTGCGATGTGTTGTGAGCTTGTAGGTCAGGTATTTTCAGCTGCGACACGGTCGTACGAGGACATATAAATCAGGCTTAAGGCATCAAATGTCAAAGCCCTCTATTCCCTCGCCATGCTGATAAACTGATCAAAGAGTGCATCAGATTGACAAATGGATTAATTGCCGCATTTTTCTGGGAAACACGCGAGGCTTGCTTTGGTCATGAATGCTTTTGAAAATGGATAAGTGTACGTTTTCAATCCACCAACAGTGACTGCAGTTGCAGCCAATTAAAATGCACAGTAAAGTGGCACAGATGGTCAGCCGTAATGCAGTTTCTTTGCTGTTTTTATGTGAGTTGTCAAGCCTTGATGAATTATCAATCGGCATACTGCCATCTAATGAAGGTTAACCATATTTTTGAAAGCCCTAAACAGGGAGCTACTACACTGCTAAGCACCTACACACACACACACACACACACACGCACGCACGCACGCACGCACGCACGCACGCACGCACGCACACACACACACACACACCTTTTTATTGTGTGGGCTCGTTATATGAAATCAAATAACTGAGGTTTTACCGTGTTTAAATTTCATAATGTCAGCGTCAGTTTCATACAGAAAATGGAAGGTACGGTGTGTGCTGAAAAGAACAAGCCATGCCAATAAGGACGTCCTCTGAAATTGGAATATTTATCTGGACAGGTGGCGAAAACTGGCACGCATTTGTACTTTTCACAGATTGTTGGGACAGTGGGACGTGTAGCTTCAAACCAGAAGGCCTGGTCACACAAGTTTGGGGGCACAGGGGATATAAAATGCATGACTGCCTTCTGCCCTCACATAGTCTGCAAGTATATATCGTCACTGTCGGGCAGAAACCTCGTATCTCCAAGTTTCAAATTTGTACGTTGTTTCGCAAAGTAAAGCACTGCTTCATCACGCAAGGCCGTCGCACAAATGTATTGAAAACAGCTGATTTTTAAAACGATAAATACAAAACGAACGGTTTTGGACATACAAGGTTTCCACCTGACAACGACGATATGTTTTCTTTACATTTAGTTTTTTTAAACAAAACGTCCTTGCCTTCCTCTGTCCGTCTCGCAGACAACTGTTCCTTGGCCGCCTCCGCGCAGACGACCAGGGACGGCTGCGACAGAGCGACAGGCTATCAGGGACAGAAGCCCCCCGCAGGCAGGGAGGGCTGTGAGAGGGTAACCTACCCCAGAGGACAGAAGCTCCCAGCGGGCCTCCACCACCATCACGCTCCCTTCATCTTCCCCGAAGGCCTGTCCTCCATAGAGACGCTGCTCACCAACATCCAGGTGAGGCTCCACTGAGGCTCTCTCTATTATTGGCATGCAGGGGTGTCGCACCAAATCCTGGGCCCTGGGTACAAGGATTCACTGCGGGGCCCCCCCATGAATGTTCTACATAGGAGGGAGGGGGGTTTAACCCATTTAGACTGGAGACGCATTAGTGTGCAGTATTTTGTGCGTTAACTATTGAAAAATTGCAGATCTACAGGCTCACAGCTTGTAGATCATATAGATCTGCTATTTTTGAAAACTCGTGATTCTCTTTTGTCAGTGGTGCTCAAACCTTTATATGTGAAGGAACCCCAAAAATTATATGGATTTGGCCACGGACCCCCATGTCAAAATATTTCGTTCCAGGGACCCCCCAGAAGCTAAATTTGAGATGTTCGCTTAAAAAATACATATATTCAATGATTTGCACACATTTTCACGACTTTTCAAAAATAGCAGATCTACAAGCTCGCAGTGCGGCACTTTCACCGCGCTGTGAGCTTGTATGTCTGCTATTTTTCAATAGCTAAAGTATATAAAAATTATAAAAATAATTCCACCTTGGGCCCTATAGTAACTCATATTTTTAAATGTATACCTGTATGGTACCGATGAAATGATTCATATGTACAGTATGTGTCCTGTAAGTCCATGTGGGCTGGGCACCTTTTTGGTGCACGACACGAAAATAAATAAATCTATCTATCTATCTCAGTCCCACTCCCCCCCCCTGTGACACCCCTGCTGGCATTATATCGTCACTGTCGGGCAGAAACCTCGTATCTCCAAGTTTCATATGTGTAATTCTTTTGCATAAGTAAAGCCCTGCCTCATCAGATAAGGCCGTCGCACAAAAGTAGTGAAAACAGCCGATCTACAAGCAAACAACGCCTCGCGGCTTTAGTTCGTTTTCAACACGTTAAATACAAAACGAACGGTCTTGGACATACGAGGTTTCCACCCGACAACGACGATATCCTGCTACACCTGAGATGAATAGGAAGCCAGGTGAAACCCACTCTGTGGGATTTCCTGATGTGACAAATGGGTGAATGAACGCAGTTCCTCGTGAATTGAATTGAAGGGATATAGTTAATAGCGGTGGGTGTGTCCCTGACCTTATTCTCAAAGCTGCTAAAGATGCCTTTGTTACGCCTCAGAATGCTCGCAATACAATAAGTCATCGGTTTGGATTTTCACACAGGAGAAGCTAAAATCTCACCTTACGTGACCCAGATCATGTGTTTGACGCGTAGAGTAATGGCAAATGGTAACTAACTCCATATTTAGCCTCTAATTAAGGGATCAAATTTGACTTACGTAAGGTTAATTTCTTTTCAGTCCCGTATTAGTCCAGTCGTTTTTATTATATCCTCTGAAAGAACCGCAGCAGAGCCCTGCGTTTGAATTGGGATCCTTGCGCGTCCCGTGGGACACAACGCAAATCCCACGAGAGCGAGTGTTGTTTTTTTTTTTTTTTTTTTTTATAGCTGCAGGCAGGAACGGGCAATCAAAAAAAGAAAAACGTCAGGTCCAGCACATCCCGTATCATCCAGCAATAAACTGGGTGCAGCAGCGCACCTGAAGCATGCAACAGTGTGGGTGGAGCACAGTTGCAGCATGTGGGGGAGCACAGCGTGGAGTCAACAAATGAAGTTGAAAAGAAAATCAAAGCAGGAGATTAGAAAGCTAAATTAATGGCACGGCAGGACCGACATTTGGATGTATTTCTCAATTGTTGTTGATGAAAACAGAAATGAACTGGAGGAGGAGAATGTACATTGTTACCAACAGATGTACGTATCTATTTATTAATAACCTGATAATGAGCTACCTGTGGTGCCGTCTCTCTCTCTCACTCTCTCTCTCTCTCACTCTCTCTCTCTCTCTCTCTCTCACACACACACACACACACACACACACACACACACACACACACACACACACACACACACACACACACACACACACACACACACACACACACACTCACTCACTCACTCACTCACTCACTCACTCACTCACTCACTCACTCACTCACTCACTCACTCACTCTCTCTCTCGTTCTGTGTGTCTGCAGAGGTGGAAAAAGTACTCACATTTTGTAGCTAAGTAAGAGTATCAATACTGCACTGTAGATGTACTCTGTTACAAGTAAATGGCCAGAATTCAAAATGTACTTAAGTAAAAGTATGAAAGTATTGGCATCAAAATGTACTTAAAGTAAAAGTACTAAATGTTTGAAAATAGCAGATCTACAAGCTCACAACACGTCGACGCATTGTGAGCTTGTAGATCGGCTATTTGCCTAGGTAAAAAATAGGGCTAAAGTCGATAAATGTATGTTTTATAATATTATAATTTATATCTGCAAAGTAACTAGTAACTAAAGTTTTCAAATAATTGTAGTGGAGTAAAAGTACAACATTTGCCTCTGAGATGTAATGGAGTAAAAGTAAATGTACTGAAAACTGGAAATACTCAAGTAAAGTACAAATACCTCAAAAATGTACTGTAAATGTACTTAGTTACTGTTTGTGTCCCAAAGGAAATATTGTGGGACTAGACGGCACTATGCTGCGGGCGGTCAGAAATTAACCGTGTGCGGTCAGAGGTTGTGATTAATCGTCCCATCCACAAATTCCGTCAGCCTGGCGCTTCCTGTCCATGTCCAGCGTGTGACCTGTTGATGTCTGTGCCCGTGTGTCTCCAAGCAGGGTCTGCTGAGGGTTGCCATAGAGAATGCACGGGCGCAGGAGAAGCAGGACCAGCTGGAGAGAACGGAGCTGAAGATGGAGCTCGTCCGAGAGAGGGAGCTCAGAGAGAGCCTGGAGAGGCAGCTCAGCGTGGAGCAGAAAAACAGAGGTATTTGACACGTTGTCCTGGGCCTACTTTGTTTTTTTTACAACAAGGGTTCATATTTTAGATTGTAATTAGAGAAAAGAAAAGATGTTCAAATGTTTTCATTTACTGCTTTCTATTGTTTTAGCAATTTCAATTTTTATTGCATGCATACAAGTAGCTAAATATGTATTTTTAGACATTTTAAGCCCATTCCCAAGATGCACCGCAATCTTTCATGGGCAGATGTGACTTTAGACCTGAGGACCCGATTCTACAAATGTTCCTATATCTGTGGTATACCAAACTTTTTTCTGGCAAGGACCCCTAGAATGATATATTTTTTTCACCGCGGACCCCCATCTCAAAGTATTTAGTTCCAGGGACACAAGAAAGAGAGATTTGAGTTACAAATGTTAACTTTTAAAAAACAAATATATATATATATATATATTCAATGATTTGCACAAATTGTCAAGATCTTTAAAAAATAGCAGATCTACAAGCTCATAGCGCGGCACTCTGTTTTTGAATGGCCAAAGTATAAAATAATGGTTAAAGTGGTTAACCTCTGAAAGGAGAACTCTGAAATCTGTTTTGAAAGTACCGGTATCTGTATTCTTTCAAAACAGAATGAAACTGACAAGCTAGCAGCAAACACCTGATGAAAACAACAATGACTTACACAGGTGTCCCGCAGTGTCACGTCCTTGTCGCCTTGGTGAAGGTGAATATAGGACCACATTACCCATCAGCCAAGTGGGCTCTCTGTGGCTTTGGAGCAGGTTCAGGCGGAGGGAATTAGAGCTGAGGTATATATCGATCCTAGAGATGGCAAGAAGAAAAAGAAGCATTACGGCTACATTTAAAATTCTAACTGCGGCAAGATCGTGTTGCTCCTCAGCCAACTGTTATAATGCGAGGACTTTGATCCTCGAGAGCTGTAGAGGTGAACTAATTAACTCAATCAAACTGGCTTTAATTCTGCATAATAGTGTGATCAAAAAGCTTTAGAAATGTGATATGAGGGGCAACAGCCCTAAGTCGGGTCACGGAGGAAGTAGTTCCAGCAGGGGACCCCAGACTTCCCTTTCCCTGGCTAGTGTGGAGTCCCGGCCTCCACCTGGGCTTCGATCTACCCCTGTGGCCTCCTCCCACATGTACATGCCTGCGCAACCTCCCTGGGAGGGGACCATCCTAGATGCCCAAATCACCTCAACTATCACCTTTCTACGCAAAGGAGCAGTGGCTCGACTCTGAGTCCGACATTGATGTCACCATACCTTATTCCTAAGTGAGATGTCTGCCACCCTCCTGAGAAAACCCATTTTGGCCGCGTAGATCAGAAATCTCATTCTTTTGGTCATGAAACCACATTGCATGACCAAAAGTGAGAGTAGATACCAACGATTCCATGTTCTTCATGTATTTTCTACACAGATTTACACGTGACATTAAATAGCAAGATGTAGAGTATTATGAAAGCGTAGCCTCCCTTTCCAATCTTAAGCTATTGGTAGTCATTTCCTAATTTGCAGTTTGTGAATGAAGCCACACAATTATAGCGCAATGTAATTTACAAAATACTTTAATACCATTATTATTCCATACAAAAGGTTTAATACAAGATTTATCACAATGCTGTGTTCAGTGACATCCTTTGGCAAAATAGTGAACTTTATAAATACTTGCGCTTCACATGAACAGCGTTGGTAGAACATTTTACATACAGTACATACAATGTCATCAATATTGGAATGTCCATATATGGGCATACTGTTTCAGTCTCATGTGGTCTATGATGTCAGCCATCTCCATATTTGAGAAATCCATCAAAACTGTGGGTAGCACAGCAAAATATCCGTTTATCCGGAAAAAAAGATGGAAAGATGGAAGAAAGTCAATTACGATGACCAAAATTTCTAGTCTCATAGTATAGTGGTTGTCAACCTGTGGTTTTGGATATTTTGTGTGTGTGTGTGTGTGTGTGTGTGTGTGTGTGGGGGGGGGGGGGTTCCCCCAGATGACAGTGAAGTGACGATTATTATAATTTTTTTAGAGATATGTTTTTGGGCCTCAACTCCTATTCCAAGTGCTTATCAAGGGGGTCACGGCCTGAAAAGGTTGAGAACCACTGCTCCAGATGGCTTGAACGTCTCTGTGTTTCTCCTCCTGTCCTGCTAGTTCTGATCCAGTCTCTGTGTTTCTCTTCCTGTCCTGCTAGTCCTGATCCAGAAGCGACTGAAGAAGGAGAAGAGGAACAAAAGGAGGCTACAGGAGGCCCTGGAGGAGGAGGTGAAACTCCGTGACCAGGCGGAGCACAGTCTGCTGCACAACGTAGACACACCCACAGGTACACACACACACGCATACACACACACACACACACACACACACACACACACACACACACACACACACTTGTGCGTGCGTGAGCTCTTGAAGCCAATGAAAGCAGCACTGCTCTGTAGGTACCGTATGGCTGTGGGAAATGACAGGGAATTGACAGAGTGACTGTCAATCAGCAACAGCCGTCGCGGACTGGAGGCACAGAATTGTGTTCCTATGCGCTTAGACTGTGTGCGTGTTTCTCTCTTTGGTGTGAATGTAGGTTCACACTCACACACACACACACACACACACACACACACACACACACACACACACACACACACACACACACACACACACTTAGAGACCGTCCTTCCTACGCACAGGACCACATCCGCAAATTAATTTTCAAGCTGAAATCCTCCTACCGTTTGAATTCCCACTGCAGTTTCTACTTTCACTTAACATTGAGCTATATCGGTTCATCATAGTTGACATACTCTCATTTTCATATTAAATGTCACACAATCTCTAATCTTTCTGTGCCTCTGGTGCATCTCAGCACTGACTGTTAATGCCCCCTAATTAACTGTCTTAATTAATTAATGACCATACCACAGGACAGCAATCATAATTAGCTCCTCCCCCCTCACAGACTCGATGACCCAGGAAGTGGATGGGAGTAACCACGACGACATCATGCCGGACATCAAGCCAACCGTACAAGGTACACACATCTGAAGTCTGACGAAGGGTTAGCGTTCTTTTCAGTGAAAATGCTTTAGAACAGTGGTTCTCGATTAGCCCTATTCACGGCCCGTCCACTCAGCATCCCCCTGGTGCTGAAGTCACGTTTTGAAGGGTAAAACCCTGCTAAAAGCCCATAGAGTTAACACAGAAATCGCAAATTTAATGCAATTTCCGAATAGTAAAGTATAAAATACGGCTAGCATGATCAAGAACACAAGATAGTAAAAGGCACAAAGCATTATAATTTACTTTACCGTTCGAAATAATGATTTGTTGGCTTTAAGTCCAGCTATTTCTGTATTAATTTCCCCTTCAAAACTGACGTCAGCACCAGGAAGTTGCTGAGAAATTTGCTGAGTGGGCGGGCCGTGAATAGGGCTAATCTGTGGGTCGGGGGGTCCCCAATGTGCAACATTGTTATCTCTCTCAACAGTAAACAGACCAACATAAAGTTTGTGTGTATAGAAGATACATGCACAGTTCTAAAGTGACAATTTAAGGCATTTTTAGTACCTCTAAAATGACAAATTAAACATTGGCCAAATTGTCAAATATTAGAGGCAGAAATTGTGAAAAGAGCGGAGAGGCGTTGTGAGCATGTAGATCCGCTGTTTTCACAATAGAACCGTGTTATACAAAATGCAATTCATCAACTCTTAGTGCTCGTCAGGGTGGGGGGTCCCCAGTTAAAATATGATTATTTTGGGGGTTGCGGCCTGAAAAGGTTGATCTAGAAGAGTATAGGCCTACAGCAGTGTGTTGGGACCCGTTTGTGGGTCACAGACTAATTTCTATGGGTCATGGCTCCGGTAAAATGTATTTTTATTCCTACATTTAAAAGATATCTACAGTATATATTTTATTTCAACATTTATATATTTTATATATATATATACTGTATATATATATGATTGCTTTTTAAATTAAATAATTGTATACATTTTAAAACAAACAAACAAACAAATCTAAGAAATTCCATAAATCCAGAATAAAAATATATGATAATTAGTAGTGAAAATCGCCGATATACAAGCTTGTATGTTGTGCGCTTGTAGATCTGCTTTTTTCATTAGTTTATTTCCCGTGCAAACATCTAATCTCTCTTTGGGTCTCGACCTGAAAAATGTGGGAACCACTGGCCTACAGTATATTTTATTAAATAAGAAAAAGACGTTGCGCATCAGCAATGGGGTTTCTCAATGGACGGTTAGATCCAAAATCCAGTATACTGGTACCGGTACATGTCAAATGTAGGAATTGAAAAAATCCCCAAAAGGTAGCACATCCAAAATCCCAAATCAAAAGAGGACAAAGTACTCACGTTTCACATTTCTTTTTATTGGCGCACACCAATAAACAAAAGCTTCATCTGAGCATAATATATTGTATTCCTGTAGTGTATTTTGGAGCCTTGTGAATCACAAAATAAATCACAAAAACTGCTTACCATTTTCTTGATTTGTTAAGAATACCACTTATAGAGTACCTTGACTATGCGTTTTGGAATAAAGTCACATGAAACTTTCTGAATCCATAATGGAGCACATACAGTACATCTTTAGTTCGAGTAAAAACAGTAGTTTAGAAATGTAATTCAGCACAGTGGTGCAGCAGGCTGAGGCAACGTACTTGTATATTGATTTGGACAGATGGTGAGAATATTAATAAAGTTCAAGGTTGGTTCTTTATTGTCACTTCCATAGCACACACTCAGCATAAATGGGAATAAAGTTTGGTTCTCCCCACTGTAACAAACATCAACCCAAAAGAGAAGACATCAATAATAAAATCGCTAATATCTTTTTTAAAGTCACTAACATTAGAAGGTCACTAAAAAAGAACCATGTGTGGTCCAACAATATGGAATGTATGGAATGCATGTGCCAACTAAAGAACTATGTAATACTTTCTACGGTTAATTTGAGCATCAAAGCAATATTTTAAATAGCTTATGCATTCCATACATTGCATAGGGCTGGACCACACATGGACAAGTAACATCATCAACCTTGCAACCTTGAGTAAAAGATGAACTATTTCTAAAATAAAATACAAATATTTAAGGTGTTTTAAATTCAAAACATTTAGTTATAGATGGCAATTACAATGTATTAAGGCATATAATATCCTTAATTTTCAAAGCACAGCATAAGTTTTGCGGGGGCAACAGCCATTTGTTGACTTGCATTCCGACCTTGGAATTGGAAAGCCTTTGGATAGTGACCCACTTAACCCCATTTAGTCATTGTTGGATCAGGATTGTTGATATCACATTAAATACATTGTTAAAGCACATTTAACATTTAACCGAGAAAGTGAACCAAATCAAATTAGTGTAAACAGGAAGCAGATTAGTGGAGCAAGCAAGCATTTTAATGCCCGACAATAATTTCATGTATTTATTCATAACTTTTTCCGCTGTTGATGTCCAGTGTTGTCTTCATGGTCACGTAATGAGAAAGTCCCACGGTGCATGTAGCATGTTTGACAGAAGGTCAGTAATGGCTCTGAACTGAACCCCAGCTCCGTCAACAGAGTGTGTGCAGTTCCAAGCAGCACACCTCTGCTGCACAGTGTGCCGGGGTGGCCGCAACAGACAAGCTAGCTTGTTCAAAGGCAGTTTTTAACCCATTTAGGGCCTAGAATTATTGAATGCTTTAACCAGTGAAAAATAGCAGATATACAAGCTCACAGCGCGGCACCGAGTGCCGCGCTGCGAGCTTGTAGATCTGCTATTTTTGAAAAAGTCGTTGAAAATGTTTGCAAATCTTTGAATATATATGTATTTTCAAAGCGAACGTTTGTAACTCAAATTTTGATTCTGGGTGGTCCCTGGAACTAAATATTTTGAGATGGGGGTCCGTGGCCAAATAAATATCATTTTGGGGGTCCTTCACATGAAAAGGTTTGAGAACCACTGACATAGTAGTCTCTCAAGAACAGACTAACTGAGCTCCAGTTAAATGAAAAGGACCTTTTCTTTGACGATGGCTGGCCAGATTGCTGACATAGAAACATAGGTTTTTCAAAAAAACCTTAGAAGGATTCAAAAGACACTTATAGAATCGGGTCAAAATTCTAATTTTCACGATTTTTCAAAAATAGCAGATCTACAAGCTCGCAGCGCGGCACTCGGTGCCGCGCTGTGAGCTTGTATATCTGCTATTTTTCAATAGTTAAAGCATAAAATAATGATACACAAAATGTGTACCCGTTCTGAACGGGTTAATTGAATGTCAGTGAAGCAGGAAGAGAGCAGGCCACTAATTAACGGCTGTCTTAATTGTCCTCCTGACGAGTTTGTTTGGACATCATTTGCATAATTAACACCCAGTAATAAATCATTTAAAGGGGAATTGTCTGTCAGACAAGCAGGGCAGGGATGTGGTTCCCTTTGTGCCGGGAAGTTTTATCGCCAAAAAACAGGAATCTAGGGCCAAAGAAAAACACTTTTCGCACGCAGAGTCCGACTTATTAATGATCTTTTTCATAAACGATCTTTGCCTGGGGCAATACTCTGTGGGCCCCTTTTGATATCAGCGCAAGTGTTTCACTTATTGTTGATTAGTCAGGGTGGGTCACCCAGCCTAAAGGCGCTGCCACCCCGGTACATTTTCACTAGAATTGGCTTCAACGGGGAGTTGTCACATTTCAGAGGCCTTTCCACCACACTAAAACCCAATTTATTCTCTGTCACATGATGGCGTCACATTACGAAAATAGCCGACCTACTGTACAAGCTCACAACGTGTCACTGTTAATTTTGACAGCAAAGTTTGATTTAGTTTTAGTCATAGTCTTTTGAATAAAATGTAATTTAATTTGAGTCATGTTTTAGTCATCTGAAAATATTTAGTTTTAGTCGACTAAATATTATGAATTTAGTCGACTAAATCTACAGGACTAAATCTACAGTTGATTTTGTTGAAGCGGCTAATTTTACACTTGGTTGCTCACAACGCGTCGCAGTGTGAGCGCAACCAAACATAAAATGACTTGTCTTTTAGTTCTACTGGATCTCGATCTTCCCTATAGTCCCTCCCTAAGATTTTAGTCAACTTTTTATTTGTTGACAAAATTGTCAATATATATAGGCTTAGTTTGAGTCCTCATAGCTTAGTTCTCGTTTGTTTATATTTAGTTTTCGTCAGTGAAAAAAGGCGAACATTTTCGTCGAACATTTTTCCTCATAGTTTTTAGTCGACCGAATTCAAATTGCGTGTTCACTTGCGTGTTCCATTCTGTCTTTGTGTCTCAGAAGGCCGAGTATTCCTGCAGACCACCGGGATGTATTGAAGTCGGATGGGAGATGGACAAACGGACAGATGGATAGATGGACTGACATACACTGAGGAACAATTGGATGGATGGATGGATGGATGGATGGATGGATGGATGGATGGATGGATGAAAGGGCAGAGGATAAATCATATAAGGACAGAAAGACGTGCTCTGCTCTATGCTAGCATCTGGGACCTATTGCTCTCCAGACACATAGCTCCTCACTCGCAAATCGAGAAGATGTCCTCATGGTCCAAAGTGGGATATTTGAACTCTTCACCTTCTCCTGTTTAATTTATTGCATTTATCACAAATACTCACTGGCCGTAGTAAAAACAATATTTTATTTTTATGTGTTTGTTCCTTTCAATCAAGGTTGATTTTTTTGTTAGTTTCTTTTTTTTTGCTTTTGTTTTTTTGTTTTAAAATTCTATTATAGCTGAAGTTTATCATAGCTGTTTTTGTCAGTGTTGTATATCTGGACACAAGTGGATATATAGATACAGTATATACACAATTCATCATTTTTATTATTATTACAAAAAAAGATGGCATGTTGTACAGCCAATAAAAGCCTTGATTGTGTATGTATGCAGTAGTGGAGTCTGAAAATACAATACAAACCCTTTTTATTAAAATGCCCACGTGTTTTCTTTCTTCTTTTCACAGAGACAACCTGTTATTTTCTCAACGTGCCGCTTATCAGACATCTAATTATTGCCGTTTTTGTATTTTCTCTCCACCCCCCCCCCCCCCCCCCCCCCCCCTTCTTCTCCTTCAGAGATTGTCACCTGCGTGTGAAGGCATC
The DNA here is from genome assembly GCF_963921795.1 of Nannobrachium achirus. Taxonomy (NCBI): domain Eukaryota; kingdom Metazoa; phylum Chordata; class Actinopteri; order Myctophiformes; family Myctophidae; genus Nannobrachium; species Nannobrachium achirus. The sequence goes on along the minus strand of NC_137833.1, from coordinate 38,269,956 downwards.
TGATGGTTTTATTGATTTTGGTTTCATAGGAGGCTAAGAAATGCATTGGTAACATCTCTCTGAGCTGATAATATGTACTGTAGTCTGTTGTTTGAGGCAGGCAGCAATATCGGACTGCATTTTGTGACAAACCTGTGCGTGTGTGCGTGCGTGCGTGTGTGTGTGTGCGTGCGCGTGCGTGTGTGGCGTGTGTGCGTACAAGAGTGGGGATCATGCCATTGATTCTTGCTCCATTTTCAAAAACACACACGTACTATAGGTATTGACAGAGAACGAGTGAAGGTGTGTGTGTGTGTATGTGTGGTGTCAGTTGTAAGCTGTCCTTTAGTGAAATATGTTGACGAAGCATTCTCTCTCCCACTCCATTTTAGCATGTTCTCCCAGGGGACTGGAGAAGGGTGTGCCGCTCACAATGCAAAACACAAGAAACAAAAACAGTTCATCGTCATTGAGATAGCAGGCAGGATGAGACGGACACTGTGTATGGGGAATGACAATTACATTGTAAAGTCCTGAGTTTTAATTTAACTTTAAAGTGTAAAAAAAACATTAAGTATATATACCTACACTCTCTGAATTATACAGTAAATTGATAAATTAACGCTGGGGATTTATACTGTGTCAGACAGTGTATGTATTTTAACTTAAAGATGTCAACATCAAAAAACAATGTAGTACAAGAATGTTTGGAGGGCAAAGGAAAGTATAAGGAGAAAAACGTATTAATCATAGAAACATTGTCAGATATGGAATTGTCTTTTTTATATATATATTTTGCTTTTAATGTTTAACGTTGTGTTTAATCTGTATTGCAAATGAGGGAAACCTCACAGATTTTTTAGGTTTACATGGTTTTAATTGGTAAGTGGAATATCCATGCTAAAACATCATTTACATTATTATTATTCCAGTGGTCTACAAACACTGACAAATGTCTTCCTAATATGGAAATAAGATCAGAATTTATGATCCTGGTATTGAAGCTGCTCCAAACACAGTGAATCATGGAACACCTCTGGGGACACCGGGACAGTGACAGAACCTTCTGGATATGGGTTCTGAGGGGTTTCCACAAGAAACTCCCTATAACTCAGCGGTCGGAATGTCTTCAGAGTGTGTAGCTATGTCTTCAGTGGGATAGATATTGATATAAATCTATCAATAATGGCTGAGCTCATGAAATGAGTGCGTTCAGGCTTTCATACTACAGGGTACATTCTCTGATTCAGAGCTGTAATCTCATTTGGATGTGATGTTCTCTGAGCCCACAACGTCAGACACTTATTCAGTGTCAATAGTTAAACTCCACAAAGTGTCAACTAATGACATTCGTGAATGAAGACTTGATGCTCTAATTTGCAGCTGAGGTAGACAATTCACAGTTGTATGTTTGCAGATCATTTGGAGTTAACTGTCCAAGATGATTGGAATAGCACAATATGAATCTTAAGAAAGCAAATAATGTTTTTCTTTTCTTTTTTTCTGGAAATGGTGGAATCTTCATCGCTCTTCCAAGGGATGTGTTAACCTCTGAGCCTGAGTCAGATGTCAAGCATTATCTCCACCAAATCTAGGTCAAATTAAATATGAAAATAACTCGACTAAAACCAAGACTAAGTCTATGCCCAGCATACAGTCCATAGTGCTGCCACCCTGTTGGCCAAAGGGTGGCGCTAGAAGAAACGTCATGAGGTGACACAAATATTTAGGGTTCTAATTCCAGGGAGCATTATTGCACTTAGCCGGTTTCATGGCAATCTGCCCATTCAGATTTTATATTTCTCGTGTGCAAGTGGAAACTAAGGCCATGGGATCAAACCAAAATCAGATAGGGTGCATCCTGCTATTAGATTCTGGTGAGAAATCTTGTTTGCGATGTTGACATATTGGCCTGAGAGTGAAGGTCATAGGGTCAACAAATACCGTATTTAGGCTTCCCCCTCCAGGGAGTGTGAAGGTGCATAGCACATTCTATGGCAATACAGTCAGTAAAATGTTTGTACAATTGTAGCATAAAGGTTGCGCTAGAAGAAAGGACAGAAAAATCAGTAGGGGTCATCCTCTGGGGTTGAATATATCATGGTAATCCAGCCATGGAGATATGTTGTTGGAGTCCGCGAGGGACTGACCGACCTACCAACAAAGACATAAAATCAAGAGGCTCCCAAACGTTTATTTTATAATTATTATTATTTGAATGGGCAAAAGGTTAAACACAGTTGACAGCCTGGCATTTGGTATTGATTTATGGATATTACTGGAAATGAATGGAATTTAAAAATTCAGTTTAAAAAAAAAAACAGTTTCCTCGAACCTTATGATAAGTTGATAAACAATCATCAGTTTTCAGACATTTCCACTCCCTGTGGTGTTTAAACTGCATCACATAATTCATAATAAGACTTACTGTTGACTTAAACAGCACTCTGAGGGCCATAGATTTCTGTGAAAGGGCCAGACTGCCTTCTTGGGACAAGCCCAACGTGCCATCTTCTGGACACAAGCTTGGAGGCTAAGCTGACGCAATGCTTCTGTTCCAAGCCATTCTGCGTGAATACAAAGTGACACATGAGTGAGTAAGAATCACATGTTTCTGTGTGAATGAGTCATCATTTTCAGATGACCACGCCAGTATCACTGGAGACTTAAAAGGTTTGTGACTTCATTCAGCAGCACTGCCCTACTCTCTTTCACGCCCCTCTGCTCTTGTGCACACGCATGCGTTCACGCACGACCACACACCCACCCACACTCGCACGCACACGCACAGCCACACACACACACGCACGCACACACGCACGCGCGCACGCACACACACACACACACACACACACACACACACACACACACACACACACACACACACACACACACACACACTTCCCTCATAACCACCCAGTAGCACCATCCTGCTGAGAGATGTGTAATGGAAAAGATAAATGGAGGATAAAGCTAAGGTGACAGGAGTGTGTGTGTGTGTGTGTGTGTGTGTGTGTGTGTGTGTGTGTGTGTGTGTGTGTGTGTGTGTGTGTGTGTGAGAGAGAGAGAGAGAAAGAGAGAGTGTACATGTGTGTACTGCAGAACAGACCAGCAAACCATCTGCTCATCTCCTCTTAATGAACAAAGCAAACAGCAGGAGTCAAGGCTGTCTCCAAATCTGGAGTCTCTTTATTGGAAAAAGCACACACACACACACACACACACACACACACACACACACACACACACACACACACACACACACACACACACACAGTCACACACACACAGTCACACAGTCACACACACATCTTTGCCCGCTTAATCTGATTAGCTTTGATTGAGAACAGGGGCAAAGCAACCTTTTTAGACCTTACCCCTACATCAGTGACAGAGAAGGTCTCAAACACAATTAGCAAGCTGTTCCCGAGCACTGCTTTGCAGTCACATCTGACCACAAACAGCCAAATGGACCTAATGGATGGGAACTAACCAATAGGAAGTAACTCAGTGCTACATCTGTGGATGATGAGGAATCGCAAACCCTATTAGACAGCTGTTCACCATATCTTTTCAGATGTAGTTGAACATAATGTCGACGTCGTAACAATCAGCTCGGGAGCAGTTGTAGCATTTTTTGAATTTCATCCAGGAATGAAGACACACACACATTGGCTGAGTTCAAACAGAGCTGTCAGCCTTGACCGAGGGCCTTGCTATAGGGCTCTACGAGGAATTCTGGGCCTCGACAAGCGCAGCACTCACAAAAAGGACCATATGAACTCCCTTTAAATCTGGACTACAGTATGTGTGGCCCCATCAGGCTTGGGGCCCCCATTGTAATTAACGCCTTCCCCACTGTTAAAGAATCTGACAGTTTCAAGCCACGGAGCACCAAATGCCTTCTGTTTGAGTGCATACGGTCAGGGGCGTCACAAGGGGGTGGGGGGGGGGGGGGAGTGGGACTGAGTTACTAGGGCCCAAGGTGGAGGGGCCTTAATTATTTTATACTTTAGCTATTGAAAAATAGCAGATATACAAGCTCACAGCTTGTATATCTGCTATTTTTGAAAAGTCGTTAAAATGTGTGCAAATCTTTGAATATTATATGTATTTTTTTAAGCGAACATTTTGTAACTCAAATTTTGCTTCTGGAACAAAAGATTTTGAGATGGGGGTCCGTGGCCAAAAACATATTTTGGGGGTCCTTCACATGAAAAGGTTTGAGCACCACTGACATAGAAATAGAGGTTTTCAAAAACCCTTAGAAGGATTTGAAATATTCAAAGACTTGCACAAATTTTCACGATTTAAAAAAAATAGCAGATCTACAAGCTCGCAGCGCGACACTCGGTGCCGCACTGTGAGCTTGTATATATATCTACTATTTTTCAAAAAGCACAAAATAATGCGTAACAATGCATTTTCAGTCTAAATGGGTTAATCCCCCTCCCCTATGAAGAACATTCATGGGGGACCCGCAGTGAATCCTTGTACCCAGGCCAGGGCCCAGAATTTGGTGCGACACCCCTGTGTTTGAGTACAGTCAGGGGCGTCACACCAAATTCTGGGCCCTGGGTACAAGGATTCACTGCGGGCCCCCCATGAATGTTAACTATTGAAAAATAGCAGATATACAAGCTCACAGCGCGGCACCGAGTGCCGCGCTGCGAGCTTGTATATCTGCTATTTTTGAAAAATCGTGAGATTCGTGAGAAACCCCCAAGATGATATGTATTTGGCCACGGACCCCGATCTCAAAATATTTAGTTCCAGGGACCCCCAGAGAGAGAGTTAGAAATGTTCGCTTAAAAAATACATATATTCAAAGATTTTCACACATTTTCAAAAATAGCAGATCTACAAGCTCGCATCTGCTATTTTTCAATAAAGTTACTAGGGCCCCTCCACCTTGGGCCCTGGTAACTCAGTCCCACTTTCCTACCCCTTGTGACGCCCCTGACAGTACCCATGAGCATACATCACCTGTCAAACAAATGTGCAGGCCAGGGCCCCACTGGCCATTTTAAAGTCTCTGTGATTGTTCTTTTGTCTCTTGTGCCCCTTGACTCTATGTGCTGCTGTCTGAAGATTTTAGGCTGGTAGAATTTGTGTCATCTTTCAAACTCATAACTCAAGTCGTTTTATTTTTAAGCATTATTTGTTTTTAGTCTGATAACCTTTCAAGTTCAAGTGTGACATTGTTACTGTTATTTTATTATATTTATTTATATATTTTGTTTTGTTATCCGTAAAGCACTTTGTAACACTGTTTACAAATCGCCTATAAGATTTCAATTAAAATGTATTTTAAAACTAAAACTCCTGCTCAAATCTGCTTCTAAAATACACATCAACCACATGAAATTGATTGATTGATTGAAGGCTTTATTAGAAGTTTGCATAGGAAAATGTACAGATTCATGACGGTACAGTTCACTGGTACAAGGTCTACTAAAAGGAGATCCATGAAAAGACTAAGCTTATTTCAACAGGAAACCATTAAAGTATCTCATATAACATTGAATGACAGACAAATAGAACACAGTATGCAGTAGATATGTAAAGAAAAAAAGAAAACAGTAGGTCTATACAATCAGTAAGTACATTATATACAATATGTGGGTCAGTGACGTGACGCCCCAAAAAATGTGTTTTTAAAAAAACTTTAAATTGCAGGCATAAAAGTTATTTACTTTTGTTCTACTCACTCTCAACCTTATGGAAATACATTTTGTTTTTAGATATGTTATTGGAATCAGACTTTATTCAGCAGTTTGTTGTACTTGTGCCTAAAATCGTCATATGGTGTGACATGAAAATAATTGTTCATAAAATGAAAATGGAGTACATCTTTCTTAAGTTACTCACTTTATCAAAGTCCTTTATCATAACTAACCAGTGATCCACTATAGTTTTTTGAAAATTAATTATATCTGTATATTTTTTTCATAATCGACACTCTGTGTGAGGCCCATGTTCATGATCTTACAACATATTTTAAATGTATTCTGTCAAAACTTTCTCTAAAATTACACAAATATTTGTGACTCTTCCTGATAATATTCTCTATGTAATCCATAAACATTTTTTTGGTTTAATCATTAATAAAGGTATGATTTCTCACTATTTGGAATGTCACACCAAATGATTTAGTGTCACACCGTATGATCATATCTTCATGTGTCAAAGCAAACTGTGTTTTAACCTACCTATTAGTGAGTACTGAACTTTACTGATTGATTAAACAATTACCCAGGATAACATGGCCTTAATATTTCTGAACAGGATATTATTGTAGGGCTTTAACATGGGATAAGAAAGAATTGTAGTAGTAGATGGATGATGAGGATGTGCACAGGAATGCTACGCACACCTAAGTCTTCTGCCGGCCCACGGCAGAAGGATCCTAAAGGGACAATAAGGCACATAGCCACACTTGGAGCCAAGGCATTGAAGGCAACATTTTATTAACACCAATTAGTGGAAACAGAACTCAGCATTCAGGTAAATTGCTTTTTTCCGAAGTCTCCTGAACTTGAACACAGCATTTTGTGTTGAACAAATGTAATTAGGAATCATGACATTACACCACATCTCCACTAGCTAAAGAGTGCTGGGTTGCGCAACTCTTAAAATAGCTGATCTACAAGCTCTCGCAGCACAACGTGTTGAGAGCTTGTAGATCAGCTATTTTCGCTAGTTTTGTCTCGGGTCCTACCTTAACACTGTCCACTGTCCAGTCCAGTGAGTGAAAGTACAAAAGTATTAGATCAGATTAGATTATACATTTAGACTGTATTGTACATCAGCCAGTCGTATTTGGTGAGGGTAGCAAACCGGCTGCCTTGTTGCGGTTCTGCTATGCCACAGACAACCTCCTGCTCTTCGTAGAAAATGCAGTCTCGCCCCTTTGGCTCCTCTCTCCTTGCTGGGTCATTGTTTAGTTTCTCCCTGTACTTTCTCGTTCTCTCAGCACTTGTCATTTTCCAGCTGACAAAAGAAAATGGAATGTATAGTTTAAGACAAAGAGAAAATATTGTTTAGATTGAAACAATATGTTAAGGTTTCTGTGAAGGGGTTTCTGCTCTGTCTGATGAATTTGAAGTATCACTGAATGAAGCTAAATTTCATTTTATGTAAAAATGTTTAAAACAAATGTTTAAATGTACAAAAGAAACATGGAACTTTGTTATTTGTTGTTATATCTGTAGTTAAATACAGTATAAATCATATGGTGTGACAGTCAAGTCATATGGTGTGACAAGCAGACCTGTCACACCATATGATTAAGTGTCACACCATATTACTGTTTTCTCCATTTAGGTTTACCTTGAGGCTACTATGTACACATTAGCATGCTAACAGCATGCTAGCTATAACAAAGCAGCCTAGATCTACATGGAAATATGACCAAAACGTCAAATAACTTAAGCTTTTTTTAAAGAAAAGGTGTCACACCAAAAGACATCCAGAATGGTGAGTTTGTCAACGTTTCAACAAGATGGCATTTCATGAAAATGTTAAAATCATAACTCACCTCAGACACCTGTCTTGCAGTTGTGCTGGGAGTGCTGAATAGCCTTACAGAAGAAGGACCACTCTAGCCAATAGGTGTCCAAATAATTGCCTGTTTAATTTTTCCAAACTAGTGTCACACCAAATGATTTTGGGTTGGGGGACAAAATGTTTTTGATCAGAAATGACTGAAAACATTATGCTTTGACTTTGAAAAGATATAGGCTCAAAATAGACATTCTTTTTAGCCTAAATTCATTTTCAAATGATTTTTAGCAATTATTTTTCTTAGTTTTATTCAAGTTCCCACTTTGAGAAACAAGGTCAGGACAGTCACACCATATGAGTTTTGCCATGTTTGGTTGAAGATTCTGAAGAAATGAGGAATGAAATGTTTTAATCTTGAGTAAGTTCACATAAAGCTTAATGTCCTGCACAATATTCAGAAGGTTTTTGACAAATATATTTTTTATTTATACATGTTTGACACCGAGGACAGCGAAAACGTTACGTCACGTCACCCACCCATATACAAGGAAGGGGCAGGTAACAGTAAGTCTAAACAATCAGTATGTACAGTATATACAAGGAAGGGGCAGGGAGGGTAGGGTTGGGCTAGGTTTTTACCAGTTGTGAACGGCTGCTGCCTGTAAGTGGTTTTTTAGGGCAATTTTAAAGGATGCTAGTGATCCACACTCCTTTATGGCCTTCGGTAAGGCATTCCACATTTTTGTGGTGTAGCAGAAGAACGAGTTCGACCCTTTCTTTGAGTTGACTCTGGGTTGAACGTGATCTGTGGCACTGCCTCTGGTGTTGTAATTATGGACATCCTTAACGTTTATAAAGTATTTTGACAGGTACTTGGGTATCATAGTGGTGTAGTGTATCTTGTACACCAGGCCCATTGCAAGTTGCTGTACTCTGTCATCTACTCTGAGCCACCCCACTCTTAACTGGTGAGTAGCGGTGAGGTGAGTCTGATTGGGAGACATTGGGAGACATTCGAGATAAATCTATCCTGGCTATAATGTCGAGTCAAGTCTGGTGGACCGTCCTTGAGGGGGTTCCAGGTGGTCCCCAGCTAAATGATGGAGAGTTGGTGGGCAAATGGACCCTTATAGATCTTTATTGTTAAACATCTGCATTACTTCAATTAAAAGAAGTCTAAACAATTAGAGAATGCAGAAAATGTGTTATTTTGCTCAACGTTTGCCTGTTCATCTTTCCTGCATCAATACAGCAGGCTTGCCAATGCTCCTGGATTTGCCAGGAGTCTCCTGGATTTTGACCCCATCTCCTGGCATGCTCCTGGGATTGGCATTTCTCCTGGATTTCTCCTGGATTTGGTATCAAGCTCCCCAAATTCACCAGAACACAGGAAATTACATCTACTATGTTAACATTTTTCTGGGGGAGGACCCCCAGACCCCCCGCTTTAGGGGTGGGGGGAATGCATGCAAGATCATACAGATATTCACTTAAGTAATGACTTAAAGATGAGACGTTATATTAAAGATGTCTTACTTTGCTTCTGTCATCAAATCTGTAGGGCATTAAAGTGTACCCATGCTAGTAAAGCAAGCCTGATAAAAGTATCAAACATGCACAAAATTCAACAGAACACAGGAAAATATATATCTGTTAATAAGTTTTGGGGGGAAGGACCCCCAGACCCCAGTTGGGGAGTTCCACGCACCCCCAAAAAAATAAATCTCCTGGATTCTGGACTGACAGTCCAATGTTGACAACCCTGTAAATCAATACAGCAAGAAATTGTGGACAACATCTTATCCAACGACAACAAAATATTCTACGTTTGGGGGTCTCAGAGGCTAATCAAATTGTGGTCCGTGGCTCAAATGCCAAATAAATAATGAAGTATGAACCTTGAAAAAGGGTTGAAAACCAATGCAGTACAGTATCATTATAGAGCAGCAGCGCCCTCGTGCGATACATTTTTGGTAGTGCAGATTCCAGTGTGTTGCGGAAGTGACTTTTGGGCTTCCTGTAGTCGTTGCCTGCCTGTTATTTCGCAGCATGTCTGTTTTCTCTAACTTTATCTCAATATTCTGGACTGGATATCGTCGTGCCTGGGCTTGAACTGATCGACTGGCTTCATAAAGTCATCATGTTTACGACCACGGGCTCTCGGGGCCTCTGTGAGTATAATAACGGTGATGTCCTTAACGCACAGCCATAATAAGGGGGACTGTCTGTCTGTCCTCCAGTGCTCCAAGCTAGTCCATGTTAGCTTTGCACTGTCATTCATTCACCAGGAGCTGCTGTTGTTTCTGTAAACGTAAATCAATTCCATAACTCTGACAGTGTACAAATGGAACCAAATGAACCCGTTCACTGTCAGAGTTACAGACTTGTATGGGTCACAGGGCCGGATCTAGCCTTTAGTAGTAGGTGGGGCAGCAAGAAATGTTAGGGGGGGTCACCTCCAGCCCACGCCTTGAGGCGTGGGCGGAAAAAATGGGGGGATCAAACCCCCTAAAACACCCGAAATGCATAAAAAAACAAAGCATTTTGGCACACTTATACCTATAACACGCATTACAAACAACAGGTCTTACACCTATCTCTCTCTGTCTCTATATATTCTAGAGATGGACTGATTGCAAAATTCTTGGCCGGTACCGATCCACCGGTTTTATGAAGGTCTGACCTGCCAAAACCGATTTTCCGATACCGATTTCTTTAGCTATGAACTAGAAAATAGGGTTGCTCCAATACCCTTTTTTCAGGCCAAGTAGGCCTACAAGACATACTTCAATTTGAGTACCAATAAGCTAGAAGAACACTAATGCCAAATCAATCACAAAAGTACAATATCCAAAATCACAGACAATATCCAGTCTAATATGATATGGATATAATATTGATGCCAGCTGATCATTCACTGTAAGGCCTAAAGTTAAAAATACATACTACTGTATATATTGTATAATTGCTGTGCCATTGCTTCTGTCTGTGTCACTGTTAGAGCTGCATGATTAAGGCAAAACCTTTATTTTAAAATTATTGGTATACATATTGAAATCATTTATTTCAAATATTATTAATAATATTATTATTGAATACATATTTTTTAACAAGCAAAACGATTGTCTTAAAAGCTAAAATAAATAAGGTTGCATTCATTGTCTTCAAGGTGAGAAATTTACCTTGTGTCACAGTAGTCTGACTCTAGTCTATTCCTTCCTTTCAAATATTTAAGGGCAAAATATTACCTCATGACCCTGGCTGTTCCTGTTGTTTTGGGTTGTAAAACCTCTGTAAGGGACTTAAAATGTTACATAATACATTTCTGTTGCTTAATGTACTTTGTGAAACTATGGAGGATACTATAACGACCTTTAACAGGCTTCACCTGGACATGCATTAATTAATCCAGCGTGTGGACAGACACACATGACACCACGCAAAGTGAATTGACTTTTTTTTTTCCAACAACAGAGAAACGGGAGGTGGTTTTCCTTTGACTAAAATAAAGGGACATTTATAGGATGGCTTTTTCTGTCGCTTGCAACAGCTTTTGCAATGCTGTTGCTTTCTGTTAAATGTAAGTGAAAGTAAACTCGATCTGCATGGACAGTCTGGACTGGAGGCAGGAAAGCCTTGCGATGCTTTTTTTTTTCCCTTCTTCTTTGAGACTACATTGACACAGGATTATGGAATATATCCTTACATTGCAAAGGTAATCAGCATCATCTGTATTCTGTTGTAGGCTGCCACTAAGTAGACTGGCTGCTATTTGCTAATGTTTAAATTAGTCCAGAGCATCATGCTGTGCACCGGAATTTATGTCAGTGACCGTCCGGTCACCGATGCGGCCGGTTTGATATCATACCGGCCGATTTTTTATTTTTGCATGCCATCATGTTTGGTGGGGCAGACAGGGCATTTAGGGGGGCATTGCCCCCCCTTGCCTATGCCTAGATCCGGCCCCGATGGGTCAGTTGTTTAGACCACCAAAAAGGAACCCACAATCCACTTTTGAGAACCAGTGCAATACAACACACACACACACACACACACACACACACACACACACACACACACACACACACACAAAACCTCTCTGGCAGTTCCATTGCTATGCTTGCTAACTATGGTTGTGTTCTCTTCCCCCAGACAAGGCTCCTCTGTCCAAAGGCCTCCTGCTGGTCCTCAGTGGGCTGACTGTGATGCTCACCCTGCTCCCTCAGTACCAGGGCCTGTTCACCTACAACCTGCAGGCCATCACACAGCAGCAGCAGGTAGGGCACTAGAGTGTGTGTGTGAGAGAGAGGGGGGGGGGGGGGGGGGGAGAATGAAATAAATGACAAATTATGACATTTTGCATTAAGTTTGTACAGTAACAAAAACATGGCTTGCACACAAGGGATTGTTCACCCAAAAATAATGTCCTGTTGTGGAGGTGTGGCGATGGGTGTGTGGCAGGCTCATCTGTCTGGACCTGAAAGACACTTTCTGCAGCAGCCTGCTCATTTACAACTTTCGCATCTTTGAGAGGAGGTTTGGTACAAGGAAGTTTGCTGTAAGTACATATATAGATTAGCCGGTCATGTATGGTTGATTGTTGGTTAGATAAAACTAATATTAGTGTGATCTATGTCAGTGGTTCTCAACCTTTTCAGGCCGTGACCCCCAAAGTAATCATATTTTAACTGGGGACCCCCACCCTGACAAGCACTAGTTGATGCATTACATTTTGTATAACATGGTTCTATTATGAAAATAGCAGATCTACATGCTCACAACACCTCGCTATTTTCACAATTTCTGCCTCTAATATTTGACAATTTGGCCAATATTTCATTTGTCATTTTATAGGTATTAAAAAGTCCTTAAATTGACACTTTAGATATGTGGATATACCCTCTATACACTTAAACTGTATGTTGTTTTGTTAACTGTTGAGTGAGAAAACAATGTTGCACATTAAGTTAAACATCTGGGGACCCCCCTAGTGGTCCCGACCAACAAGTTGAGAACCACTGATCTATGTGATTGATTGGTAGATTGATTTGAGTTCTCTGCTGTGCCCAGTTTGCTGCTAGCATCTCATATAGCCCTTCCTTTATTCCAGTCTTTCCTTCTGGGGGCCTGGGTTTTGTCTGCACTGATTGACTTCCTTCTGGGTCAAGCGGTCTACTTCCTGTTTGAGTATCATGTGGAGGAACTGCCGGCAGGACTGTGAGTGAGAGCTACATGCTAATTATTATATCTAATGCCAGGCTATTTGAGTGTCTCTCTGTGTTGCTGCTTCTCATGATTCTAAATGTATGTTATCAGGGACCTAGACCTGTGTGACATCATCAGGTGAATACGGTTTTTCCAACCTTTGGGTCAGGACCCCAAAGCACCAAAGTTGTTAATCTGACAGGGTCATATAGCATAAATGAAGATAAGTCCCAATGGCAGTAACAAACCAGGGATATTGCTTCACAGAACATGTCAAGTCAATGTTCTTTTTATTGAAGACTTCATACCAGGTATTGTATTCAGTGTGCTTCACATACTCTACATTTTCCAACTTTCAATTCGATAGCCATTATAGATCCCATCCCAAAACAGCTTATTTCTAGATGTATGGCCACTGATTAGCTAAGTCAGTAGTTCTCAAACATTTTCATGTCAAGGACCGATATCTGACAATATTTTTTACCAGGGACCACATACAAGTTGTGTGTTGTTAAAATGTTAGAATAATAATCCAAAAAAAAAGAAAAGAAATGCATGATTTTTAGAAAATAGCAGCTCTACAAGCTGTTGCGATGTGTCACGTGAGCTTGTAGATTAGCAATTTGTAGAGCTGTATATAGGTTTTAAGTGGTTAAATTAGATTTTGACAATAATATTGACTAATGTTGCTGGGGACCCCCTCTCAAGGATCCTTGGGGTCCCCGGACCCCACTTTGAGAACCACCACAGTAATAACTAATTAACAAGAATGTGTTATATGTGGATTTTCACATGTCATTATTAATTGCACAAAATTACATAGATAAAACATGCACCTTTTTTAACTCATCATCAGGGATGTGAGTTCTTACATCTTTTCTTTCTCTTCTGTCTTTTGACCCCACTGTTCTCTCCCCTCCCTCAGGCTGTCTCCAGTCTTCTCTCTGTTTGTGCCTTTCTATCTCTCCATACCCAGGGTGCCAGTCACACAGGTCCTGGGACACATCCCCATCACCAACAAATCTCTGGTCTACGTGGTGGGATTGCAGGTGTGTGTGTTTACTGGTGCATGTGTACTAAATAAGCCCTGTGCGGAAGCCTAATATCTCCCTTGGTCGTGGGTAGGGATGGGACGATAAGTGATATTATCGTTTATCGTGATAAATAGCACTCACAATAATCGTATCGTGGAGATTTCATTCATCGTGATCTCGTCCTCCGTCATGCACTGGGATCAATTCAACTTTTATTTGCCGAGCTGCATATCCGGTACCACTTAAACCCTCTATAATTGGTAAAAGGTACTTATAATATACGTACTTGATACAGTCGTTTTTCACACTCTATCAAATGTCTTTGCCAAAAAATAGCCAATCTACAAGCTCACAGCTTGTAGATCTGCTATTTTTTGGCAGATGTTCCACCCCAGGATAATGGATTTTGATTATCGCTATAATATCGTAAATCTCACTTTCTTTTGTCACATTAATAGTGATATGAAATGTTCACATCGTCCCATCCCTATTCATGGGAGATTTGGTTTCCCAAGTTGAGAATCTGCTACACATGTATACTTTAGCACGCATGCCTCCTTGATTGTCTTTCTGTGGCTCTCTCTTGTGTTCCTGTCTCCTTCCTTCCTTAAATACTTGTATTGTTACTCTATTTTTCTCTCTCTTCTCTTCTCATTTTGCTGGTTCTAGCTGCTGACATCCAGTCCGTTCATGTGGCTCATTGCTCTCAGTGGATTGGTGAGTAGCTCATATCTAATATGTAATGGATAATGACCAGCGAGATTCACATGCACTTTTCAGTGCGCCTGGTTGATTGTAACACTACTAGAGGGTCGCGGCCCTTCGGGCCGCTCACATCTAGTTAAAAAAAAAAAAAAAAAGTAAAAAAAAAAAAATTTGGGGGGGGAACTATTGTGGCGGAACTATTGTGGCGGAACTATTGTGCCGCAGCGCACGTTTCCGGTCGGACATATTTGACCGGCGGACTATTTTATACAGAGGCAAATATATGAGGGTAATAACGAATACAACTGTATACAGAGGTTTGGAAACGACATCTTGCAAAGGTGACATGGGTGTTTGAATTTTTAAGCTATATTTAGTACATATGTAGTACATCTTGGCCAAGTGGTTTGGTATTTAAGTTAGCGATACATGACCCGGAAGTAGATCACTTACTCTTTTGTAATATAAAGATAGTATTGTGTGTATCCCTTGTTAATGCGTTGATATAAAATGATTGTCCAAATACTGATTAGACAGTTATAATATAGCAAAGTCACACATGTATTTTCTATGCATATCTACAGCATATTACTTCAAATTAAGTAATTGCGACCAAAGGTAGCTGTTTAGTATCTGAAACGGCACATGTTGTCTCCGCCCGTCTGTCTGTCTGGACGGGTACGTTTTTTTACAGTCTATGGGTTTGCCGCTCTGACACATCACTGTGATGTCAGGGGAACCACACTAACAGAATCCCTTTTATGCCCATATATGGAGATCCCTGATGTCATCAATATTAAGCCCATATCTAACAGGACTTCATATGGGAATGCCAGTATATGGAGGCCACATACCATATAAGGCCAAGACAGCCCATATCTGTGTAGCTGGTTCTCTAGAAATCTCCATGTATGGGCATAAAATGGATTGTATGTATGATGTCAGATGTCATAGACATCATAGGACTTTCACATAAACGAATAACTAACTAGCCCTTACCCGTTCAAAGATATGAGCTCCGAAATGATGTGCAGTGTGTGGGTTATGGGATGTGCACTGTGCACACAGTATATGAGGGATGGTGCTTGCATGATAATATGTAGGAGCATCAATGTAAGAAATACCCGTTTCGTTTAATGGCTACAGAGATACTGTGTACCGATCTGCATGATTTTTGGACAAAATCTGTAACAGGGCAAGACAAACGACCCCCCTCCCCACCCACCCGCTTAAACACACACACACACACACACACACACACACACACACACACACACACACACACACACACACACACACACACAGAGCTGGTTAAACATGTTGCCTCATGCTAGATGCAGAATAGGTATGCCTCAAGCTAGATGCAGAATAGATATAGATACACCATAAAAATGCTAATATACAGCATATGATTTGTGAAAGTGACAAACGGGCTTCACAGTTATGTCAGGTGTGTTCATATGCTAATGGTGATGCGATTTCAGATCAATTGCTCCAGCCACTGAGGAGAAACGCTGTGACAGACACTCACTCAGACAGACAGACACTCAGACAGACAGACATTTGGAAAATTATATGTTTGATGTTTGGGCTCTCACAACACATCTTCATTATACAGTACAGGGATCTCCATATATGGGTACCAGGGGTCTCCATATATGGGTAACTTGTCCGATATACATCACTGGCCAGATTCCCAAGACATGGCGCGACCTCGCCCTTTATGGCCAGATCGCTTGTCGCCCTGAGGTGTCTTATTAGTATAGATTCCTGACCTTTTCCACAGCTGGGATCACACAAATCAGCTGAAAGTCTAACTGAAAAATGAACCTTTATCAGGATGATCAATGTCTTTGCAGTTGCACCAAATCGTTGTTCACAATGAAAGTGTTGTAATTGTGACTGAAGAAGACAGTGGGCGGGAGCTTTAGATCTTATTTGTTGTGCACACATGGTGTTCTCCTACGCACTGGCATACTGCCCTCTGGTCTACTGTTTGTGTAAAAAGAGACTTCTGGGTGCCGCAGTGGTAAAGTTCCTGCCCACCACCATGGAGACACGTTTGAGTTCTCCATGGTGCCACCGGTTCTGGCTGAACACAGCCGGCAGTGTCTGTGGGCGGGAAACTGGTTAGGGAGGGCAACCTGGTGACTCCTTAGGGCTGTCACGATTATGACATTTTACATGACGATTGATTTTCTGTCAAATAATTGCGTTTAACGATTTAATTGTGTTTTTGTCGTTGATAGTTACATTTCTGTTTGGCTTTTAGGCTTTGAAGTTGCACTTGGTAGATATGACACATAACCTAAATATACAAAGAAATTACTGACATTTGACAACTTTATACATAAAAAAGAAGATTGATAGTGGAAATAGCCGATCTACAAGCTCACAACGCGTCGCAATGCTTGTAGATCTGCTATTTCCACTACTTTAACAACATGGAAACGATTATGACAAATAATCGTGATTATGTCAAATAATTGCGATTAGACGATTATGTAATAATTGTGACAGCCCTATGACTCGTACAGGTTAGTTGGGGCAGTCATTCAGCAGGCAGTGAACTTGGAGCGATGGCATGTTCATCCATATTTCAAGTGTGAGAAATCACAGGGCACCTGCTGGCCTACTGGTCCAGGCGCATGCCACTTAGGCATTGCCACATTAGCCTAGCACAGCTAAACAATCCACCCATGTTATACTGCAGGTAGTTATAGCTGCATTAGTATATAGTCTGGCTATGCCAGGCTATTGCCACATAGGCGTGGATGCCTGGCGGCGTCGCCGGTTCGATTCCCGATCCGGACGTCCTTTGCCGCGCATCACTCCCCATCTCTCCCCCCATTTCCTGTCAGTCTACAGTAAAGAAACAGTAGAGAAATCACACTAAAGATCTTAAGCATTCGTCCTCCACTCTGGGAGAAAAACTGCTTCTGAAAGTTTGATAGAATGCATTTTTAAAAGTGCATGCAGTGACCACTTAACCATTGCAGCCTATGGGCCTTGGGGTTCATTTGGTGCCGACCTGCGCGCACATACTGGTTCTTATCAGTGTGATGTGGACCATTAAGGCATCTATAGCTGACACCAATTGGCTCTGTGCAACTGTAGTACCCTTTTCCAGAGGGTGGCATAAAGCTTTTATTTGAATGGCTCAGCAGCAGAAATGAATGGGAAACACTTATGAAGGTGTCATGTGTTCCCAGTTCAAATCTGCTGCTGAGACAAAGACCCTATAGAGACACACGGCCGTCTACAAATTCTGCAGCTGTCAATGCAATCCTTATGAGAGGCATCGTAGAATACCGTATTTCACTGTTTGACTTCTGAGTTAACATTATAGGTTAGCCATTCAAGTGGCAAATGAAATGTGAAACACATAATATATTTAGAAAATATCTATTTTTGTTGACAAAGACACCCCATGCAGAAAATCTCTAAAAGAGAATACCAGCACCTCAGTTCCCTGAGTTGCACTGAGACACTCACGGAACTGGCATGACAGTTCTGTGAGTTGCACAGAACCACTGTCATGACAGTTCCATGAGTGCTGGTATTCTCTTTTAGAGATTTTCTTGTAAAAGTTACTTTCCCGACCGTGTACCCGGTAAAAATGCTTAGAGAAGTGGAGATGAATTGGAGTCGTGTTTGCTTTCTTGATGTAAAAACAAATTCAAATCGGTATCGTCTCCAGTTCATGTAGGATTATTTTAAAAGTAGGCTAACTACAATTAAATTGCAGTGGCTTCGATTTGAGACAGTTGTCTCAATTGTGGACATTAATTTGTAGGCGTCCGTGTGTCTTTTGGAAACCTTCTGGAAAAGTGAACTAGTCTATTGTCAGTGCATCTGTGCAACCCTTCTACCCTGGTCTGTTCTTGTGTGCTCTTCAGATATCCGGTGCACTGTACCACGGCAACATCTGCAAGATGCAGCATATTGTCTTCATCCCTGCATGGCTGTCCCGGATTGGACGGTTTCTACTGGAGCCACTTTTCTCAGGTCAGCACCAACTACTAGACAAACTTGCATTCTTTCTATATATATATATATCTTTCTATTCTTCTTTCTATATATCCTGACCTTTTTTTATTAGCACCACAGCATGCTTTTAACAATTTTCAAGGACCACACGTAACCCTTAACACTCAGTATTTTCCCCACATTATGCCCATCTATTCAAAAGAATTCTTACAGTTGATTGACTATTTTGATACGTTTAACAATGGAATACTCCACTGTAAAATATATGGATGTTAAACCAATTTGTTACATTAACTGTGTCAAACATTTTGATATCCGTTCCACTCTGAACATTATGCTTTGCTCTTAGATCCTACAATACCCAGAATTCCCCTTTTAAATGCTTTGTTCCCAAGCTGTTTTTGATGCCAGTTGCCCCTAGTGGCAGAAGGGAGAACAGCTATAGTATTTAGACGCCTGCATGAGTACGAACAGACATACAGTGCATTGTGGGAATGAGGGCAAGCTGTGGTGCTTTCAATAGTCTGCGTGCCTCAGCGATGCAGATAACCTTGATGGACTTGGCACCATGTACTGATACATATGGATTGACATACGGTTGAAAAACTGTTGCGTATTCCAGGTCCTAATGGTCCCCCTCAGCCCTGTCTCCACATGGAGTCTCCTCCATTATTCTCCATGGGGAGAGTCCACACTCCTTTTTTGATCAACAACAACAAAATCAATCTATCTCCAGGGGGAGGAAACATGAGGCTGGCGCTTGCCAAGAGTTGGCTCTTTAAAAAAAGACGCATGTCTTATTTACTTTTGGTTAAATTGTGTTTAAAGGAGTAGTTCACCCCCAAAATGACTTTTTTTTCCTATTGATTACTCACGCCATGGAGACTTGAGTTCAATAATATGTTTAGTTTTTTGTCGCATTCTCAAGACAAAAGATTGATTTTAGTAAATTTACCCCCATTGATTCCAGATGGGGACCCGAATCGATTTGGGTCCCCCATCAATGGGGGTTCCATTATTATTATTTTTTTCTTCACATTTTTGTCTTAGGAATGTAACAAAAAACTACAAATATTATTGAACTCAATTCTCCATGGCGTGAGTAATCAATAGAAAAAAGGTAATTTTGGGGGTGAACTACTCCTTTAACAATGCAACAATCATTCTTCTAATCATTATTACTTGTTTAGTTTTTTATTTTTCTTCTTCATTTTGTGTGTGTGTGCGTGCATGCGTGGCAGGGCCCCAGTCCAGTACAGAAAGTCCCCTGGGGATGGGAGCCACGCTGGACATCCAGAGACAGCAGAGGATGGACATGCTGGACCAACAGCTGTTGTTGGCCCAGTACAACCAGGCTAGGAGGAACGCAAGGCCCCAGCCACAGGTAGATAGACCCCCCCCCCCCCATACACACACACACACACTTACAGTACGCACTTACAGACTAGAGCCTGAGAGCCCTGCACGGGCCTGAAATGTGGGGCCCGGCCCGGCCCTGGCCCTTGGAATTCAGGCCCAGCCCGGCCCCTGGCCCGTTTGGCACCGCTATTTACAGCCCGAAGCCCGGCAACTTATTTATTTAATTAATTATTTCCGTGCGTGGCCTTTCTGTGTGCGCAGCAGCTAAACTCTCAAGGGCAGTCCATACTGTCACCGACCACCTAACTTTGAGAAATGACGGCGATTCTACAGTAGTGCTCCTACTTTTGATCAACTCGCTATGTACACAGACACACACACACACACACACACACACACACACAAAGTTTGTGTGTGAGTGTGTGTCAGTCTTGTTTCTTGAAGAAAAACCCTCAGAGGCGGCTCATTGGCTAATGTACTCATGACACGACCAATGGCAGTTCGCACTTTCAGTGTTGCTGCCTCCCACACACTCCCTCCATTCTAACTGCGCACTGAGACATCATGCTCTAGGGTGAAATTCACTGCGCAAAATGTTCCGAGCATGGTTCTGAGGCCGGCCTGGCTATAGGCCTGTTGGTGAGATACACAAACGGCCCGGGCCCTTTTGTGTGACTGTTGTATGATGAAGTAGGCCTTTCATTTAAGTTTGGACATGCAAGGGTTCTCAGCGACATGCTAAACTGTCTTGTGGACAGCAGCTGATCCTGTGTGTGTGTGTGTGTGTGTGTGTGTGTGTGTGTGTGTGTGTGTGTGTGTGTGTGTGTGTGTGTGTGTGTGTGTGTGTGTGTGTGTGTGTGTGTGTGTGTGTGTGTGTGTGTGTGTGTGTGTGTGTGTGTGTGTGCCTGTGTGCGCGTGCGTGTGTCTTAGGCTGGTCTGTTGGATTGGGCCAGGCTGTTCCCCTCGCTGAGGCAAAGAGCTCAAAACCGGCCACCAGCCCAGCCACGCCCCCAAGGACATACACACCCCTCCCCCCAGCTGCAGCCACAGCCGCCACTACTGGACAACTCTCCTGTCGCAGAAGAGCAGGTGTGTATGCCATTATTGCACTTGTACAAAGACCATACCTTCTGTACGGTTAATGTACTGATAGAATAAAGGACACGCTCACTCGCTTTCATTAAAAGCAGAGGCCTTTCTTCCGCCTACATCATGGTGTAGTCTGTAGTGTGTGCATGTTCCTGCCGTGGCTTAAGCAGGGGTTTTCAATTCAAAGTATGAAAGGAAAAGTAAAATGGACAGCTCGTTGCGATGATCAACAGCGTTTGCGACGTTTGGTATTATGTAACAAGGACCGTTGCTTACTTTCGGTTTGTATTTATTTCTGCTGTATCAAGCACAATACATGCTCCTTCCAGGCATCCAACCTTTTTTTTCCGGAAAGGGAGGTGATGATAACTATATTTTGAAGTCATTCAGAATTTGCACCCCCAGATGTCTGGACTATCCGAACTGGTTCAGAAAGGCCATCTAAACTGTTTTTTCCCGACGTCTGAAGGAGCATGTATTGACCTGACCTGACCTGACCTGACCTTTACTGTGTGTGGTAATTTCCCTCTCCCACTCCCATTTTTTCATTTCAAACATCCGTTTTTTTAAGTCTGTTCCTTTGCCCAAAGCACATCTTTGTCTCTGCATTCATACCTAGTTTTTCTTGTGAGCTCTGTTTTTGTTTTTCCTCAGTTTTTTTCTTTTCCTTCATCTTCTACACAACATCCTCTGGAACATGCTGGCAGCAATCACACTTTTGTCATTACTGCCAGTTCCCATCCTTACTGGTTTGTTTTGTTGTTTTGTCTTTATGGGCTCACTGTTTTTTATTTTGTCATGGTACCAGTTTCTTTTGTCATAGTGCCAGTTCCCACCTGATGTGTGGAAGTCCTGACTGTTCCAGACCGTACTGAATATCTGCTAGCTTAAATAACGTCACCATTTTCATCTTCAGCATGGGACACACTGACACTAAGTGAGCATACTCATTGGGGCTTTCTTCTGTTGCTGCTGGTACAGTAGTCAACTTAATATATGATTGAAGTTCTGGCCCTGCTTAACGACGAAGCCACCAAATATGTACAGCTCTCCATTGTAGATAAAAGCTGAATGAGCGTCTTTCTGGGAGAAGCTGTGCAGAGGTCATGCTCAGCCAGCAGTTGGTGTCAAACATTTGAAGTGACGATTGGTTGGGGACATGTATGTTATGTAAATATGTCTACATATTTGCTGCTGTGTTTGACTCAGGTTGCCAGGTTGGTGGAAATGGGCTTCTCCAGAACGGACGCCCTGGAGGCCCTCCGAGCCTCCAACAATGACATCAACATAGCAACCAACTTCCTCCTGCAACACTGAATGCTTGGTGAGAACGCGGACAGAGAGACATGAGGTGGACGTAGATAGAGAGGGAGAGATGGAGGAGAGGAGCAGAGCCTAAACCACAGAAAAGGAGAAGGTGTCAAAGGGAGTCATTGACAAGAGGAAAAGGAAAATCAAAAAGGTACGGAATGGAACATGTGCAGGGTTAGCACTGCTGAGCAGCGCACAAGTCCTCAAGTGGGCTGGCCTGCTGGCACATTGATCTGTTGATCAATCAACGGGCCATGAAGTTAAGAGCAGAAAGAACTTTAGCTTCCTGGTTCGGTATTCCACTGCAAAATGGGCTTCGAGGCTCTGAGCAGTCGACTTACGCCTGTCACAGGTGCATCTACTGAAAGAAAGCCTCCCTTGTCATTTCTTTTGTTTGTGCATCATGAATCAGTCTTCAGTCCTGGAGAAATTGGGAGAATGAAGCTTGAAGCATTTCTCTCAAGTCTCATCTCACAGATAAAGCCGTTTAGCCATCTAAGATATATCAACTTTTAATCTAGTCCATTTATTGCCACTATGCTTCTAATGCTAGTATGGCTGCATCGTATTAGGAGACTCGATTTAAACTTGGGTGAAAAAAATCCAGCAAGGCTACTATGGCAAGATAGTCTACGACATGAAAGGACATTTCTTTTAGATGGATTCCAAGTCCCCTGCGCAAGGAACCCATTTGTTTTCTCAAGACAGCAGGAAGGACATGGAATGGAGGGCATTGGGTCTTGTGAAACAGACTGTAGACATGCAGCATGGGTTAGGGTTTACTAACGCACAGTCTCAACAGCTGCTCTGATTGTAAATGAACCCGTGAGGTTGATGGCATCCTTTATTTGTACGTACGTACTTTATTTTCAAGGACAAGACACTCTGCTCTCCTTTTTTGTTTTTCTTGTATTGAGGCAGACCAACGAAACTGAGAAGGAAGCACAGAATTTGATGCTAGTCCTCCCATGGACACGTTTTGGTTCCAGGAAAAGGGACCTTTCCCATTACACACTCTGGACGAGAAGATGACTGTTTTATACTATAATACATAGCTGCTTTGTTCTGTAACTTCTGTAACCGTATCTTCCGTACAAAATGGGGCCCTAAACATTGCCTTCCTCGACACACTGTGGGCTCACTTTTAACAGCTATAATTTGGACCTGTTTAACCCTAACGGAGGCTGGCACAAAGCTGCTTAGGGTAACTAAGGGTACGTGTGCTATCTCAGGGTTAATGGGGTGACTGACTATGTTCATGATACTTACTTTTAACTGCAAACATGTATACAGTAGCTGGACATGTTTGTTTATACGCAGAGTAGTCCATCAAAGAGAAATGTCTCACACATCAGTGGTCTTTCTTTATGCACACATAGGCCTACACACACACACACACACACACACACACACACACACACACAACATACAGTTGTGGCTAAAAGTATTGGCACCCTTGCATTTGTTTAAAAAAACATACAAGACACAATCGTCTAGGAACATCAAGGTCTCTGGAGAAGGACTTGGAGCCTTCAGATTGTCCATGTTTGGCTACAATCTGACCTCTGACAATTCTCTCCTTTTTTATTTGGTCCATGCTCAGTAGTGTGTGACAAAACAGCAGAATGAGGGATGTACTCCATTTAAACTGGGTTACTAAAGATTAAAGTCCACTTGGACTCACCACATGTGAGTTCCAGGTGAATAGCCTGCTTGAAATTCAATTACAGTGTATGTATGTATGTATGCACGTTTCTGTGTAGAATGAGCTAGGATTCTGTATTTATTCTAGTTGTATGTGTTCCTCTGCAAACCAAATACTGTATGATGATGCAAAATATGTTTTCATTTGCCAAGCTTTTGGAAGAGTGAGAATACTTTTAGCCACGACTGTAACTGTATACACTCCACAAATTATTTATTTTCTTAAATCTGAGGTTGAGCCTTTTCTTTACCAGTACACTTCATCCAGAGTCCAAAAGTCAGATGATATTTATTACTATGCAATATGAAGACAATAGATAAATATTTGACGACTGCACTGTACTTACTGTAGTGTGTGTGTGTGTGTGTGTGTGTGTGTGTGTGTGTGTGTGTGTGTGTGTGTGTGTGTGTGTGTGTGTGTGTGTGTGTGTGTGTGTGTGTGTGTGTGTGTGTGTGTGTGTGTGTGTGTGTGTGTGTGTGTGTGTGTGTGTACACACAGTATGTGTATGTATAGGCCTACATATACACACAACACACACACATAGACATATGTACTGTATGTGTATGTATATACAGTAGATACCGTATGCAAATACTCTCTCTCTCACACACACACACACACACACACACACACACACACACACACACACACACACACACTGTATCCAGGAACATACTTTGAAGTTTCATACAAGAAATATGCGTAGCCACACTATATTGATGTCAAAAACAGATGTTAATTTTCTATTTTGTGTACATAGAACGATATGACTACTGAAGTAGTCTATGTGATGCGTATGTATTATAAAGAGTGAGTATAATAATTAGTAATGTGAGTGTGTTGAGAGAGAGAGGCTGCATGGACAACTCTCTGGATATCATCCACCTGTGGAATAAATCTGACAAAATTATCTTTTAGTTTTAAGTTTGGGGGAGGGAGGGCGCGTTGGGAATTGTGAAGTAATGCAGTGGTTCTCAGACTTTGAAATTTGAAGGTCTCCCCATAAAGGACAACTTTGTTTTTTTACAACAAGGGTTCATATTTTAGATTGTAATTAGAGTGTGCATAAGACCTCGTTGCCCAGATTGTAATTAGAGAAAAGAAAGATGAGTGTTAAAATGTTTTCATTTACTGCTATCTATTGTTTTTGCAATTTTAGTATTTTGATTTCAGTAGGTGGGGGCATGCGTACAAGTGGCTAAATATGTCTTTTTGGACACAATAAACCAGCAATTCCTTTGTTACTATGTAGACAAGCCCCCGTAAGTCACATCTGCCCATGAAAGATTGCGGCGCATCTTGGGAATGGGCTTATTGTGTCTAAAAGGCATATTTAGCCACTTGCATGCATGCCCCAACCTGGGGGCATGCATGCAGATCAAAATCGTTAAAATCACTAAACTGATAGAAAGCAGTAAATGAAAACATTTTAACACTCATCTTTCCTTTTATCTAATGACTATCTAAAATATGAACCCTTTTTGTAAAAAAGCAAAGTTGTCCTTTAGCTGGAACCATTTGTACGCTGTCAAAGTTAGACTTGTGAGGGTCAATATACCGTACACCCTCATAAAGGAACCTAGAGAGAAGAGAGAAGCACTGAAGTAATGAACGACAAGTCTATGCTTTTATGCATTTCTTTTACATTGAAGTAAGTTCTTTTTTAATTTTGTGTCAATTTATATGCCTGATTTACAGTCTAGTTTGTCATACGACACTGCTGCACGACGAAAATAACAGATCTAAAAGCTCACAACATGTTGCTGCAGGGGTTGACACCTAGGCCTCAGAGTCACTTGCCCGTCGGGCAAGTACAGGTCATGTTCTACTTGCCCAAAGGTCAAGCCCACTTGCCCGGAAAGTAAATCATCCATTATAAGATGATAGGTAAGATTTTAATTACCGCCCAATTTAACACTTATTTCTTTACTTTCTGGGGCTGTGCGACAAAATGTCATACCTCAGTACCTCCATATCCCACATACCCAATACCTACATGGCTATGATTGAATATGTCTATGGTTTCACACTTATTAGTTTATATTTTAAAGTGTAGCAACGGTAAAAACAGCACATTATAGGTAAACAGGGCTCTTATTTTACATTCCACAGACCATAAGACAGAGCGTGCTGGCCACGTTCAGGTGTTTAGACAGATATCTTATGTTGTATTTATAGACTGTGAATGTTTTTTTTACCTGCCGGGGCAGGTGGGAAAGCCTTGGTGTCAATGCCTGTGTTGCAAAGCAAGGCATTGTGAGCTTGTAGATTCAGTGCGCAACAGCGTTGTATTTATTAGTCAGAGTTCTGATGATGCAGGGAAATAATAATTTTGGAAAATAAAAACTATTTGGGTGGAAGGAGCACGTTTTTCAACAGGGCTTGAATGAGTAGGGTTAGCCCAGTAGTTGTGTGGTGTAATATTTAAATGAATGCAATACAACCCATTTCGAAAGGGGGACAAGGAAAGACCAGGTTTTGTTATGACAGAATGGCAAATATTTTAGCAGTCTATAACAGCAGTCATGCTGGGAAAGCAAGGTGTTATATTTTGTCCGTGGGAAGGAAATTAAGACCATGGAAGCTCATTGCAAATTGACATAAGCTGCTGTAACTAATTTATTATTCATAGACTAATTTATATTCGGGATTTTGCCTAGTTTTCCCACTTCGTCAGTGTTATAGAGTGGATATATGATGGATTGTCATAATGCTGTAACTAATTTATTATTCATAGCGATTAAAATATATTCATGATTTCCCATAGTTTTCCCATTTGTTGAGGAAATATAATGGAGTGTTGTTCACAGGATCTCAATTTCCCATCCCATACACCAGGGTTCCCCAATTAGTTTTCCCCAAGGGCCGAATGGCGTTCCCACTACTAGTTTTCGTCGTTGTCGGGTTTTGTATTTATCATTTTAAAAAGGATTTAAACTAGTGAAAACAGCAGATCTACAAGCACACAACGCCTCGCGGTGCGAGGCGTTGTGTGCTTGTAGATCTGCTGTTTTCACTACTTTTGTGCGACGGCCTTGTATGATTTCCGAAAGAATGTACAAATTTGGAGATATGAGGTTTCCACCCGACAACGACGGGTGTACTAATGTTGTTGCTGCTCTTATACCACCATTATTACTGGGGTTGGTGGGGGCCAGACAGTAGCCCCCCGCGGGCCGCAAATGGCCCGCAGGCCGCCTATTGGAGAACCCTGCCATACACTGTCAAGAATATTCATCATATTGTTGTCGCAGTTGAGATCTTGTATTTCCAAAACGTACTTTTCAGGATATAAAAATGAGAACCTGTGTTCCAATGGATTCAATGTAGTTATTAAACTCTTGTTAATACTTTTTCATTAGTTAAATACTTATTACTAATACTACTAATACCACAGACAGACCTGGTGTCTGTAATTTGGGCCTGTCATTATAGGCAAAACGTTTTAACAATGGTAGATAAACGAGCTTATGACGATGCAACGCATTGAGAGCTTGTAGATTGGTTATTTTTGTCACTTTTGCAACACTGGCATTCGATAAAGTATAAAATAGGGCATTCATAAACTAAGTATAAAATTGGACATTCATTTATAAAACAAAACATAAAGAAACAGAAAAAGATGAAATATAGAGATAAAATGGTTTCCCAAGTTCACAGAATGAAGCTTCAACAGAACCATTCATCAGAATGGTTCTGGAACCAGGTTTTTGTGTCAGAGTACAGGTGTTGCTCGCTGACTAACTGGACCAAAAATGTGAAAACTTAGGCCTAAGTTATTATACTCGCCTTCCAACACATGTCATGCGTTGCACACATTGTGCACTTTTTTTGGTTCATTTCTATACAATGGTGACCTGTATTCTCAATCACAATAGTATAGATGAACTGAATCTTGAAAAGGCCTGAGTGTGTTACATTAGTTTGAATCTTTCAAAGTAACCCTTAAAAAGTTAGGCGTTCAGTATCCATTTGAACTACAGCAACTCGTGGAAAGGAAATTTGTGTTTTCATTTCTGCACTTTTGGATACACATATACCGGTACAGTGTAATAGCAAGCAACACAAATATAAGTGAATGACTGACATATGAAATGTAAAATTCCAAAGGAACCCTGTCCACTAATGTATACTTACTCTTCCCTTGTTGGGTTCTGTTAGTCGTCTGTGTAGACTGGAAGGGGTCGGTCTGCTTGAAGACACTATTTAAAACGGGCCCATTTCATCAGTGTTTAGGTCTGCACTTTCTCAGTTTGACCTCTCAGAGGGCCTCGTCAGGGGGCCCCATATCCGCTTGGATGGGTTAAAATTAGATTTTACGGTCTCTGTCTACTGTCACTCCTTATATTGTATTATATGGCAATGTCACTGTCATATATTGTCCAGTCAGACACGACTTTGTTCTTAAATCTCATACACCATCAGACTCATAGCAGTTAGTTCCAGAACTTAAGTTTTATTATAAAGAAAATGTCAAGGTTAGTATGAAATACAATCGTCATCTCAGACATTCTGTTACCTTCGACAAAGACTACAGTATACTGAGAACTGGATGTGTAAAGGTTTGTGCTCAGCTTCGGCAGCTAGATGGAGACATTGAGTGGTGTTTAAATCTCTGCCACACCCACTTGCTCCCATTATTCCACTGAGCAGACAGAGGACTGCTGGAGATGGCCCCTCTAGGGCAGCTTCAATATCGATGCAATGTAGAAATTATGCACATCTTCAAATTGAAGTAGTTCAGAAGCATATGGGTTTCCCAACTGCCTGCCAGCAGCAGCATGTTTTGCCCACCAATACAAACTAACCGAAACTGAAATATCACACTCAGTCAGTTCACATTTAAACTGTCTGAAGAGCACAATGTTTTATTCTACTATTGATTTTTGAGTTCACAAGAGCAAGTCACACGGGTCCATCTCTTTCCGTCTCTTTCCGCTGCTTGACTGGTCTCAGCCAAAGTGCCGCCAAGCAGTGAGACTTTTTAAATGACTGTCGGATTAAACGGTGACTTAACCCAAAAGCGATTCATATCAGCCCTTCCCCTGCTGTTTCTCTTTATGCTTCTGTGTTTTAATTAAAGGCAATAATAAGAAAAAACGAATGACAACCGAGCTCATTAGGAGGATCCTTCTAATCAAGCTACTCTATATGCAGCATTAATCAAACCTTGTTTTGGGGTAATGGATGTTCTGGAGCGGAGCGAGGTTGATGTAGGTGTTCTTTTGTAGTGGGGTGACTTTAAAATGTGTCTTTTGCCAGTGGTCCACTGTGAGCTTGTAAATATTTGGTGGTAAATACGTCACAGCATGTCCGTATAGACGTGTACACGTTTTTACGGTCTATGGGTTTGCCGCTCTGACATCATGCTCTGACGTTACTGTGATGTCAGGGGAACCACTCTACCAGAATGGGTTTGCCACTCTGACATCATGCTCTGGCTTCACTGTGATGTCACACTAACAGAATCCTTTTATGCCCATATATAGAGTTCCCTGATGTCATCTATCTATAAATGCGACAAATCTCTGCGTGTATGTAATCCGCGTATCTCGAGAACCGTTCGTCCCACCGGCTTCAGATTCTGCACGCGTGTTCCCCGCCGCGGCGCGGAGTGCAGTGCCCGGCCTCGACCCGACCCGACGCGCGTTTTTTCCGAAACTGCGCGAAACGTTCGGAATCTCCTTATGCGGAGCTGATTGTTGACATCAGGCTGTTCCGGAGGAAATCGGCGCAAGCGCTGACTCATTGTGACATCATTTCATAAAAGGCTCTGACATCGCGTACGCAACATGAAAGGCTCTGACATCGCGTACGCAACATGATGGTTAACATCGCGTACGCAACATGATGGTTATGTATCTCCATATATGGGCATATGGGCAGATCTCCATATGGGCTACATATATGGGCATATGGGCACTGCTGACTCATATGGGCATAAAGGGGACACAGATATATGGGCATAAATGGACGTATCGGCACAAGGGCTGACTCATACAGAGATCTCCATATATGGGCATATAGGCAGATCTCCATATGGGCGAAATCGGCGCAAGCGCTGACTCATTGTGACATCATTTCATAAAAGGCTCTGACATCGCGTACGCAACATGAAAGGCTCTGACATGCGAGAAGTCTCTGCGTGTCTGTCTGTCTGTCTGCGTGTATGTAATCCGCGTATCTCGAGAACCGTTCGTCCCACCGGCTTCAGATTCGGCACGCACGTTCTCCGCCGCGGCGCGGAGTGCAGTGCCCGGCCTCGACCCGACCCGACGCGCGTTTTTTCCGAAACGGCGCAAAACGTTCGGAATCTCCTTATGCGGAGCTGATTGTTGACATCAGGCTGTTCCGGAGGAAATCATGTCATTGTGACATCACTTCATAAAAGGCTCTGACATCACGTACACCACATGACCCCACACTCCTATGACAACACGGGCATATTTACATTGTTCCCGAGTTGGCCAGGGCGCCGACTAGACGCTCGGCCGCCCATCTCCATATATGGGCATAAATGGACGTATCGGCGCAAGCGCTGACTCATTGTGACATACAATGGACGCAATCTCCGTATATGGGCATAAAGGGGACACAGATACAGTGATCTCCATATATGGGCATATGGGCATTCTGACATCACTTCTGCTGACTCAAAGACAAACAGGCAAACAGATGGTCAAAACGGGTCCTACAGAGATCTCCATATATGGGCATATTTACATTGTTCCCGAGTTGGCTAGGGCGCCGACTAGACGCTCGGCCGCGCATCTCCAAATCTCTGCGTGTATGTATCTCTGCGTGTATGTAACCCGCGTATCTCGAGAACCGTTCGTCCCACCGGCTTCAGATTCGGCACGCACGTTCTCCGCCGTGGCGCGGAGTGCAGTGCCGGGCCTCAACCCGACCCGGCGCACTTTTTTTCCGAAACGGCGCAAAACGTTCGGAATCTCCTTATGCGGAGCTGATTGTTGACATCAGGCTGTTCCGGAGGAAATCATGTCATTGTGACATCACTTCATAAAAGGTTCTGACATCACGTACACCACATGACCCCACACTCCTATGACAACACGGGCATATTTACATTGTTCCCGAGTTGGCCAGGGCGCCGACTAGACGCTCGGCCGCCCATCTCCATATATGGGCATAAATGGACGTATCGGCGCAAGCGCTGACTCATTGTGACATACAATGGACGCAATCTCCGTATATGGGCATAAAGGGGACACAGATACAGTGATCTCCATATATGGGCATATGGGCATTCTGACATCACTTCTGCTGACTCAAAGACAAACAGGCAAACAGATGGTCAAAACGGGTCCTACAGAGATCTCCATATATGGGCATATTTACATTGTTCCCGAGTTGGCTAGGGCGCCGACTAGACGCTCGGCCGCGCATCTCCATATATGGGCATAACGGGTCCTACAGAGATCTCCATATATGGGCATATTTACATTGTTCCCGAGTTGGCTAGGGCGCCGACTAGATGCTCGGCCGCACATCTCCATATATGGGCATAAATGGATGTATCGGCGCAAGCGCTGACTCATTGTGACATAAAATGGACGCAATCTCCGTATATGGGCATAAAGGGGACACAGATACAGAGATCTCCATATATGGGCATTCTGACATCACTTCTGCTGACTCATTCTGACATCACTCCTGTACTTTGCACGTGTTGAATCTCTATATATGGAGATAACCGACGCATCTCACAAGCCATGGGCATAAATGGACACACGCAAACAGATGGTCAAAACAGATCCTATGACAACAGGTATAATGGGGTTTGCATTGAAGGGCGGGGCATTCATCCCCTATTTACATTGT
Source organism: Nannobrachium achirus (assembly GCF_963921795.1). Taxonomy (NCBI): domain Eukaryota; kingdom Metazoa; phylum Chordata; class Actinopteri; order Myctophiformes; family Myctophidae; genus Nannobrachium; species Nannobrachium achirus. The sequence continues at coordinate 38,238,231 of NC_137833.1, read as the reverse complement.
TCCCGAGTTGGCCAGGGCGCCGACTAGACGCTCGGCCGCCCTTCAGGCGGCCGAGCTTCTAGTCAATATTAATGATGCCCTGTTAGAGAGATCCCTGTGATGCCAGGGGGAACAAATCCCTTTTATGCCCATATATGGAGATCCCTGATGTCCACCGGGCGAGGTCGCTTGTCGCCCTGAGGCGTCTTACTAGTAATTCTGCTTTTCAATATATCTAATATTGACATGATATAACCCTAGATATCATCTGGGATTTGGGTAAAAGTAATATTGAGATATAGCTTAAATGCTCTTTTCCTGGTCTTAAGAGCTGCATTACTTTAAAGTGATACAATTATTATTATCCCCACCATGCCTGAACGGTCGAAGGCAAGGGATTGTGTATTCTCTCCTGTCTGTCTATCTACGTATCTGTCTGTTTGAAAACATCTAGCCTAATTCCGGGCACCGCTTGACTGATCGGCATGAAACTTTGCATGCAAGGAAGGAAGAACCTCCTCGACAAATTTGGAGAATTTGGTGTGGAAACTACAGATTTTGTCCAATCTTCAAGCTAATTGGTGCACATCATCTCTGTAGTCACACGAATCGCTTGGATTCCTTGGATCATAACTCCCCATATACTGCAGGTATGGTCATGGCCATTTCAGCCAAACGAGTTGGACTGTTGTAGCTGGTCATAATATCCACAATACAAATGATAATTTCTCAAAATGTTCATGTGTGTAAACAGTTTCTGGAAGCACTAATAGTCATTGTCAAAATGTTGGTACATTATCAATATACAGTAAAAAAATATCCTGATTATTGATTTTGTCTGTATCTCCCAGCCCTACCGGTATGTATTTATATACTGTATCTTCACATCCCTGTATTTAGTCAAGAATATCAGCGGCTGTGCTTTATAGTGTATATACGGTAGGTTTATTATTTTCCCTGTTAACAAGGCTATTAACGTTTACAGTACAGCCGACCGTGGCCTTGGAAGCACTGGTGATCACTGTCTGGCTGGCTATTTATCTTTTTAGGGAAGCTGTCTGTGACTCCATTAACTAAGGCCTGTGTCGTGACTTACTGTGTTGCCTGCTGGAGCACCAGAGTGGAACACCCTTGTGTTTGTGTGCGAGGCATACGCACGTATGTCAGAGCCGACCCACATGGTCCATGCACAGTCCTGTATGATAGAACAACGTTTTCACAGGCCAAGGACCCCTTAGTTGAGAGAGAGATGAAGCAGGGACCCCCACAACCTCTTCATAGATTCCATATCATTTCATCATTGTATTTATTTTGGATTCATGTCAAATTGTGTTTTCAGATACGTATTTAACCATTGAACCGTCAATACATAACTTGAAGTTTCACTCTGTACTTGGTCTGTTCTTTTTATCCTCTACACCAAATGTCTTTGCCAAAAGTAGCAGATCTACAAGCTCACAACGCCTTGCAGCTGTGAGCTTGTAGATCTGCTATTTTTGTCTAAAGTTCTCCGAATATGGACGCTAGGATTCAACTGGTTAATATAAAAAAGGAGAAAACACGCTTATACTGTATCACACAAAGATTTGAAGGACCCCCTGTAGTAACTCTGAGGACCCCCTAGGGGTCCCGGACCCCCTGTTGAAGACCCTTGTGATAGAGTGACATTAACCACTTGAACCCCAGCATCGATCCCTTTTCAGGGCTAAAACACTATGAAAATGACAGATCTACAAGCTCACAACTTGTTGCAACGCAACGCATGGTGAGCTTGTCGATCAGCTATTTCCAGCAAAGATGCTTCTTTTGTTTTCTATGTTATGAAATGTCCAACCATCAAGTCATTGCAATGAAGATGCAGTAGGTTTATGAAAGTGGAATGAAGACAGTGTTTGTGACCCATGTGAATGTTCCATGCTGTGCTGTGTGTGTGTGTGTGTATATCAGTATCGCTTCACTTCAAAGAGACAGAAGCCAGCTTAAGGCATCATCTCTGTCTCTCTCTGTGTCTGTCTCTTTCTGTGTCTCTTTCCCCACGCGATATTCCCTTGCCAGCTCTGTTGCCATGGTGAGTGCATGCCGTTTAGTGAGGTTGCCATGGGGACGGCTCTCATCATGATTTCTGCGTGTTCATTTGTATGCTTCCCACAAGAAGGGACTTTAAAAAACATTAACCGTGCAGGGGAGTACCCTGTGGGATTCTCTCAAGTGTGTGTACCTTTACCTCTACCGCACTGTGGAAACACCATCAGTTAGGGCTGTCACAATTATTACATAATTCCGGAATTATTAATAATAATCGTCTAATCGTGATTTTTGGACATAATCGTGATTATTTTTCATAATCGTCATAATCGTTTCCATGTTGAAAACTTTCATATATTTAAATAAAAGGTCAAAAATAGTGGAAATAGCAGATCTACAAGCTCACAACGCGTCGCGATGCGACGCGTTGTGAGCTTGTAGATCGGCTATTTCCACTATCAATGTTCTTTTTTAATTATAAAGTTGTCAAATATGTCAGTAATTATGTGTCATATCTACCATGTGCAACTTAAAAGCAGAAATGTAATTGTCAACGACAAAAACACAATTAAATTGTTAATCGCAATTATTTGAGTGACAAATAATCGTCATGTAAAATATCATAATCATCACAGCCCTACCATCAGTTATCATCAGCTATCCCCGTCCCTATGCATGAGTTAGGGTTAGTTAATACCGAATAGTCGTGCGGTTTTCCGGTTGTGTAGCCACAGGCTCATTTGTGAGAAATGCCATACGAATTAATGAGCGTTATTAGAACAATGTGGTCTCTTTTCCTTCCTTATTAATGAGACCATCGCTGTGGCAGGCAAGCATTCCAAACAGCACCCACTGGTATGGTAATGTATGCGAGCTGGGGCACTTTAAGATGACAACATCATTTGTCTGCTTGATTCCTACGAACGGTCTATAGTATGTCTCATGTTTGCAGGTTATTGTTGTGTGCGAGCCGAGGGTCTGTGTGTATGTGTCCGGAGGCGTGGAATGAGTGAGTGTTTGCCGTTATGGCAATGCTATTCTCAGGGCAGACGGCAAACGCAAAAGGCCACTGATGGTTTTCCTCTTGTCATTTTCACAGGAACTTCACAACTAATGGGGCACAACAGTGTACCTTGCCTCCAGGCCCTGCAGGGGTTTGGCATTTCAACTCCATTGTGTGCTGGCTCCTGCATGCCTCCTGCATGCCTCTTGAGGTATATTTAGTCTTGCTTCATCAAACGTAAAAAGGTACATAATCTTCTTTAATTGTTAGGGCTCGGCTAAGCCACGGGTTTTCAAAGTGGGGGCCGCCAGGGAACCAATTGCAAAGCAGAGGAAAATGAAAAGATCATAAACAAATGTGTATAAATGTTCATTTCAATTCAAATTCAGTTAATACGATTATTTTGACACTTTAACCTCTTTCAACTTGGCGTCCCTATTTTAGGCATCATAAGGCATGTATGTCAAAATGTCCTAATATTCTCAAAATTGGTAAAAGCATTGCGCTCCCTCTGGTCCTTGGTGATACTGATACACTCGCAGGTTTGAAGGCGATCTGTCAGACGGTGCTCAAGATGTGTTAGGCAAACACAGATACATACAAACGCAGAGTTTGTGCATTTATAGATCTATAGAAGATGCGATCCGTTGTGAGGAGGGGGTGGGGGGGGGGGGGTGAAGCTGTTTCAAGATTCAAGGTTTTTTTCTAAAACCTGTTTTTCACCTGGCTGAGAGTCCTAATAACAGTTTTTTCTTGTTAACCCTGCCTGCTTTTCTTTTTCTCTCCTCTGTTGTTTTCCCTTCCTTTTCATGTAATTTCTCAGAAGTTCTCTGCCTCAACCTGCCCTGAACCCAATTACAGACAAGCCACAGTCCCTCAAGGTGCCGGAAAAACATGAACTGAAAACATCTCATTTCCAAAGCCAACGGTCTAATCTGCATTCCTGACAGCGCAGATAAATAGCCGTCATTCCTGGGCAGTCGGCTGTCAGTGAACCTGAGGTTACTTACGTATATGTCTGTGTGCGCGCTGGTATACGCATACTTTGGGTGCGTGTGCTCTAAGGGATTGTCCCTCGACGGCGCCGAGCATGTGAGTAAACAATGTTTGGTGGAGTGACGAGAGGGAGCGGGAGAGGAAGACTGATGAAAGATGTGTTGAAATGACAGGGAGTGACTCAACTCCAAGTGATTTTGTATATCCCAAAAAGTGGAAAAGATTATTTGAGAGGCTTCTTCTTAAAGGGCCTACACCATGCTTTTAAAACTATATTTTTTGTATAAATATATGCTCAAAATTGAGTCTTAGACAGGTTTTAACCCTCAACAAACACTCTGACCATTCCTTTGTTTGTTCTAGCTCTACTATAATGAGGCTCTCCAGCTGCAATACCAAAAACGGCCTCTGTTTGCTCAGTGGCGCATCTAGTGGGGTTTTTCCAAAGAAAAAAAATTTTTTTTGAAAAAAATTTTTTTTTTAAAAAAAAAAAAATATATATATATATATATATATATATATATTTTTTTAAACAGAAACGTGTGTGACGTCACACGCGTCAATTCTCAGAACAGCACTGTTCTGAGAGCTTCTCATCTCTGTCTTCCCAAAACCAGAGAAAGACACACTTGTCAGAAATAGGACTTTGTGAGGATAGAAGGTGCCAGTGGGACACCAAAAAAAGGTTTTAAAATAGAAAAAGTGAAAATTCATGGTGTAGGTCCTTTAAATACATGTTTTAGAAATGACCTGTTCATCATGACCGCATGTTTAAATGCCACAGATCATGACGGCCGGTAGTTTCAAGAAGGATTCCTCCGCAATGACTGCTGACAACTCAGCAGAAATGTGGTCACACAGTCAGATTATGTCCAACCTGACTGTTGTGTACTCCTCTCTCTGTCTCCTTCAGCGTCAAGCCTGATAGCTGGTTTACAAGCTCATGGCGCGTCGGGAATGTAACACGTGAATTTAAATCTGCTATTTTAAGCACACGACACCATCGTACTACAGAGTATAAGTTAGGCAACAGTCTGTCTCTGCCCCTGTCTCTCTCTCCCTCCCTTTCATCAACTCAAAGCACTAACACAATGCAGACATTGCAGTAAAACTTTTGTTTTCCCCCTCACCCCAGTAAAATGTCCAGTAAGCCTATCTGTTGACAGGAGTGGAAGTGGCCCTCGGTGCCCTTTGCTTAACCCCTGTTCCACCCTCTCTATAAACTATACCCTGCTCCGGTGCTCTTTAACTACAACTGTAGGAACCCTCACCGCTCCATAGCCCTTGTTACATTCTCCAGAATCTCTCCATTCGCCGCTGACCTACAGCAAGGGTCATTTCCCGCGTAGCTGTAGACACACTTGGCATGTGCTGAATACACGGTTCATGCACAGGGCACATGTATTTTTATTCATCTTCTGCATTTGGACATGTGAGTATTTGTGCGCGGCTGCGCGCGTGCAAATGTGCAACTGCATCAGTATCCTTTTTTATGGGATGAGCACAGCACAGATTCAGACCTCTCCATAAGGTGTTAAGCTGATGAAAGCTTTCACTTCCTTTGCTCGCCTAAGCACACGTTCACCCGAGAAGACTCGATACATCCGTACTAAAACCTAACCCTGCTTAAACGCTTCCGACGTTGGCTTGACCGGGGAAGTGTCCAGCTGCTGGGACATCCATCACCTAAGCGTTGGAGCTGATTCTGCCTGTCTTTCTAGACCGTGGACAGACACTGCTCAAGCTAACTTTCCATTGACTCGACACTGATCCAGTTCAGTCTTCCATCACTACCTCCATGCTCAGTTCTATATTCTATTCTGGTCAGTACCTACACACAGTATACTTTAGCTATCTCATATCTCAGCAGACAGAGGCAACCATATTGACATACTGTAAATAGTTCTACATTGCCTTGATGCTTGTTTTTTGTTTTCAAGATGTAAAAAACTTTTGAACATTTTCATATAACATCTAATAACATGCCCAAAATAGGGATGCCAAGTTGAGAAAGGGGTTAAAGATTCTGTGATCTTTTCTTTTGTTAAAACAAAAATGTTTTTTTTTTTTGTTAAAAAGTTAAAGCTCTACTCTGCTGTATATGCTGGCAGTAACTGTTTCCATCCAGTGTTTGTTCAGGAACAGGGGTCTCCCCATCCCTCCAGCTCTTTAGCAAACAGAATATTTTCATGTAGGCTACAGATTTCATCCAATCAGGAGAGGGAACGCCACAAAGACCATTTATGAGCTTGTTTTCCAGTTCCAATTTTGTCTGCCAATTTATTTGTTTAATCAATTCCAACTTCACTTGTTTATCCTGTGTCCTGTATGAGTTCTCCCTCCTGATTGGATGACATTGGTATCCCGACCTGAAAATGTATTTTCTGTTTACTAAAGAGCTGGAGAGAGATGGGGAGATTCCTGTTATTGAATGAACACCCACTCTAAATAAAGTTTGATTGTTATGGGGATCTAGAACAGAGATTTTAACAGAAATGATCACAGCTCCTTTCAGACTTTGTTGATAGACCATATTCAGACGGCGGTCATCTTGCCATTAAGTTAATGAAATGCCACCCCCACCCCATGGTTCATAAAGTGTGTGCAATAGACAAGACGACAATGAAACTAGAAAATAAGGGCGGTCAAACGCTTTTTTTCTGAAGGGATGTCCTTTGAAATTCCTTCCTTCAGAACTCCTGGTTAAAGGCAGTGAGGGATATTAGGGAGAGTCACTCTTAACAAAACATATACGGCGCATCAATAGAGATCTTGTGATCTGAAAGCAGAAACCAGTTTCTAAACCTTTTTTGTTTTGAATTCATTGGTGTGGTCTGTGGGGGATGGTGAAAGTGTGGGTTAATTATCTGTAAACAGAAGAGATTGGTATACTGTACTGTGAACTGTACTGTTGTAGCAGTAGGCCTACAGGACTATCTGTATTTATTATTGCGACCGTAGTTAACTATGAAAACCGTCACATCTTGTCTGTATCTTGTCTGTAATGCCTCAATGTCTATAGCTGCTGACCTGTTGTGACATCACATCGTTTGACATCACATTGTGTCATCACATTCCGTCCTTGTCCCTTGTATGGGTTGATTCATACTCCACTTTTAGGGCCTAATTTATTTAGTTTCGGCTCTATCTAAACTATGATATGGCGTCATTCAGAGGATCGGGGGGCAGGTAACGTCATTAATTCAGCTCTGAATGGCGCAATATCATAGTTTAGACAGAGCCGAACCGAAAGAATTAGGCTCTAAAAGTGGAGTATGAATCGACCCTATGCCCATATATGGAGATCCCTGTAGTAGTCGTAATAGCAGCAGTAGTAGTTATATCCCTTTATCTGTATTGGATGTTATAATGTCATGAGACATAGTTTTTCTGTTTGTAGCTCCGTCTGTATCAATGCCGAAGTACTATGAATGCTTTGTATTAAATGGCTGTCTGGTAATTGTGATAATTGTGCAAGGTTATGGGCCACATCGCCCACCTCCTGCTCAATCTTCTGCACTCAATAATATAGTTAAACTAGTGTCCTCCCACCAAAACTCTGAAATTGCATTAATGGATTTTGTTAACCTTGACTGGTTTATTAGTGTAGCAGATTATTAACGAAAAAAGAACACCCAGTTTCAGCTGGGAAATCTCGCTCTTTCGAACGACCATCATTTCGACAACGGAGCGTTGGGAGGTTTAGCGACTCACCCCACAGAGGTTAGGGTTAAGGGTTAGGTGTGGGTGTCGAAAAGATGACACATAGAAACAGCGAATCGCTCCCGTTTCAGCAGAGAGCTCCAGACATCCCTTTCCTGAGCAACATTAGCCACTTCCTCCTGGGGGATCCCGAGGCGTTCTCAGGTCAGTGTGGAGATGTAATCCCCCCCATCTGGTCCTTCGTCTGCCACAGGGTCCCAGTGGACATGCAGCCAGGACCTCCCTATAGGGAGACGCTCAGAGGCATCCGTATTCCGTACTAGATGCCCGAACCACCTAAGCTGGTTCCTTCCAAGTGAAAGAGCAGCGGTTCTACTCCGAGTCTCTCTCGAGTGACTGAACTTCTCACCCTTTCTCTAATGGAGATGCCAGCCACCCGTCTGAGAAAACTCATTTTGTCTGCTTATATCAGCAACCTTATTCTTTCGGTCATGACCCACACTTCATGACCATAGATGACAGTAGGAACGAAGATTGCTCAGTAAACTGAGAGCTTTTGCATTCTCGCTCAGTAACAAAAAGACAGCTGAGCCAGAATTAATAGGGTATAGCAGTCACTGTACCCTATTAAAGAACAGGCACTAAGCCCTGGGTTTCCTCATATACTGTATCTCTAAAATGCTACAGATAAGGGAGTAAGGTGCGTGCTTCTACGTTGCGCTCATATTGGCAAGATTTTTGACAGCTACAATACGAAACGTGACTAGCAATGATATGAAATACCAAAACAACTTACAGCTGCATGTCAACATTTTATTAGAATGCGGCTCCACCACACATTTGGAATTCGTAGGTCTCCCTCATCGCTACCCAAACAGATAGCTCAGTGAGGTGAGACTAAAATAAGTGATGCTTTTTGTACTGTAGCACTTCTATTTGGCAGGCTATCTATTTTGAAAACTCTGCCATACAGTACCTCTGTGAGATTCATTTACTGAACAGAACTACCGGTAGCTGTTCGAGGAACCTGGGATCTGAAAGTTTCTCCTTCAGGCCTTTTACAAAAGAGGAAGTGGTTGATGCACTTTGTTCCATTGAGCCAACAATTCAATCCAGCACTTTTATTACTGGCTGCACCAATTATAGACTCTTGACTGACATTTTTTATCTGACAGTAATTGCAGGTCGTATTCTATTGACTTGGAAAGCAGCTTATATGTATTGCCTTTGCACAAAGATGAGGTGAGATGAATAATTACCACCACTGGTACTTGAGGTATAGATATGCGTTGTTAAATATTAGTGAAAGTTGCCCTGTCAAATTTGATCACTCATGTCACTCACACAAATCATGTCGCTCACACAAATTTGATCCCACACGTGCTTTATTGTTAATTCAGTCCATGTCCCTGTGCAAGTCTTGCTTCCTGTAGTCTTCTCACGTGATAGGCCAAGTTCAGATCCCGGTGTCAAGTTCAGACATGTCCAAAATGCGAATAACACTCAAATACCTGGAACGCACCCGAGTCGAGTTAGATTTTAACCACTTTAATCACTATTTTATGCCTTAAAGGTGTATTCAGTGATAATGAAAGTGGCCGGGGGTCATTTTGTCACAGCGTGGAAATGTTTAGTTTTTTTATAGATTCTCTACACCGTTATAATGTTCTTGTTTTGATCATTAGACCCAATCACTGAATATATAGGCCTACGTCTCCAGCTTCAGGATATGTATGATACTGATTTACTACCAGACTGTGGCATTTTATGAGTTCAGTAGTTTACAATCTAGGCATTTAGCAGACGTTCTTAATTCAGAGTGACTGTGGTTCTCAAAACTTTTATTTTGACCATCATAACTAAACATCTTAACATAACTACGGCCATACTCTACCCTGATTGGTCGAGGACTGTCTGGCCACCTCTGAAAACGGAATCTAGCTATGCTCGCAACACGGGCCATGGTGGAAGTCCATATATGGTCAGCACACATTCTAGTGAGGAGAATGAATGGAAAATATAACAATTATATTTTTATTTGAATGAAATACAATCACTGAATATACCTTTAACCATTGAAAAATAGCAGATATACAAGCTCACAGCGCGGCACCGAGTGCCGCGCTGCGTGCTTGTAGATCTGCTATTTTTTTTAAATCTGTGGTTCTCAAACCGTTTCATGTCAAGGACCCCGAAAATTGCAGGTATTTGGCCACGGACTCCCATCTCAAAATATGTTGTTCCAGGGACCCCCAGAAGCAAATATTTGAGTTACAAATGTTCGCTTTTAAATAGATATATTCAAAGACTTGCAAAAAAAAATCTTGATTTTTCAAAAATAGCAGATCTACAAGCTCGCAGCGTGGCACTCGGTGCCGCGCTGTGAGCTTGTATATCTGCTATTTTTCAATAGTTAAAGCAGTCAATAATTCTAGGCCTAAATGCGAATAAACAGCTGAGATTTGTAAAAAATGAGACCCCTCTTTCTCCCTCCTGATCACCGCTCCCCCTCCTCTCTCATCATCATGGACCATAGTCACATGACGGACATTTTTCTTTCATGTCAAACTCCAGAGCAGTGGTTCTGTTTTAGCTCAAGACCCAAAAGAGAAATTAGACGTTGCCCCGCCCAGACCCAAACTAGTGAAAATAGCAGATCTACAAGCACATAACGCGTCGCTTCGCGCTGCGTTGTGAGCTTGTGCATCGCCTATTTTCGCTGCTTCTTAAACATCCCTTTTTTTTATTTATGGAATTTCTTCGATTTTTGTATTATTTATTTATTTAGTCATGACATCCTTCGTGAAATTGCATTTTTGGCGGATTTATTTTACATTTTATGTTTTGAAAGCACATAAGGAGGAGCGCACACCTAATTTTACACACCTAATTTTATGTTTTGACATTTACTTGTGACCCATACAAATGGGTCTGTGACCTACAAATGGGTCCCGACCCACTGTTTGGGAAACAGTTCCCTAGAGCAGTGGTTCCCAAACGTTTTAGCTCGAGACCCAAAGGAGAAATTAGAAAAGAATTATAAAAAATAAAATAAATATAATATAAATTGTTTTAAATCTAGGAAAAGAAATTTGAATTTTTCGTGACCCATAAAAATTGGTCCGTGACCCACAAATGGGTTTGGGAAACAGTTCCCTAGAGTGTGACGTAAGAACAAAATGGCCACTGTGTGAATATGGTCCATCCGTCCATCCACTCCCTCCCTCCCTCCTCTCCTCCCAGTCTCTGCTGATTCACAGCATTCTGGAAGCAGGCAGCCCTCTGGAAGCTCGTCTCCATGGAGACACGGGCTGGGAAGGAGAGTGATGATGTCTGTGGCGGAACAGCGACCGGGAAAAAAAGACTTGTGTGTTGTGTGTGCGTGTGTGTGTATGTATGTGTGTGTGTGTGTGCGCGCGCACATGTGACTGTGAGTGCAAGAGAGAGTATCTGTATATACATATTTGTGTGTGTTTGTGCGTGCGTGCATGCATGCGTGGATATGGGTAGAGAGTGAGAGATGGCTTTTGGAAAGAAGCATAATTTGCCTTTGGTTGTCTTCCACCATTATGTGAGCTAGCTGTTTCAGTGAGAGTATATAAATTCGTGACGAGGCAAAGCTTGATGACATAAGGCGGTGTTTGAAAAGCGCACACATTTTTGTAAAATGCGTACTATTTTCACACATGAACTTCGTAAACCCAAGCGAGACTGATCAGCCATGTCATGACAGAGATCAAAGGGAGACCTGTTGACACACACACACACACACACACACACACACACACACACACACACACACACACACACACACACACTTGCACACACATTTAAGAATAGCACAGTACGTTCACATTGCTGTCAGTTAGTAGCTGACAGTAATAGGTGTCTAAGCTGCTTGAAATTCCAGAGACACGTCTCTTGTTCTCACGGAAGTCTGTGCTACTTGACATACAGGAGACGAATACATTACCCATGTGACATGCTGGATTCTATCCAGATTTGAATTACACTGTTATGTACTAAGTGTTGACAGCTGGTTATTTTTTGTCTTGCAGGCTTATTTTGAATATGGCTTTTTCTTTTTTTTGAATGGCAGGCTACAAATTCACGCAAACGTCAGAACAAAGTCATTTACACACACACATAATGACGATTCTTTGTTGACGAAAGACTGCTCTATACGTGTCTTTTTTTAAAAACCTGATTCAAGCCCTGTTTTGAGACAAGACACTGGCCACGGACAACGCCTTTGTTTTGATGACCTGCCTTAACCCAGCTTTCCAAAGTTCCAAAGCCGCGGATACCATGGTGACGGAGAGGTGATAATGGATATTTGAAAGGTGGAGCGAGCGAGCGAGCGAGATGGTGGTGGTGGTGGGGGGGGGATTGGTTAGTCACAGTGACGGAGGTGTTTCTTGATAGACTGGGTGGCGGGAGGAGGTGTGTGTGCTTGTGAGAGAACAAACGAGAGAGAGATAAGGGGGGTGTAGAAGCAGAGATGTGCTGCGATTGCTGAGAAAGTGTGCTGATCAAAAACCAATAAGGCAGGCAAAGGGCTGAAGTCACATGCTATGAATTACCAAAGCATAACACCGATAGCACCCGGCACAGATTTTTCAAATAACCCTCTATTACACTACACATTTTACTATTAAACTGGGTAGTTGCGACCGTCAGGGAGCATTTAGTATCAAAGCGTCCACCTCACGTCCGTCACGCTCATGTCCGTGAGCCACGCTAATACACAACATTTTGTTACCTATCGACTTCAGTTCCTCCCTCCCATTCCATCCATGAAGATAGGTCATAAATAGTTGTAAGTAACACATTTGGCTGAGTCACTCACATGGTTCTGTGCCGCGTCGTTGATTTTCTGTCAGCTGTGAAGCTCTGTTGTTTCAGCGCGACGTGACAGTCGCTTCTCGCCCTTGAGGTCTCTTACTTGTAGTAGAAGAGCCTTGAATCATTAAAATCTAATAAATGCTGTAAATAGGTACGTAGCTTTATTGATCCTGTGGGGGAATTTCAGTTGCCCAGGGGCTGCACATCAGTTAGTTACTAAAGAGTAAGGGAATAGAATTACAGAATAAAAAACCGAATAAAAACCGAAACGAGAACCTATACAACAACCCTCACATGTCCAATTAATAGAACGAATCAGGTTGCATACAGTCTTAGCCCCCTGAACCGGTGAAATTAATTTAGTTTCAACTGCTACTTATTTTAATTTTCATTATTATAAAGGGAAAAGCAAGTGGAGAGAGAGCTCATATTTGTGGCAAAAGAACTCTATGCATTCTTTGCCAAATGCTTGCTTGGGGACATAGAGAGCAACATACGTTATGATGATTTTAAGCGAGACGACAGCAATAACAGTGACAATAATTTCGTCCTGGAGGGGGAATTGACTTCTGACATTACCAGACCTCTGAACAAGTCTCGACGCATCACTTCATCAGATTGTGGTGCAGTAGCATGGTCTCTCTAGGGTCTAGTACAGGGGTCTTCAACGTTTTCAGTCCAAGGACCCCTTTGTTGAGAGAGAGATGAAGCAGGGACCCCCACAGCCTTTTCATACAGTATATTCCATATAGTTTCATTGTTTGACAGCACAATCATCAGTGTATTTTGGATTCACGTCAATTTGTGTTTTCAGATATTTAACCACTGTTTATTAGGTAATGAGCCGTCACTAAAATTGCCGATCTACAAGCTCACAATGTGAGAATATGGACACTAGGGTTCAAGTTGTTATTATAAAAAGGATTGAAAGATTTGGAGGACCGCCTGTAGTAACTCTGGGGACCCCTAGGACCCACTGTTGAAGACCCTGGCCTAGGCTATAAAAATGACCACAATGGTAATATGTCTCACAGTAGTCACATCCAATTTAAATGTGGGAATTGCTAATCTAATGGCATACCTTGAAATAAATGAACGTCTGTGATTACATTGACTTTTTCCTCCTGCTATTGCATTGCTTACACACAGAAATCTTAAATATTAATTTGCCCATTTGAAACTTAAAGGGACTACACCATGAATTTTCATTTTTCCAATTTTTATGTATTTTCTTGGTGTCCCACCAGCAACTTCTATCCTCACAAAGTCCTATTTCTGACCATTGTGTCTTTCTCAGTTTATGGGCAGATCTATGTTAGCATGTCTCAGAACGGTCCTGATTGTGAAATGTCAGATTTGTGATGTCACAAGGCCTGAGAAGGAGGCAGGAGGAGCTGGGAGAGGGTTGGGGAGGGGTGGGCAGGCCTGAGAAGGAGGCAGGAGGAGCTGGGAGAGGGTTGGGGAGGGGTGGGCAGGCCTGCTGAGCAGGAGGTGGGGAGGAGTGTGGGGCCAAAACTGGCTCAATAGCGCAGTCCTCCCACTCAGGACAAGGTGGTACTGCAGCTGAAAATGCTCTGAAAGCCAGGCAGAAATGACAGGGGCTCTGTATTCAGGAGTGGTAATTTAGCCTCAAACCTTTTCAAAAACGTTTTTGGGACACAAACAGTGTTATATAAATTATTTTTAAATGCATGGTGTAGGGACCTTTAAATTAACACAGGATTTTACTGTGTGTGTGTGTACTGTATGTGCTGTACTCAGGCTTGCTCTCTCCACTCTCCCGCTAAAAAGACAAAATAGCTCTCTCACCGTCAGTCTTCCATCTCCTGGGGATACCACTCTGACAGTAATGGTCCATTTAAGCAGGTAAATGTAATTTGCTGCAGTTTGAAACAAAGTTATGTCAAACTTTAATGGTAGGTTAATGGCACCGTTTGCTGAGTCACAGCGGATAAGTTGTCATCCGTTTTCCATGATGGCACCAAAAGACGTTAACCGGCTATTCTGTCTCTCCATGACTCGACAACCCTAACGATATAAAACAAATGACCTAAAAACACCACCAGTCGCCATTATTGTTTTCAACCTGCACAGTTAAAGAGAAGCCAATATGCCCCCTTTCTTTTTTCTTTTTTAGTTTTAATACTCTTCTCTCGATGTCAAAACTCTTCACTGCGCGCGTGGTCTTGTAGAACTGGTTATTCCCCCCCAGAATAGTGATGATAGGTAAATAAATATAAATGAAAAATAAAATCCTATCACAAAAGTATTTGGTAGCCTCCCTGTAGTAAGTTTAAGGACCTAGCAAGGGTCACCTAGCTGGATCTATAGTTTCTCCATATTGGTGTAAAATATGATATAAATATGATATATATCTGACTCTGTGACCAATTTTACCATACCAATCCCTAATTTGGCCATATTAGGTGAAATTGTTGAAATTAGAGAAAATAGCAGATCTACAAACTCAACGCATTACAATGCGACACGTTAACTAGATCAGCTATTTTCGCTATTCGTCATACGACAATGAATGTAGAGCTGAAGTGATTAAGTGTGCTTGTATTTTGTACCATTCTCTTGACAAATGGGCTATTTTTGCAGGGTTTTAAATTCATCCAAATACAGATGGAGCTTTAGGGGTTATGGAGATGTAGTCAAGTGACATAATCTATTGTGACCCAGATCATTGTGGAATTGTTAAAGGACCCCGATTGAAACAAGCCCAAAAGCTTTCTTGTGGTGTTTATCCTTTTAGTTGACCTTGTAACAGTGAACTGTACTGTCATGTACCTTTTCCTATGCAAACATTTAATAAGATCTTCAATCAATCAATGTATGTACCTTTTCCTATGCAAACGTTTAATAAGATCTTCAATCAATCAATGTCTGAGAACATAATCTAATCTCTGCAGCCCAGTAATATCACACGTTTTGAACTTGAAAGTTTCTTTTAGCATTTTTTTGTATTTAGTATTTTGCTTTGAGGAAAACATTGCTTTATGGAACTGAAACACTAATGATCATTGTAACATACAATACATACTGTATACTTGCTTTTAACACAACGGTTAATTTATACCGTGGGCACGGTGTTACATGGCAAGGCTTACGTTTTGCCATGTATAGCTAACCTTGCAGACCTGCTGGAATGAGGATGTGCTTTGCACAAACATGTACACACCCACACATACAGTTACAGTATATGCATGCACATATAATAGACTTACTGTACTTGCACACACCCACATGCATTCAACAGTACTGTGTACACTAATGCACAATGCACTATAATAACGATGGGGGGAAAAAAAGATCTTGGCAGCACCATTTCGATCGATACTTCTTAGATAAGAGTGAACCTTCTTCTCCATTACATTAGCCTCAGACATTTTCTCCCTTCACAAACAGTTTATCAGGATCATCCATCATACACAGCATAGTAGAATCATCATTTTTGCGACCGTCAGCTCGCAGTTACTATCAAAACCTCCACCGGCTGTCTGTCTGTCAGTCAGTCAGTCTGTCTGTCTGTCTGTCACGTCACACTTTTGCCCTACTCATATCTCCACCATCGTTGCCCCTATCCATGTGAAATTTTCCACACACACTCCTTGCCTGCCAAACCACAACCTTCAGGACCCCTGGACCTCCACGGACCCCCAGGGACCCCCTGCCACCGCCACCAAATAGTGCAAATATGACCAACTCAACACCCCAACTGGGCTGCTCACGGGGAATTCCCGGGGACCACCGACTCCTGCTGCTCCAACAGTCCTTCACCTTCATTGGTTTAACTTTGCCCCGCCCCCTCCCCTCATTGGCCAAAACTTTATTTGGCTTTACTCATCAACCGTTTGTCGTACAAACTTGTGGGTGGTGTCAATTGACTTGATTAACAGTCCTTCACCTTAATTGGACCACCGACTCCTGCTGCTCCAACAGTCATTCACCTTCATTGGTTTAACTTTGCCCCGCCCCCTCCTCTGATTGGCCCAAACTTTATTTGGCCTTACTCATCAACCGTTTGTCGTACAAACTTGTGGGTGGAACCAATGCCACTTACAGGCCTCTTTGTGTATACTGTGACCTGACGGTCGCTTATCCCCCGATTAGGGAGTCTTACTGGTTCATTTAACTCAGAGTGTACAAATATAACCAAATCCAAATGGACCGGAAAGGGTCTATTAGGTTACATCTGTACACTATTTGAGTTACACATGGATAATTAACAGGATTTTTGCTATGTAAGAGATCAACAGACTGGTCATAAAGTCCTGAGGACATCTTTGACTTGTTAATGATCCTGGAAGTATTACTCTTTACAGGTGTGATCACCTTTCACCGGATGCAGTATTTGTTCTTTCTACCAGTGTGAGACTGATCATTAGATTATGGGAAAATGTTAAAAAATAATTTGTGTGTGTGTGTGTGTGTGTGTGTGTGTGTGTGTGTGCGTGCGTGCGTGCGTGTGTGACTTCATTATCTAGAAGAATCTCTTATTTTTTAAAAGGATTTTCAAGATAAATCTTTTGGGCTTATCTGCCTTTATTTATTGTGGAAAATGGAGATGGACAGGAAACGGGAGGAGAGATGGGGAGAGACATGCAGTAAACATTGTCGGGAAATGGGACCACGATGCACTGTCAAGGTACATTAGAGCGCATAATATATTAAATATTGGGTGGAGTGATCTTTGAGAAATGTTTGAAATATGCTAATGGTCCAGAGCTAGGGAAAAAGGTTGATAACCATTATTCTACAGTATGTGGCTTGCATTACAGATTAAAGGAGAACAAAACATTACTTGTTCTTTGAAAGGCACTAAACATAACCTGTCCCACGTACACTTTCTGTTTACCTTTTGTTAGTTTTTTGTTCAAGATGAGCGTGGGTTTCCTTCAACCCACACTGGGTTTCCTTCAAGGTGCCTATTAGCACACAGTATGTCATCATCTTTACCAATTATTACCACCCTCGCCTTAGGAGTGGTCAGTCATACTAAAAGCAGTAATTGTATGGAATTAAAATGATTAGAGAGGACACTTCCTGGCGTTCCACTGTAATTTTCAAAGTGTGTGAACAATTATTTTTTTCTAGCATTTTCACCTGGCAGCTCTGACCAGACAGTATATGGAGCGCATGGGACTGATAGGTGTACAGTAGGTAAGGATGAAAGGTGGGCAGGTTTAGGAGCAGAGCTCCTGGACATGGGCAGGTGCGAACATTTTAGCACACATTTATTCCTTTAGGTCATTAATACAAAGGGAGTATTTACTGCCCCTGGGGAGGGGAAATACATTTTCTGCGTTCACCCAGCAGATGGCTCCAGGGGCGGCAGTGGCAGTGGCTCAGGGGTAGAGTGGCTGCATGGTAACCGTAACCGTAAGGTTACGGTTAGAATCCAGGCTAGAATCCAGGCTCCCCCAGAGTTAGTGTGGAAGTGTCTTTGAGCAAGACGCTGAAACCCTAATTGCTCCCGATAGTGCCTTGCATGGTTTCCTCCGCCATCGGTGTATGAATTTGTGTGTGAAAGGGTGAATGTAATGCGTAATCATTGTAAAGTGCCTTGGATAAATGCACCATTTATGGCTGCTCAGATGGCTCAGATGAGCACACGGGAGGGGAGGGGTGGATCTGTTAAGAGTTATATTTATTTGTCTGGCTCAGAGACATTTTGACAGACTGAGCGAGTCAAGGGTTGAACTGGTTGACCTTCTTCTCTATCCACTCAGCTATGGGGCTGAATAAGCAATAATAGAAATGTACAGTCAGAAACAAATGTATTTTCATAATTTATACTTTAGAACAGGGTTCCCCAATAGGCGGCCCGCGGGCCATTTGCGGCCCGCGGGGGGCTACTGTCTGGCCCACACCAACCCCATGGTATAAGAGCAGCAACAACACTAGTATATCGTCGTTGTCGGGTGGAAATCTTGTATCTCCAAATTTGTACGTTCTTTCGCAAATCATACAAGGCCGTCGCACAAAAGTAGTGAAAACAGCCAATCTACAAGCACACAACGCCTCGCACCGCGAGGCGTTGTATGCTTGTAGATCTGCTGTTTAAATGATTTTTTAAATGATAAATGCAAAACGAATGGTTTTGGACATACACAATTTTCAACCGACAACGACGATATCTCTACTGTCGCTGGAGTAGCGGGAACGCCGCCGTCGCCCCCTGCAATGTTGTGGCCCTCAGCTTGGTACCCTAGATATAATTCGGCCCTTGGGGAAAACTAATTGGGGAAGGGTTGTAAACGTCTCCCTCTACCCACCACAACTTCAGCCCCACCCCCTTTATTACACCCTAGTGCGCTACAGAGAACGATGAATATGGATGCGTTATGGATAGACATTTCACTGAAAGGGAAACAACATATCTCTCCACACTGATCACAGTGCTGCAAGTCATTCCAAGTGGGAAATCAAAATGCCCAAATCAATAGCTCTCTCATTGCCACGTCTGCATCTCATCATGCCACATTCATATTCACACAAAAGCAGACAGCTCTCATTATTGATCCACGGAGGTGGCCCCGTGCTTGAACAATAGCCTGAACAATATTACACAACGTTATTGACTGTTAGGGATGTGTGATGAATCTGATTCTTAAAACTTGCTGGACGGATTTAAACTTAAATAGCATCAGAGTGGATTGATTTATTTGGCACAGCTCCAAAGATGTGGGAGACTAGAGAGAACACTTATATGTATGTGTTGCTGTGAAGCAGCCGGTTACTTGCATATGTTATTTCTTAGTATTTAGCCATTCAAGTGAGTAAATGTCATGTAACTTCTGTTTTAACACTATGCCATAGAATGAAATACATCCAGATTATGTGGAATTTTTCTTATTTTACTGAGTGAATAATACAAACAAATACTGAGATTCTTTCTGTCCTTTTGTCCCCCCCATGCTTTCTGTCCTCTACTCCTCCCTTGCTCTCCTCTCCTATTCATAAAATAGCTCATTTATATACGCTTATTAACAGGTACTGCACATATGAGAATGTGGAAAACACTTGGGTTCATGTTTTAACATTTCTATTTTGTTAAAAGAAAAGCGCTAAAAATACAAATGATTCCACAAACATTTCAATAGAATCCTCCATTAAGATGTAGCCCAGTCTCTGAACACAAAGCTCTTTATCAGTCGGGGAACACCTGTCCGAGCTGACCTCAATACTGCCGAAAGTAGGTCTGATTTTAACTCTAGTTGTAGTCACACTCTCTCGGTGGACTCGGCACGCATGAACCCCTCACTCTGCTCTGAAGAGGTGGTGGCACAGGAACTATGTGCCTGCATGTGTGTGGGCATACATGTGTGAATTTGCGTGTGTGAAGGGTATGGGCGAAGGGTAAAGTCCTCCCTGAAGGCAGCGCACATGTGTGTGCATACATGTATGTCCTTCACTGAGGCATCAAGTGACCGATTTTTGTGTCTAAGGGTGTGGATAAACGTCCACCTGTCCTAATTTACCTCTGTGAAGATCTCCTGTCTATCTAAAACCTGCCACAAAAAGTTCGGAAATCTAACTTTGGTCGATTATATCTCCCCTTTAATAATACCAAATTGTATTGTGTTTTATATCAATTTTATCGTTGATTTGTCACCTTTACAACGAGCTACAGCTTGTAAGCATCGGGCATTCGAGGCATGAGCTACACAGCCAAACGTGTGGGTAGCGCCGACCCAAAATTTGCCAACATTCGGTCCATTATATACCCCCTTTAATTATGCCAAATGGTATTGTGTTTGATACCATTGTTATCGTTGATTTGTCACCTTTACGAGGTACCACTTGTAAGGATCTGGCATTCGTGGAATGAGCAACACAGCCAAACGTGTGGGTAGCGCCCCTCCAAAAATGGTCAAAATGGCCTGGCAGGCCTGCAATACTGTTCTTTTGGTGTTCACCTTTGTTACTTGGGGCATTGAATGATTGCACTCTCCCACAGTAATAAGGAAAGAAGAAAACAACACATATTGGGCATTTTTACACTTTGTTAATGTTAAGCTCAGTGTCAGGGAAGCCCAAAACGAGAGTAAATGCCAGCAGAACAGTATATTGCAAGCCATTTTGGCAAAATTCTGGTCGGCGCTACCCACACGCTTGGCTGTGTAGCTCATGCCTCGAATGCCCGATGCTTACAAGCTGTACCTTGTTGTAAAGGTGACTATTCAACGATAGAAATGATATAAAACACAATACCATTTGGATTTATTAAAGGGGAGGTATAATCGACCAAAGTTAGATTTCCGAACTTTTTGTGGCAAGTTTTTATGCCACAAAAAGTTATATCATATGACATATCAGAGCATCATCCATGCTCTGGACTGGTGTGTGACAGCTGGGTTTTCATCGGATATGACGAGTTACTCAAAAAAAGGTGTACACACCTGGTTTGCTATCCTACTTCTAAATCTTACATTTAAATGGTAGTGCACTACACAGCAATGATGATTTATTGTTCTTCTCTGGTTCGAGTCTATTTGAAGTTACTAACTCAGGGACCTATATTGTGTAGGCTACCTACAGTACATACAGTACCATACCATGTTTGGCTTAGTGTGTGTGCGTGTGCGTGTGTGTGTGTTTGTGCGCTTCAGTGATCAGCTCTTTCTGATTGCTTTACCATTTGAGATTTCAGTGTGGAGTTCCATATTTGGCACTGCCCCACTAGACAGAATGTTCACCTGTGCTGCTGGCCCTCTGGAAGTAATTAAACCATCGTCTACCATCTCAGAAGAAGAAATGCCTGTCCCTGCTGCCAGAGTGTGATCTATTTAATCAGACCAGGGAGCCATCGCCAAATGCATAGTGGGTATAAGTTAGAGGCCTCGCATGCCAGGAGAATGCCACCTTGGCAAAGTGCAATACACTCCTTGTGAGGTTTTTATTGGAATTTTAGAGGAAATTACACTTTGACGATTTGCTTAGTAAGCTCGATGTAATATATTTTAAATGATGTAGTTTTCAAATTATTAAAGCTATACTGTGTAAGATGCCCAACTAGTGGTCATTAGCCCTATAGCAAACCGCGGTCGCGTCCGCGTCTTTCGGCCGTTTTTCGTACCTTCAGACCCCCGCGTCTGCCTCCACCTCGCTGAGATCTATCTTTTGAGTGGTCCCTTGTTCCTGTGCGTTCAGTAATTCCAGAGATACGGACTCCTTCACCCTGCCTGGTAGGCGAAATTACCTAGAGAAGGGATGGTACAAACGGGCGACAACAAATATGGCTGCCATAGCGACCCCACTTCAAGATGCGCTGTGATTGGCCGGCAGTTGTATAACCCTCGCTGTGATTGGCCGGTAGTGTGATGACGCAATTTTGGCGCGAGATCCGGTCCACGGCAAGGATCGCAGTTTACATATAGAGAAGGCTTTACAGGCTGAAATTCACGGAGTGGGTGTTCTAAAACTTTAGCGATTTAACAGTTAGGACAATTTTAAGATTTGTTTTATAAAAAAAGTTACATGGTACAACTTTAAATTAAAAGAAGTTGTTTTGTAGAAAAGTGGAAAAACTAGCATTAAACAAAAGGTTGTTGCAGCAGAGAAAATATGAGTTTTGCTGTCATACAGTAGGTAAACCTAACACAGCAATAAGTCCAGTTATGGATTTCAGATAAGCACACAAGTGGATTTTGACTGAGGTGCCATGGAAGACACATTCGCTGTTACATGTGCTGAGGCCGTTGAATCGGTATGAGGTTGGGCGTGATTCATCAAGATTTTCACGGAGGAAGCGGTGTTCATCTTGTGTGATGATTGATTTCTGTTGAAGGGGATGCTTGATTCATATTGAGCCCCCCCCCCCCCGCCCCCCCACCACGGCTGGCCCGGGGTGGGCAAACCCTGCAGGGTTGTCTGTCAGCCACACGGCAGATTGATCCAAAAGGCGTTCGATCCCTGAATGTGATGGATGGGAGAAGACACTCTAGTACAGATGCTCCGGGTGGCTTTCGTTACAGTCTGGGTGTCTGACAGGCCATGATGAATTTCCCAGATTTAAATGAGGACAAAACAACATTAACAATCGAGTACCGAATTCCTGACGTCACTCGTTCATCCCCTGGGTCGTGGAAGTAATTTCTCCATGGAGAATAACATTGGGTCATTGTAAAAAAAAAAGAAAAGAAAAAAAAAATGTCTTATTTGACCCGATATTAAACAATATGGGAATTCTGAATGGGGGGGGGAAACCGCAACCCAGGTAGGATGCGTAAATTACTTCAGACTTCGGTGCTCTATAGTTTCTGGGATTAGGGTGACCAGGAAACCAGCAGCACCTCAGTTCTGACCTTGTGACATCAAATTTTTCATTTTCATCATTCCATTTTTGTCCCATACTTGATTTAATGACACATTTCTGAGATTCTTTCTGCTCAACGAGTTAGCATTCATGCTCTACCAAAGTGTAGTAGTATCAGCGAGCCATGTGCAGATCTTACCTAGTCAATCCACGAATAACAACAAATTGAAGTCACATACATGTTAGTGTAACTTACAGTAAAGGTGCTCGTATGCTTCCTTGAGGAACACCACAGCTCACTGGGAGGGGGAGGACAGGATTCTGTTCACATCCACCACCTGTTCTCTTCCCTCCAGATGGGATTTCATCCAGTTATCAAAACCTATTGCCTTCAACTTATTGAGAAATAGAGTGGTTTACAGTGTCAAATGCCTTTTGGAGGTCCAACATGACCATGTGGCTGTCCACCTCACGTTTGACGTAGTTGGTGAGCTATGAGTTGCTATTTGAATTAGGATTTGAAACTACCGGTAAATATAATATATAGCTACATAAATATCTCTCAACCAAAAGAGAAATATTAACTTGAACAGCCTGAGTGAAAGGGGTAGTAAAAGGGGCACAAAATAAACATGTTTGTTTCACCATGAACAAAACAGATTTAGAGCAGACTACAAAACAGTGGAATGGTGGGCAACACATCTGATAGATAGATAGATAGATAGATAGATACCTTTATTATCCCAAGGGGGAAATTTAGTAATAATTTAGTAATTTAGTAGTATCTGCCTGACTGCCTCACTCCCTCTCCCCTCCCTCAATTTGTCTGTCTTTCTCTGTCTGTTCTTCACTACTCACTGTGTGCCAGTTTGCCTGGCTGACTTTCTCCTCCCCTGTCACATGCAAACGATATGAGGATGCCACGGCTGAATTTTGGACGTCGTGCCAGACTCTGTAAAGGATTAGTGTGAGGCGGAGGAAATGTCTCGCTTTTGAAATCAAATTCTTCCATAGAAGATAGCTTTTCTTCAAACCACCATGACACTTGTGAAATTACAGGTATAATGGTTAGGTTTTAGCATTCCAACTGTAATATAGCACATTAGTTAAATGATTAGGAAGAAGATATTCAGAATTAGAAGCCAAGCATACTATGCTTTTATATATATATATTTTATATATTTCATTATATGCCATTGATACAACATACAATACATGATACAATCAGAGTATCAACTTTAAAATATGGCAGACAACGTGACATTTTAACAGGCAGATTTTCTTTTCTTTCTTAATAAATTAATAAATATTGGTATTTCTATTCTTTATTCAGATAGAGAAAGAGACTAGAAACCAAGGGCAGAGAGAGAGAGGAAACAAAGAAGAAATGCAAGACAACTAGTCGGGGGCGTTAGGGAGATAACATGGTAATTTCGTGCTTATTATTCTAAAAGCGCCAAATTGCTCTAATAATTTAGCTAGGGCGCCCGAGTCGGCGACCTCCGGGGTCGCCTCAGCGGCCAAATCAAGTTGGGCTCCCATCGACTATCTATACAGGAGGAAAATATACCCAGAAAAAAATCTGCTTTAAGTAGGATTTGTGGGGTCTAACTAGGGGTTTGTCATGATGCTGAATCCATTGCAAGCATTTGTTTTGCACAAAAAAACATTCCTTGGGCTATAAATTGCCCCATAAAACGATGGTTTAGTGATGAAAAGTGATGAGTCATAACCTTTCACAGTTTTGTGGGTGTTTTCTGGGGCCATTTATAGCCCAAGGATTTTTTTGTGCAAAACAAATGCTTTTAATGGATTCAGCATCATGACAAACCCCTAGTTAGACCCCTCACATCCTACTTAAAACAGATTTGTTTCTGGGTATTTTCCTCCTGTATAGAAAGTCGATGGGAGCCCAACTTGATTTGGCCGCTGTGGCGACCCCGAAGGTCGGCGGCTCGAGCGCCCTAGCTAAATCATTAAAGCATGCCCTCGGCTACATCTGTGCAAAATTTGGCGCTTTTAGACTGATTAGCACGAAATATCCCTAACGCCCCCGACTAAAGACAGGAACCCAGGTCTTCACACTCTCTCTTCTAAGCCATTTTTTCACCCAGTGTCAATGCCTAAACAGTAATCCTGGGCACTACTCTCCCTTTGCCAACCTGAGGAGAGCAACGGACTGAGCTTGTGCTTCCTTCAATGCACGAGGAGTCCAAGTTGCTTCTTTTCACCTGACAGGGGGGTGTTTCCCCCGGCTGGACATTGCTGCCGACTGCGCCACCATGCCCCCCTAGAGACTGTTTCATATCAAGTCAGCCTGCTCTCTCCTGTATAGTTTTGTAATAAAAATAAATAAAAAGGCGTGATTACAGTCTCTGCGACTCATGTGTGGAAGTGTAAATCCTAATAAGTGCTGAAGCTATCTTCTGGCATGGTCAATAATAACATTTTACTCGCTGGCGCCAAGGCAGAAAGACCACACCCTTCAATACGCACACGCACACACACACACACACACACACACACACACACACACACACACACACACACACGCACACACACGCACGCACGCACGCACACACACACACACACACACACACACACACAGGAGACAGGACACACTATAATGTGTACACATCCACACTCACGCAAATGACCACACATCAAATACCATGTGTACACATACAGCTTATGTGCTTATGGCAGATTTACACACACACACACACACACACACACACACACACACACACACACACACACACTCACACACTCACACAGCCACGCGCGCACGCACACACACACACACACACACACACACACACACACACACACACACACACACACACACACACACACACACACACGCATATAGCCTACCGTAAAAGCATGCACAGCAACATACTGTGTACACACACACACACACACACACACACACACACACACACACACACACATACGTGCTGTACGTAGACATACATTGTGCGGTACAAACCCATCAAAGTGAAGAACATATCTTGGGACGAATGTGTCATGCCCAGTGTAATCCTCTCTCCCTCTGAGGACAGGAAGATACACTGCAGAATGATGACCTGAACTCAACATTACTACAGTATGATGGAGGTAGTAGTGTGTTTAGGGGCTTGGGTCGCATAAAGTAGCATAAAACTGTAAGTAGCTTTAAAAACTGGGGCCTGGATTTAAAATATGTTCTCCTGACTCTGTACTTTTTCCACCCAACTTCACTGAGAACAAGGCATCAAATGTCACCAGAAGAGGACCCTGTAGTGCTCACTGGGGTGGCATAGCTCAGGGGTAGAGAAACCGTTATTAGAGCATGAAGGGTTCCCAGTTCGAATCCGGGCTCCCCCTGAGTTAATGTCGAAGGGTCCTTGAGCAAGACTCTGAACCCCTAATTGCTCCCGGTGAGTAGGTTGTTGCCTTGCATGGTTTCCTCCACCGCCGGTGTGTGTGAATGGGTGAATGTAATGCACAATCTATGTAGAGCGCCTTGAATAAAAGCGCTATATAAATGCACCATTTACCATTTTCACTGATTGGAATAAAAACTTCAATTTTTCAAATTTGTGCACTTTGATATCCCATCTGGAACGTTAAGCAATGTAATTTTTGTAACCTAAAGACGACTGTTGCCATAATCATTTGTCCGCAACACAATGTAGACAATGTTTAGAGTAAAGATCACGCAATTCTGTGCAAACATAAAAGGTAAAATAAATAGCATGACTCTGTAGAAATATTATGAGAAGAGAGGGAGCGAAGGGAGAATAAACATTAGGCTGTCACAAATGTTGTAATGGAGATGTATTGTTCTTGCTCTGACAGAGACAGGCTACACACACAGCCCTGCCTCTCATTCACAGGGCTTGTCTGTGTCAGCAATAGACTAGTCTCATTTCTCAGCTTGAAAATAATTGAAAAGAATGTCTTTCTGATCATTTGTAACTCACGGCACTGTTCCTTTACAGTGCATGGGCCACCTTGAATCTTACAGTATATGAAAATCAAACCTCGGTTTGAAGTGGAGCGGTGAATCTGAGCAGCTATACCCTGTCTGTGTGTGTGTGTGTGTGTGTGTGTGTGCCTGCACAACAGCGCCACTCAAGGTATTGCCAGGCTACAGACATAGCCAGCCAGCCAGCCAGCCAGCCAGCCAGCCACATAGCCACCCACGGACATACCTGTCTATTGGGAGCGCTTTCACCGCTCCAAAAATGTGAATACGCCCTCTTCCTCAGACACCAATAGAGTCTAGACGAGGGGTTTTCAACTGATCGTGAGCCAGGGACCACAACCCTGACTAAGAATCAACCTGGGGACCACTGTTGTGTTGGGTGGGGATATGTTGGCTAAGATTAGTTAAAGGTGGGTTGAGGTGGCCCTTGAAATATGCAAAAAAACTCCAAAAAGGTTGAGAACCAACCACTGATCTCGTATCTCCAAGTTTCAAATTTGTGCATCCCTTTCGTGAGGTAAAGCCTGCTTCACCATACAAGACAAAACAAGTGAAAATAGCCGATCTACAAGCACACAACGCCAAGAACCGCGAGACATTCTAGATCGGCAATTTTCACTATTTTAAATCATTTTTAAAATGATAAATATAAAACGAACGGTTTTGGACATGCAAGGTTTCCACCCGACAACGACGATATTAAACTCATGTTAACTGATAGTCTGTTACTATACTGATGTGTAACATTTATGAGTGAGCAAACATGCCATTAAAATGGCCACATGTGACATGTCCTAATAATGATGACACCTTCTCCCTTCTTGAGACTCCCTTTTCTGTGGTATTTCTTGACCTCAGACTTCCCAGTAAGTAGTAACTGTACTGAATACATTGACTCATCATCTTATGCCACAGGGTCATTTAGTGCACTGCAAGTAGTGGTCCATGGACCACTAATGGTCTGTCCATGTCTGTCTTTTCTTGGCTGTTGTGGTGGGGACCTGTATAGTCTCATGTCATTTGCTGTCTCCAACATTGCCCTGTAAAAATACTGTTATATAATACTAATATTATGCAGGTATATCAGTGTGGCAATAACTCTCAGCGACATACATCGATATAAAAGGTATATTATATTACATTTAGCTTTTACTGTCTGAAAACTCATCCAGGACTTCACAAGGGACTGTTTTTCATACATGTTTCTTGAAAGAGTCTGTGGACAATGAGCTGATCCTCTTCTGTTAGCTTGAAGTACTTTTGGAATTGAAACAAGCCTCCTCCTAATGACCACTGATCTTTTTTATTTATTCCACTGTCCTCATCACACAAATACTAAATTACTAAACCCCCCCACACCCATACACGCACAGCTCTCTCATTCACAGTGCTTTGTCTCAGCAATCGACCCCCATATGCTGGATCCATAGACCCAACTGGACGTTTCTTCCACAATTGAATCTGGGTAAGGGCCTGTGCCCACTCAGGCCTACGCATAGATCTGCCTCTGTACTGGGGTTACTCCTGTAATGATTATGAGATATTTTTCTGCACAGTTTACAGTTTTGTCTGAGGTTGGAGCTAGAGAAAAGGCACTCAAAAGGGCTGGGGCTCATCCTCCAGGGGAATACTAATATAATATGAATAAAGACATCATGTTACAAACTGTGCTCTCACTCAAAGGGGATGGCATGTTGCTTATTACAACGTTGTTAATCTACAGCAGTCTGCACTGAACTACTCTCTATATGGGCAACATGCCTCGTACAGTATATTCATCTTACAGCCTCAGAACTGAATGCAATCTGCCCAAGCCTGAGCCGACGTATTTTCTATACGTGAGAGAGTGTAAACATTATCCAAACAAAGGTTCCACCGAGATTTGATCTTGGATCGCAGGATTCAGATTCCTGAGTGCCTACCCTACCCTATTTTGGTCCAATTGGCTGTGGTCTCATCTTCTGGACTTCTTTTGATGGGTTGACAAAGTTATGAAAAGAAAACATGAATAGAATGGAGAAAAAGTTGAAAACTTTTTCATGCATTATAAGCACAAAACATGCATCGTCAACATACCGTGCATGTTCATTTTACAGCCTCAGAATTGAATGCAATCTGCACAAGCCTGAGCCGACATACTTTCTACACTCGAGAAATGTTAAGCATTATCATCCAATTAAAGGTCCCACCGAGATTTGAACTCTGATTGCAGGATTCAGAGTCCTGAGTGCTAACTGTTACACCATAGAACCCTGTTTTATTACATATGGTTGTGTTCTGATCTGGACATCTTTAATACCTTGACAAAGTGATGAAAAAACATGAATTCAGCAAAGCCCATGCAAATATAAGAAAGCGTGCGCCAAACTCCCAGAATAAAATGGAGCGAAAGTTGCATATGACATGCAGGTTCATCCTACAGTCTCAAAAGTTAACTGCATGGAATATCTTGACTTTATTGTACATGTTCCGCAAAGTAAGGTCCTGCCGAGATTTGAACTCGGATCTCTGGATTCAAAGTCCAATGTGCTAACCATTGCACCACAGGACCCTGGTACTGTCACTGGATGGGTGTGGTCCCTTTAAATACAGTAAATACAGTATGAATTAAAAATCGCACCTGTGCGAAGTGAGCGGTGCAAACTAATTCCTGCGCAAATCAGTGTTGATAGGCATGCATGGCAATATTCTTTTTGTTGTGTATGATGTCAGTCTAGAGGTCTGCTCAGACTATATAAGTCTTTATTGTCATTTCTCATCAGTTAGTTGACCAAGCTACGGATTGTAGCTTGTAAGAGTGTCATAGTGTAATGATAAGTCACCTTATTTACCTCCAGAGAGGCCTCCAGAGAGGCGAGAAGAGGCCAGAAGATGAATATTTTAGTTTTTCAAAGTCTGTTCATTTGTATTTTAAACTTGTATTACCTGCCTATCATTTATAACCTGTAAGAGTTTCCACAGTCTGTCTAAAAGTGTGGTTATTTTATCGCTTATAAGTGATATTCATCTAATATAATTTTGAAATTCAAGGTTAGCACCGCTCAATAATTTTTTATAACGTATTTTACGCGGCCTAAACGCGTTATGGCGTATTTTACGCGGCCTAAACGCGTTATGACGTATTTTACGCGGCCTAAACGCGTTCTAAATCAGGGTGAACCAATGGAGTGCCTCTGTGACTATGACATCATGGACAGATCAACAGAATCGAAGTGTTTCATTGGTCTAGCGAACTCATGTCATCATCATTTGTGACATCATAGTTTTGGTAAAAAAGCGGTCTATAGGAGCGGTTAGCACCGCTCAATAAAAAATGTCATGGTAATCTGCGTATTGGAATATTTTATATTCTGTGACCCATGGGTTCAAGAGAATCAGTAGAGGCTATCATCTGTGGAGAATAGAGGTACTACACACAGAAATTTCCACTGCAATACATTTAGTAGTTTCTCAGATATACTCAGGCCAAGGACCCCCTAGTTGAGAAATAGATGAAGCAGGGATCCCCACAACCTTTTCATAGATTCCATATAGTTTCATCGTTTGACAGCACAATTATCAGTGTATGTTGGATTCATGTCAATTTGTGTTTTAAGATATTTAACCACTTGAATTAGTCAATACTTAATAAACTTGACCTTTCACTCTGTACTTAGTCGGCTCTTTATCCCTCTACACAAAAGCTCTTTACCAAAAATAGAAGATCTACAAGCACTGCAAGTCGTTGTGAGCTTGTAGATCTTCTATTTTTGGCTACATTTCTCAGAATATGGACACTAGGGTTCAAGTGGTTAATATAAAATAATATACAGTATATCACTCAAAGATTTGGAGGACCCCCTGTAGTAACTCTGAGGAACCCCTTGGGGTCCCAGACCCCCTGTTGAAGTCCCTTGTCCTACATCCTTTCCTTGTATGTTAGTCCCTCCCAAGATGACAATAGAACGCCCATACAAGGGAGTTGGCCTACGACCTGTGATGTTGTCACTAGAAATGGGACATCTCCTCTTCTCTATTTCCTCAATGCAATGGGAGGGACTAACATACAAGGAAATTATGTAGGAAATAGGAAATAGGATTTGATTTAAGGACCTGAGACGCAGCTTATGGAAAGGAGTGTCTGCTACATCAGGATCGAGGTGTAGCCTGCAAAAAGCGGTGCAGCAAACCTGAGAAAAGTTAAGCTTTGTTGCTGCCGTTAAGGCAGAACAGCGCGGTAGCCAACCAGAAGTGGTCAGAAATAGGCATTTCTGACCACAAAGGGCCACGTCACCTTCATGGTTGTTTCAGGCACTTAGTACACACCCATGAACAACACAACAGTAGAAATTGTTGGGGCACCCGCTGGCCTTGCGGTCCAGGCGCATACGACCATAGGCTCTGATGCCTGACAGTGTCAGAGTCCTGATCCCGACGACCTTTGCTGCGTGTCACGCCCCATCTCTCTCCCCATTCCCTGTCAGTCTATTATCCTATCAATAAAGGCATAAAAGCCCCAAAACAAATCTTAAAATAATAATAATAAAAAAGAAACAGTAGAAATTGTTGCTGTTGCCGTTATGAATTTGCCATTGGAGCCATGCCGCTAACGAGGCTAAAAACAGCAGTGGGGTTAATAATCACTGCAGCTCCATGAACTTTGAAGTAGCCTGGCTTTGTGATGCATACTGTAGCTTTAAAATAAATAAAAAGAGCATGTTTCACCAGCATCATTTTAGTTTGGTGAAAGTTAGTCTTTTGGGGTGCTGGTGGGGGTCAGGGCCAGGGGTGGTTAGTATCAAACAGCTTGGTGGTGATAGCATACATCTTCTCAAAGAGACAGAAGAGAGAAAGAGAAACATTAAGCAACCGTTCAACCCTGGCATAAAGAACCTGTTGTTTGCAACCCACTGAAGGAGAGCTATCAAAACCAACCATGCCCCCTCTCTCTCTCTCTCTCTCTCTCCTATCTTCCTCTTGCTTTACTCTGCTCTGTTTATGTCAAATTCTCGTGTTTCTCATTAGTTTATTTTTTTCTCAATTTTCTAATGTCATTCTCTCTCTCTGTCCCTCATCGTCGGTCGTCTGTTCCACCGATATCACATTGTTTTCCCTCCTCCCTCAGCACCACCTTCCCTCTCTCCCTTGCTCACTCTCCTCCTCATCTCTGTCTCGCGTTGGCATTTTCTGTCTCCTCTGTGCCAGGGTGTACGACGTCTACCCTGCCCCCCCATCCTCTCTCTCTCTCTGTCTCTCTCTCTCCCGTCTTCTGCCTCTGTGCTCTGTCTGTCCCTGTGTTTCTTGTTGTCATTCTGATCGCTCTGTCTGTGTAAGTTAGTTTGTTTATTCGTTGTTACTCTCTCTCTGTCTCTCTTTTCGTTCTCTACACCTGCTTTGTTCACTTTATTTTGTGGGGGTTCACCCTGCTGAGGTTTCCGTGTCTCTGTGACGCTTTTCCTCTATCCTTCCCTCTCCGTTCGTTTCCTCTACTCCTTTTGTCTCTGCCCATAATTTGCTTGTTATGGATCTTGTCTAGGAAATGCACTGTGTGCCAGTTACTAATGTTGCTTTTACGGTTATTGCCCCAACCATTTCCTTTCTTGTGCCTCAGGATAACCCGCCACCACCACCATCACCCCTAGGGAGTCAAACAGTCAGTTGGTCGGTCGGTCGGTCGGTCGGTCAGTCGGTCAGTCAGTCAGTCAGTCAGTCAGTCAGTCAGTCAGTCAGTCAGTCAGTCAGTCGGTCACTCAGTCAGTCAGTTGGTTAGTCAGTCAGTCAGTCAGTCAGTCAGTCAGTCACTCAGTCACTCAGTCACTCAGTTGGTCAGTCATCTAGGGAGTCGGTCAGTCAGTCAGTCAGTCAGTTGGTCAGTCATCTAGGGAGTCAGTCCCGGGGCAGCTCTATTCCGTTCCAGTTTCCAGTAAGCTGATCCTGCTGGCAGGGTCTACTGGGTAGACTTCCTTTTCTGGAAGGACCTGATGCATCGTGTTAATGATCCTCTCTCTCTCTCTCTCTCTCTCTCTCTCTCTCTCTCTCTCCCGCACGCGCACATATACAAAGCTTATCTCTCTTGACCTTACACTCCCTCTCTCTCTCTCTCCATGCTGCCGGCTTGTCAGAAGAGTGGAGAGAGTGTCTCATTTAATATCGTAGCAGCTTGCCAGGAAGCAGTGCACACAGCAGCGAGGGAAAATAAGAGAGAGGGAGCACCCAGCCATTAGGCAGAGTCGAGCGTCCACTGATCACGCGTCTCAGTCTCTCTCTCTCTGTCTTGTTTCTTGCTGTGTGGATCACACACCCGTCCTCCCTCTCTCTCTCTCTCTCTCTTTTACACTACCTTTCTTTCTTGTGTTTGACTAAACAGTAACACTCTGTGTGTTCTCTCTCTCTCTCTCTCTCTCTCTCTCTCTCTCTCTCTCTCTCTCTCTCTCTCTCTCTCTGTCACTTGTCAGTTTTTGTCTCTGAGCTTCTCTGTCACCCCCTCTCCCTCTCTGACTTTTTATTTCTTATTACTCCCTGCTCTCTCTCTCTCTCTCTCTCTCTCTCTCTCTCTCTCTCTCTCTCTCTCTCTCTCTCTCTCTCTCTCTCTCTCTCTCTCTCTCCCTCTCTGTCTATTTATTTCTTATTACTCCCTGCTCTCTCTCCCTCTCCCTCTCCCTCTCCCTCTCATCTGTTTCTGGGAGAGTATCTCCAGTCTCAGGTAGGCAGCACCACCTCATCCACCCACTCTTTCTCTCATAATGAAACACATTCCCTTTTCCCACACCTCTTTCCCTGTCTCTCTGCTTTCCTTCATGTTAGAGCAACAACAGCTACTCTCTGTCTGTCTGTGTGTCTCTCTTACCCACTCCCCTCCCCTCCCCTCCCCTCCTGTCTTCCACACCCATCCTCTGAGAGAGTGAGCGCGCTGGAGAACATGCCAGAAGCGTAATTTCAGAAAGAAATAGGGGGTGGCAAAAACAATTGGTTTACCACCACTTTAGCCTAATTTCTAAAATAGCAAAAATAGTGGATCTACAGCCTGTAGATCCACTATTTTCGTAGCCTCGTGAACACTATTTTCGCTATTTTGTTTGGGGGCGAAATGAGAAAATGTTTGAAGATGTTCGCCTCTAAATATATGACATTCCCAAAATTGCAATGCCAAGTTGAAAGTGGTTAATAAATGAGTTGGGGTCTTGGGGACTAATATGCATAAAATAACTGAATTTGAGGTTTAATGTGAACACTAGGGGGTGGCCCGCCCCATGGCCATGCCCCAAATGACGCCCCTGGCGCACGCGAAAAGGCTCGCCGATTGATTGCGCGCAGTTTGAAGGCGAGCGGTAAACATGGGACTGTGAAGTGTGAATCTCGATCCGGCAGCGCGTTTGGGCGTTTGTAGCCGACAGCTACAAGTGCGTGCATGGCGCGTGCGTGTCTGTCTGTGTCCGTGTATGTATTGTACATGTGACTGTGTCTGTCTGTGTGTGTGTATATGTGTGTCAGCGCAAGCAGGCAGCCTGGAGAGCAGGAGGTTGTGTGTGTGCGTCTGTGAGAGCGAGAGAAAGTGAGCATCACTCGAGTCTCTCCAGTCTCTCTGCTATACATTCCCCCCTCTCTCGCGCGCGCACACGCACATACACACGTACACACATACACATACGCACACACGTGTCCACTCAACACAACCCTTGATTTTCTTGTGACTAAATGGACTTTTTTGTGGCCAACACCACCACGACTCGCCAGTGAATACAGTCAGACAGCAGCGCGCTCCTACATGTTGGATTAACTCAACTAAAGTGACGGAGAGGAGAGGAGACTGAGGGTGGAGGAGAACCTCAGAAGATGAGCGAGGAAGCCAAGGATAAGTCGGTCGGAGGCAAGGGTCCTCCCCGCAAGAAGAAAGGCAAAAAGGTAACGTTTTAAAACCTGTGTGCTGTCGTGTATGGGACTTGGAGAGAGAGAGAGAGAGAGAGAGAGAGAGAGAGAGAGAGAGAGAGAGAGAGAGAGAGGGATTGTTGACTGTTTTTTTTTTTCTTTTCTTTTTTTTTCTTCTCATACTTGCTTTGGCAATTGGCAATGTAAACGTGTGCAAATAAAGCCAATGTGAATTTAATTTAAATTAAATTGAGAGAGAGAGAGAGAGAGAGAAATGTAATTTCTTTGTTCTTGCTCTGCTAGCTGAATTGGTTCAGGTGTTGCTCAATTAAGGCAGACAGCACTCCTTGTGACATTGTTCAATGTTCATATAGGAGGGGGGAGAGTTTTTTTATTATTGTGTAGCCTTACTATGGGGTGTTTGGTTGGGTGAACCCCAAACCAGGTGAGGTGACGATGACTGACGGTGCGCGCGAGTGCGCGTGCATAGGCTAGGCATTATTATTGGCATGTTATGACTAGGGGTGGGACGATTCACTTTACGTCCCGATTTATTATTTTTTTGCCTCCCCCAGTTATGAGCTCTAAACAGGATAGGCCTAGGCCTATCCGTTTTTTTTAAAATCCATTCGATTCCAGGTTAGCGGGTGGCGTTGACTTATGTATAGGCCTACACGTGACCCATCTCAAGAAGATGAGTGTAGTTCTGTTTTGACATTTCCCCATTTGAAATCCATGCTATCGTGCTTCTTTGATGTGGGGAAGGCAAAGTATTTTGTGTTTACCTCAGGGTGTGTGACTGTCAGTCATCACCTGTCACTCTGTAACATCCTGACCGCACGACTGGTCGGGCTGGTTGTCTATCTGTGGCTGATTGGCTGTGTTGAAGCTTTGGTATGTGTGTGTGCACACTCGCACGTGTGTGTGTGTGTGTGTGTGTGTGTGTGTGTGTGTGTGTGTGTGTGTGTGTGTGTGTGTGTGTGTGTGTGTGTGTGTGTGTGTTTGCAGAGCGGCAGGCAGGGGAGAAAGGGATCCCCTCAGGGGTTAGGGTGGGGGCATCAGAATGCACACACATAAGCATCTGTTACCATGTCACTCTCCTGCACACTGTGTTTGCGTGCAGGTGTATGTGTCTGTGTATGGTGCTCTATGCTACCATTAAGTATTTTGTGTGTGTATACTAGTCTTTATGTCTCTGCATGCATGTGTATGCCTGTCTGTCTGTCTGTCTGTCTGTCTGTCTGTCTGTCTGTGTGACCATGTTCATGGGTGCTGCATGGGTGTGTTATGTGTGTGTGAGACCAGGCATGCATGGATGCTGCTGATGCTATACTCCTATTATTCACAGGGGTAGTTATTAAGACCCTTAATTACAGGCCTCTAGAGGCACACGGCAGTCTTTTTGCCGTATGTGTAATATATGTCTCATTGTAATCATTTTATTTTTGTGTCATGCACACAGGGCCCAACCATCATGATTTTCAGACACCAAAAGCAGACTACACTTGCGATAGTCAAACCTTTCCAACTTCATTTAATTACAAAACTTTCGTTACAATGATATTTGGTTACTGTGTACTGTACATATTTGCATACTGCTGTCTGTGCGACATGCGCGTGCAGAAACTGCTTTGGCTTGCTCCTGTGCCTTCTGGACAGAATTGTTGAGGGCTATCCCCATGATAAATGGGATGTTGAGGGAAAAGCTACTGACTTCTCTCTCCCTCCCCTCTCTCTGTCTCTGTCTGTCTGCCTCTCTCTCTCTCTCTCTCTCTCTCTCTCTCTCTCTCTCCGTTTCTTACACACACAAATGGACACTATCTGGGAAAATATCCAGAGATTTTGTGCTGGATTGACCAAACCTTAGTAGGTTAGCGTAACTGTGTCACCGTTATTGCGTTGCCAAAGTGTCATTGATACAGCTGTGTATTTCTTCCATTATAGAAATTGATTTATTTCTGCTGTGATATATATTATGTTGCCCTCGCTTGTAAAAGCAATCCAAGCGGCCCTTCAATCACATCGACCATGCTTGTCGTAGTCACTGGAAACAGATTACACTGATATAGCGTACAGTTCATACAATAGAAAACCACACACCTTGACGGATGCCTTAGTTGGATTGTGTTTTAGCAACTGGATGTATTTCTTTCAAACGTCAAGAGAAGCACCAGTGCCAAATGTTTCAAATACTTTTCACGGATCATTTCTATTAGCAGGAATTTCTATTTTTGTTGTGCAGTTGATGGTGAAGCAGGGACTCCCTCTACATATTGTATAAATGAGTGATGGCGATTTTCATCTATTTTATAGATAGACTTGTTTGACAGCACTGTCATCAGTCTATGCTGGATTCATGTTAATGTGTATTTTCAGACATTTAACCACTTAAATCGTCAATATTTTGTAAACTTGACCTTTCACTATGTACTTGGTCTGCTCTTTTTTACCTCTACACCAATCCTATTTGCCGAAAGAGCTTGTAGATCTGTTATTTATGGCTAACGTTCTCCTCAGAATAGGGATGCGAGGGTTCAAGTTGTTCATTTAAAAGAATGATCCTACCACACAAGGATTTGGTGGACCCCCTGTAGTAACTCTGAGAACCCCCTAGGGGTCCCGGACCCCCTTTTGAAGACCCCTGGTCTAGGTTCATGTAGAAGCCTACATAACTCGCACAGACAAAGAAGAGGAGGCATGACACTCTCTCTATTAAGGCATAATTGAGACCCATTTTAATGTTGAAATTAAATACTTCAGCCTAATTCACGTGAATACAGTTTGAATAATGGCAGCTGTAATGCTTGATGCCTGCTTACGTGATGGTTTAAAGACGAACCCAGCCCTCTTTGAACCCACCCCCCCCAGTCCCTGAGCCGTTATCTGTCACAGCAGCTCCCACAGTGCAGCCGCCAAATGACGTACCCAGTGGAAAAATGCGTATCGGTGCCATTCCATGTATTGTGTTTGTTTGTTTGTGTGCGTGCGTGAATGTGTCAGTGTGTGTCCTTTCCTGGATTCATGTCTGGGTGTTTGCACGCCTGCATGTGTCCGTGTGCGTGTTCCAGATAACTACTCCAGATGTGTTCATGATTGTAGCCATGGCAACTGGTTTCTCTGAACGAGAGATGTCGAGAGAGAGAGAGAGACATAGATAGAAGAGGCGGTGGACTGATGAACTTGGTAGCTAGAACAGAAGATATATATTTTTCATGAGGCAGCTGGGAGGAAGCTCAAGGACGCAACCAAATATCTTTTGAGTCAAGGCCCCACACCTCTGGATCATAAATCCACCACCGACAGTATGTTTACCTGTGTGTGTGTAGTATTAGTATGTGAACAGTCACAGCTTGTCCGTATGTATGTTCTCTATCACGCCTGACACTGTGGTTCTATGGTTTTGTCGCTCTGACATCATGCTCTGATGTCACTGTGATTTTAGGGGAACCACTATAACAGAATGGGTTTGCCGCTCTGACATCATGCTCTGGCTTCACTGTGATGTCACACTAACAGAATCCCTTTTATGCCCATATGTGGAAACATGCTTACTCAGTTATTCGTTATGTGAAAGTCGTATGTCGTCTATGACATCTGACATCATACCCTTGTATGCCCATACTGTACATGGAGATCCCTGTCTGTAGAACCAGCCACACAGATATGGGCTGTCTTGGCCATCTGTCTTGGCCATATATGGATTCTGTTAGTGTGGTATGTGGCCGATGTGGCCTCCATATATGGGTAACTGGTCCGATGTACATCATTGGGCAGATGGCCAAGAATTGGCGCGACCTTGCATGTCGCCCTGAGGCGTCTTACTAGTGTTTTGTTGTCAACCAATCATCAAGGATGATGATACACGAAAGAAGAAGAAGAAGGCTATATCTTCCTGCACACCTGCCTGCTATGCTTTATGTGTGAGAGAGAAAGTGCATCCCCTTTGATCTTTCGGCAAAGCTGCATGATCTGAGAGTGGCTTTAGGATTTGATGTAATGATAAAGAAGGTTTACATAAACACATACTTTGACACAGATACAGACACACACACGCACACAAACAAACAAGAGAACACGTAAGCTGAATGCTGTTGTCGCATCCATGATTCCCAGCAAAGACATATTGTCAGATCAAAGTGATATCCTTTGAGATCATCTATTGTATAAAGATCAAGTTGTGCACAGATATGCTCATAATATGGACTTGACATTCGCGACCCGCAATAACCCCAGCAACAGTGGGTAGGCTGGTTTCAGCCAGCGGGCACTCAGATTATGGCCAGGTATGGACATTCACAGATTTTTGTTGAGAGGCAACATTTTCTGTTGCATGCCGTCACATGCCCAGTTGCCCATATATGGAGATGCTTGACATCAGCATTCAGCACAAATTGATTTTGCCCAAATATGGACATAATATATAGAGAGGGAGAGGAGGCAAATATGGACGAGAGGGAGGAGAGAGAGGGAGAGAGGGGGAGGAAGAGAAGGTAGCCCGCCCATCCATACACAGTACTAGAAACATACTGTATAGTTCGGGCAGCTATGCTACGCTGATCCAACCAATTATCTCTGAGTCAATAGTGTCAGGGGCCTTGTTAATATTGAGCTTTGGCCCTACTGGCCAAAGTTGGAACTGTAGGCGTGGTTGAAAAATACATGCACAAGCAAAATAGCGCGCCACTGGGGTCTACCATGGGGTTCAATGGACGCCGTTCGACGTTCTTGACGTTCGTGACGTTCATGACGTAATTACGTCATGACGTAACAAATATTGGCTCATCCAGATGAGCCAATTTCCCCCACAATGCACCTGGATTCTGCTACTTCCAGGTGCTTCAAAGCGCCACTGAGCAACTTGCATTGAAATGAATTGCTGGCTGTCCGTTCTCTATATTATATATGACTCTATGGAGAGAGCCTACTCGATAACTCGGCCAGCGCTGTGGAACCTGAACACGCTGATCAAGGCAATGTCTTGAGCACCACATTGTGTGCGTGTAGTTAGTATCTAATAAAACAGATTAGAAGAAAAGCATCTTTATGTGTTCGTGCCTGCGTGCGCGTGGGTGTGTGGGTGTGTTTTTCAGTTCCTGTTGTATGTCAACACAGAAACATCAAAGCTGTCTTATCCTGTCCTGTCCTGTTCTGCTTTGTTGTGTTGTTGTGTTCTGTTCTACTTTGTCCTGTTCTGTTTGCTTTGTTCTGTTCCGTTTCCACTCTTCTTCTGGCAAGACCCACCCAATGCCCATACCTGCCTCTTTCAGGCAGAAAGGGACCTGCCCCCTTTATACCACAAAACAAGCCAAAACGATGCTCAACTAGTGACCTCGATTTTCATCAGTCTTTCATTTTCCGACAAATGTTACTGTCAGATTACGTTTAGCTGTTGTTTTTTGTGAGATTAAGGTTAGGGTTAGGGTTAGATTTAGGCATAGTTTTAGTGTTAAGGTTAGGGTTAGGCACAAGGAAAACACGGCAGATCTGCCAATCAAAGTGATTAATGGCTCGCATGTAGCGTTTATTGATGCCCGCAACATTCAAACCTGTCAACCGTTGCTCTGCTCGAACGTCCTGTCATCTGTGTTATAGACGCAGACTTCTCATGGTTGTGTAACGATTCAACGTCAAGTCATAAATGACCAGACACAATCAGGATAATCAAATGAGCGGCGCTCCAC
This sequence comes from Nannobrachium achirus, assembly GCF_963921795.1. Lineage (NCBI taxonomy): Eukaryota > Metazoa > Chordata > Actinopteri > Myctophiformes > Myctophidae > Nannobrachium > Nannobrachium achirus. The sequence goes on along the minus strand of NC_137833.1, from coordinate 38,197,957 downwards.
TCCAAAAGTAGAACTATTGTTAATTTGTCTGCTTGAGGTGCCCAGGGCGCTCCACAAAAAAACACTGTAGACTAGACACAGAGAGTGCAGAGGAGATTTCTCTTCTGTTCTGGCCCAGACTTGTATCCTTTGAAAAATGAACTAGCTTCAGCTCAGCTGCTCACTGTGCTGTGTTGTATTTACAGCTGACCGCCGGCCCTGTCAGAATGTAACGAAAGGTCTTTTTTTGTCAAGTGAACCCAGAGCCGTGTGGTTTTTCCACAGCATTCTTTAAGATGTTGATGAATGAGAACACAGCTGAAAAACATGGCCCTACTGAAACTCAGTATGTAATTTTAATACAATATGTAACATTTTCTTCATGAAATCAAAAGCGTGAGCTACTATATACAGTACACACACACGCACGCAGGCATGCACGCACGCACGCACACACACACACACACACACACACACACACACACACACACACACACACACACACACACACACACACACACACACATTTTTAATACTGTTATACCTGGACAGCTTATTATATAGGGTTTATCGTCTGACTTGAAATCCATTGTGCTGCTGTAGAGTCAAGAGAATAGAAGAGGTAAAACGAGTGACGTTATCTTAAGCCTAACATGCTTTGTCATTATGAACATGATAACACACTGAACGAAGAAGACAGCTTAAACTTGTTTTTATCTCTTTTTTTGGGGGGGGGGGGGGGGGGGGTTGTGAAAATCATAGCCTATGTACGCTTTAGCCTTTTATAATTCCACTTGTGGCTCCATATCAATTTTGACAGATACTCCTGTTGTCTTCCTGCTAATGGTACAGACAGTCAGCCCGATAGCCAGCCAGTCAGCATGCTGCTAGCTATAGCAGGTCTGCTCTTTGTCTTTAGCAGAGTAAGCCATGCCACAGACAGAGAGACTATAGCGTCTGGAGGATTGGAGAAATAAGCTCTTCTGTGTCAGAGAGCCTAAAAAACAAAAACTAAACAAAAAACTAACAAAAAGAAGCCACATCCCAGCCTCCTTATAATAGCACCAGTAAATGTGCTGATGGAAGAGTCTGTAGTACTGTCTGTTCTGTGTGTGTGTGTGTGTGTGTGTGTGTGTGTGTGTGTGTGTGTGTGTGTGTGTGTGTGTGTGTGTGTGTGTGTGTGTGTGTGTGTGTGTGTGTGTGTGTGTGTGTGTGTGTGTGTGTGAGTGTGTGTGTGAGTGACGCGTGAGTGACGCGCGCGCGCATGCGTGCCTGCGTGTGTGCATGCATTTCTGTGTGAGTGAATATTACCTACAGTGTTTGTGTGTTCATTCATTTGCACCCCAGTGTGAGGGTGCACGTAAGGTTGTTTATAGTTGTGTGTTTGTCTAGTCTGATGCTGCAAGCCAACAAGCGGCTATTGCTTTTGTTTTTCAGATTAGTCTAATGGACTTGGCACAGTACATCCCAAAGAGGGAAGGGCTTCTAAGAATGCTGTGAGAGCATCGGAGGAATTGCATGTGCATTAGGGCAAGATACTGTAGATGTACTGACGCATGCAGTGTTTCCCCTAGAATAACCCCTGTACATACTGTAGGTAGCACATGAGAAGGCATATTGGCATGGGTGGCCTTGGTCAGATTATGGCATAGAAGCAGTCTGCAATTGATATTTTCATTCCAACTTCTGGTCATTCTTTATATCCAAGACTTAAAACAAAGTGATCAAATGAGAGAGGATGACATGATGTTTGACTAGAGGAGACATTAGTGGCGTTTCCATAAAGCCACTTTTTGCGCATTAACGGCTTAATCGCAAAATGTTTTTATGGAAACACTTCAAAATGCGAATAAACTTTCATTATCCGCAAAAAAAGTTATCCGCTTGGAGGAGGAGGATTTTGAGCCTTTATCGAATAAACTAAATGCGCTTAAGTGAATGGAAACGGGTCAGACAATACATGCGAATAGATGATGACGTTCTAGGTCCATTTCCTCATCCCCTGCCGCTTTGTCCATGGTATAGCGTTAGCCCACAAAACAAACCTGTTGTTTGTTACACACGGAGTGACACGGACCATGTGTAAATTCCTCCCGTTTTCACCTCAAGCCATCGGTGGCGAGCGAACCCTTCCTCATCCCACGGTGTTGCGTGCCTGACGTGCCCAATCTACAAGCTCACAGGCACAGCAGCAGCTCGCATCCACGTCTCCGCGCCGCGTTGAGAGCTTGCAGATCGGCCACCTGACCTTCCAGAGGACGCTAAAACTTGCACTGTGCAACTGCAGCGACGCGACCGCGGTTTTCCCGGTGAACCGGTAGCTTTATGTATTGAGAGGAACTCTTGCCAATTTCGTAAGAGACTCGTCGCCAATTGTATTTAAAAGTTATTTGGGGCCATGATGATGATAACACCTTCTTCCCACTACTAGACAGCGACCGAGTCACAGCAGTCAGACGTGCAGACGGTGCAGTGCTCAGGTTCGGTCTGATAAAAATCAGCCCGATCAACTCTTGCTACGTCGCTAATTCGAATGACACCCGCAAATGGAAACATGCTAAATTCGCTTTGTCTTAATGCGTATTTCTGATAATACGCTTCCCTAATGCGCTTAAGTTTATGGAAACGCCACTATTGTTATTACCCATTTAGGCCTAAGTCCGATTTGAATAAAGCCTTAAAGACCTACTGTAAGTCCGATTTGATAATGACCCACTGTTTTTCTGGAAAACGTATTACTCAGCCTCTGTAGCAGTTAGAAACAAAATTACAAAACTATTTGATAGCTTACACTTTTAAGCTTTTGATATTTACAATTAAAACGATAAATAGGAGTTAAAATATAAATAGGTATCTACAGTTAAAAGGGTACTGACTAAAAGATATTTACCAGGGTTCACCCACAGATCATAGATCTATAGATCAAAACTCATAGATTAAACCCATAGGACCTGAAGCCTATAATACTTAAAGGGTATTTCACTCAAAATATTTTAAGGGTATAACCTGAAAGGTTTCATTTGATACCACGTGGTGACTACAAGTTACACATTAATTATTGAGCTCATTGTTGTCTATGTCTGTTGTTTTATGTGTTTTGGTACCATTTACTATTTACTATTTTCTAATGCATGCCGGCCTTCTTTATTATTGCTACATACCTGTCTGGTCTCAATTATTTACTCATTTAATGCTCCCAGAGTCGAACCTTATCCATATACTAGTCCAGGATTAATGCCTTATATGGTAGTGGTCTTTGAAAGTCTATTACACAGGTGTTACATATGGACTTGGTGTTGGGAAGGGTGTGCAATCTGTGCATGCTTGTGTGTGTGCTCCTAGACCTAGGGTATGCATAAATGTACTATGTGTGTGTGTGGGGGGGGGGGGTGTTTTCCTACTGTTCGTGTGTGTGTGTGTGTGTGTGTGTGTGTGTGTGTGTGTGTGTGTGTGTGTGTGTGTGTGTGTGTGTGTGTGTGTGTGTGTGTGTGTGTGTGTGTGTGTGTGTGTGTGTGTGTGTGTGTGTGTGTGTGTGTGGACATGCAGGGGCGGCCCAGGCCCTGGGGCCTGGGCACAGCTGCACGCCCTGGGGAGAGGGCAGAGAGATCAGCCTGTCAGAGCTCAGATCAGTCTTTCTCTTCTTCCCTCACTTCGCCTTCTCACTAGCCCTCCCCTGTGTCACCACTTGCTTTCTCTGCCTCCCTCCCTCCCTTTACATCCTACTCTCAATCTCCTCTCTAAAGCGCTCTCTCTCTCTCTCTCTAATTTTTTCCTTTATGTAATCGCTCACCCTACACAGGGGCGTCACAAGGGGGGGCTGAGTTACCAGGGCCCAAGGGGGAGGGGCCTTAATTATTTTATACTTTAGATAGTGAAAAATAGCGGCGTGCCACGCTGTGAGCTTGGATATCTGCTATTTTTCAATAGTTAAAGCACAAAATAATGCATAATAATGCCTTCCCACTTCCCAGTCTAAATGGGTTAAAGGACAACTTAGTTTTTTTACAACAAGGGTTCATATATTAGATTGTAATTAGAGTGAAGTAAAGATGAGTG
>NC_137833.1:38096422-38191422 GCF_963921795.1 Nannobrachium achirus | reverse complement strand
TATATGGAGATAACCTACGCATCACACTAAGTCTGACCTCACCAGCCCATATTTGGGCATGAGCAACTTATGTCTCCATATATGGAGATATGATGACATCACACAGTCCTCAGCCGATGATGTGGTGTGATGTCATAATACACAAACGAGCCCTACAGTATAAAGGGGCAATTCTTGCCAGGAAAGAAGCATTTCTTCGACTCAGACCTTATCGCCAGGGTTGGCTTATAGCAGCTGTCGGTAGGACCATATATGGATTCTGTTAGTGTGGATCTCCTAACAGGGCATCATCTGGGATACAATCCCTTTTATGCCCATATATGGAGATCCCTAACATAATCCCTTTCATGCCCATATATGGAGATCCCTAACAGAATCCCTTTTATGCCCATATATGGAGATCCCTAACAGCATCCCTTTTATGCCCATATATGGAGATCACTAACAGCTAACAGAATCCCTTTTATGCCCATATATGGAGATCCCTAACAGAATCCCTTTTATGCCCATATATGGAGATCCCTAACAGAATCCCTTTTATGCCCATATATGGAGATCCCTAACAGAATCCCTTTTATGCCCATATATGGAGATCCCTAACAGAATCCCTTTTATGCCCAGTTGGTTGCTAGGGTAAAAAAACATGGTTGCTATGGTAAACAGTTGGTTGCTAGGGTAAACAGTTGGTTGCTAGGGTAAAACCATGGTTGCTAAGGTGGTTGCTAACGTACACTAACAGACCAGCAACAACAGACTGTTGCCACAGCAACGTACACAAAGGTTTGTGTACACATGTGGTGTGATGTCATACCGAAGATATATGACATCACACCGTACACAAACAAAGGTGTGACGTGTGACGTGTGACGGACGGACGGCCGGTGGAGGTTTTGGTAGTAAACTGCTCCCTAACGGTCGCAATAAAACCTGCTGACTGCTGTGTCTTGAAGCTAAAGAGACTCTTACTGAAATGTCATCATGATGAACTTCAGCTAATTGTCAACATTTTCAACCATTATTTTTGACTGACTTATTGATTGACTGTGACATTTACATTTACACAGTCATTTACATTTAGACTCTAAAATGTAACTGTAAATGTCACAGTCAGTCAATCAATCAGTCAGTTAGTCAGTCAGTCAGTCAGTCAGCCAAATTGATTTATGGTCCGCAGATATGTGTGCTTGAAAACTGAAGGAGTTGAAACAAAAGCTATGTTCAGTGCAGCTAAATATGGTTGATAATCCTCATGGGAGTGCTGAATCCAGTGCTTCATTTGTGGGGGAACAAGGGGGAACATGTTCCGGCACCTATTTGATTGGATCCGGGACCTTCCCTGTCAATCAAAAATAGTGCTGTTTTGTCATTTATGTTTTCATCCTCCCAAATAGAGGCCCTTTTGGTTGCAGCGTTTTTCTTTACTTTATATGTTTTCATGTTTTTGTTCAATTTCTTGTAATGTATCTGATGTGGTGCTTCATAGGTGACAGTGACAAACAATAGACGAGCTACTGTACACACACACATGGTGTCATAGAATTTTGTTAACAATAAAATGATAGATTTGTTTTTAATATGGCAGTTATTCAGATTGATCATTCCAAATTGATCGATTGACTACCAGTGTTCTGATGGGCCACATGTGCCAAATGTTGCTCCTAATGTTATACTTGGTGCGTAAATGTAGGTCAAAAAGATTTAAAAAATAAGGAAAACAGTAAATTGTTGCACACGCGACAGTTTACGCTTGCAGCCCGCGCGCGCACATCCCCGGATCCGGCATCTACTACTGAGGTTTTATGTGCTCAGTCTGCTCACTATATAATTCAAGTGCTGATTAGCGATGGGACGATAAGCGATATTATCGTTTATCGTGATAAAAAACACTCACGATAATTGTATTGTGGAGATTTTGTTTATCGTGATATCGTCCTCCGTCATGCACTGGGATCAATTCACCTTTTATTTGCAGAGCTGCATATCCGGTAGCACTTAAACCCTCTATAATTAGTAAAAGGTACTTATAATATACGTACTTGATGCAATCTTTTTTCACTCTCTATCAAATGTCTTTGCCAAAAAATAGCCGATCTACAAGCTCACAACGCGTCGTGTTGCGACGCGTTGTGAGCTTGTAGAATGGCTATTTCTTTGGCAAATGTTCCGCCCCAGGATAATGGATTTTGATTATTGCGATAATATCGTAATAAATCGCAAATTTCTTTTGTCACAATAATCGTGATATGAAATGTTCATCCCTAGTGCTGATTCTGTTCATTTGTGCTGCATGTTGTGTACCAGAACCACACTGGACAACCAGCTGGCAACTCAATAGTACGTCTAAGCATATTTAGCTTGCTGCTTTGCAGAAATGACATTTTAAAATATATTCTTATATTATATATATTCTTGAACGGAAATGCCAGTTTCCATTACTCGCTGTTCAGGAGTTGTAGTTACAGACTCTATATAGCATTTGGAGATTGAGGAATAGTTGTCTCCCTCCACCTGGTCTTCGGTCTCCTTCTACTTCCAAACTCCTCCCAGCTGGAAGTGCCTGATAAACATCCCTGTGGAGACGACCAGGAGGCATCCTTACTAGAAGCCCAAACCACCTCAAATGTATCCTTTCTACGCAAAGGAGCCGTGGCTCTGCTCCAAGTCCCCCATGGATGACTGAGTTTCACACCTTTTCCCTAAGGGAGGTGCCAGCCAAGCGCTAACCTCCCTTATTTTATGACCATAGGTGAGAGATTGACCGGTAGATCGAGAGCTTTGCCTTCTGGCTCTGCCAACCTGAGGAGAGCAATGGACTGACCTCATGCTTCCTTCTATGCATGAAGAGTCCAAGCCGCTTCTTTTCACCTGACAGGGGGGAGTTTCCCCGATTGGACGTAGCGCGTGGATGGAGTGTGTTATTCCAACCAGTTCCTATCAGGCGTGCGGCTGGCCAGGGGGGAGGCATTATAGAGACCATATGCATGTTTTGCACCAGGGTACCTTCTCTAAGGTACACAGGGGAGAACATGCAAACTCCACACAGAAATGCCCTTTTTGCCAACCCCACCCGGGGGAAACACTGACAGTATGAATGCATAGCAATTGTAAGACACTGAACCCCTAGCTGCTCCTGATGAAAAGGTTGGCACCCTTGCATGGTTGCCTTCACCCTGTGTGAATGTGTTCTGCATTAGCATATAATGTGTAACAGTGTATCTGTGCTCCGGTGTGTATGAATGAGTGAATGTGAAGTACATTGTAAAGTGCTTTGAGTGGTCGGGATGACTAGAAAGGCATTTACTGAGAATGCACTTATTGCAGTCCATTTTCCACCCATTTACATTAAAATGATGGGTCCAAACATCTTGTGACCCTGTAATGGCGCTGTGGGCCACAATTTGAGATTCAAGGGCTGTCTGCGTCCCTCATATTATTCCCTCATAAAATACAGTTTTGGGGTGTTGTTTATCTCAGCCAGATGAACCCGGCAGGATATCGTCACTGTCGGGCATAAACCTTGTACGTCCAAGTTTCAAATGTGTATGTGTATTCTTTTCGTAAATTAAAGCCTTACTTCATCATACAAGTGTCACACAAAAGTAGTGAAATTAGCAGATATACAAGATCGCTTGTAGATCGGCTATTTTCACTATTTCAAATTGTTTTGGACATACAAGGTTTCCACCCGACAACGACAATATTCACTGCAGTGCCCGGCCACTCCCTCTCCCTGGTTTCCTGGGATGTGGAAAGAAGGATGAATGATGGATGATGGATAGAACTGAGTTGGAGGATAGAGAGGAAATGTGACATCCATCCCCAACCGGAGACATGTAACTATATGGTCTCTCTCATCAGGTTGTATTATAGTCCTGACTGTTGGCACTCATAACTAAACGCACTTCAAAGGCGGTTACTGCTTCCTACTGGGATTAATATGGCTTAGAAAAATGGTGATAGAGGCGAGCCTCTGTTTTGAAATGTCCACTGTTAACAGAAGGCTATCAGAGGGGGATTGCAGGACAGTTTGGATACTAAGAAATACATTCTTCAATAGTATCTCTATCTCTAGAGGCTTTGCACACGAGTGATACCACTACATACCCAGGTTTGTTTGATTCCAGCAACCCCCCACAGGTATACAAGAGCAGGCCCATAGCAAGCATTTAATCCGATTAACTTCAGTTATGCAGTTTAACATTAAAACCATAGAACATTGAATTTGGTTTAGAGACCCATGCAAACATTACATTTCAGTTTACTTTATAGCCATGCTCACATGAATTTCAGTTTAACATTCAGTTAAACGTTTGAGTAATGCAAGACTATGTACTTTAAGGTGGAGGCTGGGGTGGTGGAGGCAAGCTTTGCCAGCAGCAGCATGTGGCAGCAATTGAAAAGCAGAGATCCAGTGGAGGCAGCTGTATTAAAACGGACCACCTTGTTGAAGGAATGAGGTGTGATTGGTGTGTAGAAAAGCGTGGCTGATTGAAAGCAATCAGCAGACTGACAGCTGATTCATATCGCAATGCTTAAATTGGCATTGATTCAAAATACTTCCATTGACTTATCAATTCAAATAAATGGAAGGAATCAATTGAGTGCAGCATTTTGCTCTCCGCTCTGGGTGATGTGAATAAAGTGAATAAAGCAACTGGAATATTCTTTTTGGAGTTCCATGTGAACACCACATTCTCAACCTGGGATTCCAGAACCGTTCATCTTAAGACAGGCATGCTCTCTCGGAAACCCTACAGGAATCTTTCAGAGGCTTTCCACTGGAGCAAACCGATCGTCAGAGCTCTTGAGACAGCCGAGTGGAGGAGAGAAGAGAGCTATGCCAACTGCGAGAAGCATTTTAAACGCGCCTCCATTTAGATTTTCAGCTCAGGGGATGGCATGGGCGTAATGTGAACCTCCAAACCAGCCAACATCACCTGCGCCAGATGACAGCCACTAGGAAAAGAGTGAGAGGGTTCAGGAGAGGCCGAGGGAGAATTGGGACGATGTATCAGAGCGAGGAGGGCGAGAGAGCGCGAGAGGCCTTGAAGAGCCACGTCTCTGTGGAAAGATGGATGAAGCCGAACGTGAGATGTGAGGCAAAAGTGTTCAGGAGGGTGGAGACGAATAGCAGGAGAAGCGGATCAGTGTGGAGCGCTCACACATACTTCACCTAAATAAAGACTCCAGCAGTTCTATCATGACACAGAGTATCCCACACACTTTTGAGGACCACAAGTCTTTATATGCTCTTTGTCCCTGCTCTCTTGCAGCTTGGTGTGGAATTATAGCCTTTTGTTGAGTTTCAGTACACGCAGAAAAATATCAACCATTGCTCTCCTGTCGCTCTTACTGCCCCCTTCAGTACTTGTCCGTCACTTCTTTCTTCCTTACCCGGAGCACACAGACCAACACATTTGATCACATGAACCCTATTATCTCTATTCTGGGCATGTCATAAAAGGGTGAACATTCTCTGAAAATAGGCGAACATCTGGTGCAAATCGACCAAGGCCAACATTCAGCAAAGTTATAATAGGCCAACATTTGGCAAAAATAGCAGACCTACAAGCTCACAACACGTTAATTCTGAATGATTTGGCTTGGAGTCTTGGTAGTCTCTGCACACATAGACGGAGGATTGAACGTTTAACCCTAGCGACTCTGGGCATGTCATAATGGGAACCTTTAGTGAAAATAGGTGAACATTTGGTGAAAATAGCAAATGTACTGTAGATCAGCTATTGGCATACACAAATGTATGCCGGGTTTAAGTCGTTAAGATCTTGGGGATATTCTCTGCAGGCAGTTGCCAAGGGAGAACCAGGCACCTGTAATTTACAGGTCTCATCAGGCCCATTTTCTCCCAGAGCCACTTTAGACTTTTGCTGAGCCAGCCACTTTGGTTTTTTTTTTTTTTTCACTCAAATTTTTATTTGAATTTCAACACACACACTTCACATAGACATGTTAAACAACTAAAACCAAAATAAAATACAATAAAATAACATAAAATAAAATACACTACAGGGTGAAACGACAGCTCACAATTTTCCATCCATACCACATTATGCATTGTACATAGATCAGTTTTTAATAACCATTTGCTTTAAATTCCATCCATTTAACCCATCTTTTGTCCATCAGTTCCTCTTGAAGTCTCAACCTATGAGTCATTTTTTCCATTATGTATATTTCTTCAACCAGTCCAATCCATGTCTCACATTTTGGTGTTTCTGTTTGTCCCCACAATCTTGTTATTGTTTTCTTCCCTGCCGTCAATAAAATCTTTACCAAGTATTCGTCTCCTTCCTGCACCCCACCTCCTTGCAGATCCCCCAAGTACAACACTCTCCCCTCCATTGGTACTTCATACCCCAGTATCTTCTTCAACCTTCCATTTATCATTTCCCAAAAGCATTGAATTTTGACACATTTCCAGAAAACATGAGCATGGTCTGCATTCACTTCTCCACACTCTCTCCAACATCCGATTTGTTTTTTAGTTTGTCTACTTTAAATTTTTGGTGTAATAAAGAACCTGCTCAAATTCTTCCACGCAAATTCTCTCCATACCCTCGAGTTGGTCGACGAATGGTGTGTTGTCCACATTCTTATCCAGTCCTCCTCTATGATTTCTATATCCAACTCCTTTTCCCACTTTTCTTTGATATAATCTGTTGTATGTTTTTCATTGCCCATCAATTGTTGATACATCCCCGATACCATCCGAATTTTATACCCCCTATATATATTTATCATAATTTGGACCACACCATTCGTCTCCCCCTGGACTTTGCCTTCAATTTCTTTCGTATAGTAATCCCTTAGCTGTAGATACATGAAAAACTCCCTGTTATCTAATCCATACTTCTTCCTCAGCTCCTCAAAAGTTGGTAGTCGGCCTCCCCTTGTCAAAGTACACCATGCCTTTATCCCTTTATAGTTCCACTGCTGGAATCTTTTCTCGTGCTTAGCTGGTTCAAATTTACTGTCATAAACCACCCATTTTAGAATCTTGATATCATTCTCCAATTTGTATTTTCTCACTATCTTAAACCAAATATCTAGTGTGAACTTTGTGATTGGATCTAATTGTGATTTCATTTTTTTGAAAATTTGCTCATCCCCTAGGATACTCTGAATTGGCTGTTCGTGTAATCTCCTTTCCATGTCTTTCCATCTAGCAATATATGTGTCGTCACACCAACAGCCAATATATCTTAACTGGGCGGCCTGATAGTACTTCTCCATATGCGGGAGGGCCCAACCACCACTCTCCTTCGGCAACTGTAATGTTTTATACCTTATCCTAGCTTTTTTACCAGCCCATATAAACCTTGAGATCTGTCTATCCCACGTTGAGAACTGTTTTGCAGGTACCTCTATTGGGAGTGCCTGGAACAGGTACAAAATTCTCGGCAAAATGTTCATTTTCACAGTTTCCAACCTCGAGCTCAACTCCAGGGGCAAAGTTGACCACCTTTCTATATCTTTATTTATCTCCTGGTTAATTTTACCGTAATTAGCTTCAAACAATGTGGACATGTGCTTGGTTATATTCACTCCTAAATACTTAATACTTTTCTGTTTCCAATTGAAGTTAAATGACTCTTGTATCTCTCTTTTAGGCTTATAATTCAAGGTCAACACCTGTGTTTTTGCTATATTTATCTTATAACCAGATAAACGCCCGAATTCCCTTATTATTTTATCCAAGACAGGGAGAGACTCGTCTGGTCGCTCGAGGAATGTTATGACATCGTCCGCGAATAATCCTATCTTATGCTCCTCTCCCCCCACCATTGCCCCATGTACCTCCTCATGTTGCCTCACTGCTTGAGCTAAAGGTTCGATGAAATAAGTGAACAACGTCGGTGAAAGCGAGCAGCCCTGTCTTGTCGACCTTTGTAACTCAAATCTGTCAGATAGACTTCCATTTACTTTAACTCTAGCTGTAGGTTGTTGATATATTGATCTTATACAATGTACCGATTCCTCATTGAAACCAAATCTCCCCAGCACTGCGTATAGAAACCTCCACGAGACACGATCATAAGCAGCCTCCGCGTCATTTGCGACCACAAGGGTGCTAGTTTTCGTCCTCTGTGCCTGTTCCACAATGTGAATTGCCCTTCTTATATTGTCATGAGTCTGGCGTCCGACTATGAAGCCTGATTGTTCTTCTCCGATCAGTTCATCGGTTATTCTTGCCAATCTGCTAGCTATAATTTTCGTATAAATTTTATAGTCTACATTTAACATGGAGATGGGTCTATAACTCCCACATAGTTCCTTATTTCTCCCTTGTTTGTGGATTACTGTGATTATCGCTTCGGACCATGATGGAGGCATCTTATGTTCCTTCAGTGTCCAATTAAAAGATGTTACCAATAGCGGCACCAGCTCTTCCTTGTATGTCTTGTAGAGTTCAATAGAGAATCTGTCGCTCCCAGGTGCCTTGCCATTTTTGAAGGACCTAATTGCATCCATCACTTCCTCCGCCGTAATCACTGCTGTGATTTTGGCATTTTGTACCCGTCCAATAGATGGCAAATCTAACTGTTCCAGATATTCCCTCATTTCCTCCTCCCCTGGCATTTCTGGTTGCGTATATAGGTCCTCGTAATATTTTTTGAATATACTTTCTATTTCTTCCGGAGCTGTTTTAACTTCATTCGTCACCGGATCTTTGATCCTACAAATATTACTCATGTCCTGTTGTTTTCGTATACGTCTTGCTAGTAACTTGGTCGCTTTCGTACCCGCTTCATAATAATTCTGCTTCACATACCTATTATTTCTCTCGATCTCGTCTAATTGAACTCCCTGTATTTTTGATCTCAAATCTTTAATTTGCTTGAACGTTTCTTCTCTATTTGTGACCTGGTATTCCTGTTCCAATTTTCTCAATTTCTCTTCATATGTCTTATACGCTACCAGCTTAGCTTTTTTCATCTGTGCCATACGTGCTATTAACTTTCCCCTTATCACCGTCTTCATTGCATCCCACACCATACTTGGATCTACTTCTCCATTGTCATTCTCCTTTACATAAGTCTTAATCTCGTTCCTGATTTCTTCTTTTCTCTGTTCATTGTTTAATATACCCACATTAAGCCGCCACAATGTTTGTCTTTTCCTATTGTTTATGCTTATTCTCAAGAATATTGGATTATGATCCGAAACGTCTGCTGCTCCTATTCTACACTGCCTGACTCTATGTACATCTTCCTTCCTCACAAAGAACTGATCTATCCTAGAATGGGTCTTGTGCGCCGCTGAATGGTGTGTGAAGCTAATCTCAGTTGGGTGCATAGTCCTCCAAGTGTCCACTAAACCCATTTCCTGTAATGTTGTATTCATAAATTTAGCTATGTGTTTTTTACTCCTATTTAAACTCGTGGTATCTTTCTTCTCACTCAATGCTATATTTGTATCTCCGCCCATTATTAATACACCTGTTATTACCGTTGCTACAGTATTAAATAAATCCCTATAGAAGTCTTTGTCACTTTCTGGAGGTGCATACACATTTACTAACGTTACCGGTTCATTGTCTAGTTTACCCACTACAATAATGTATCTCCCCTCTTTATCTTTAATTTCCTTCTCAAAATCAAACGTCACTGCGTTTGAAATCAAAATTATCACACCTCTCCTCCGACCACCTTTAAATGAGCTGGAATATGCATTTCTATACCCAAATCGTTTTAACTTTATATGTTCTTCTTTTGTCATATGCGTCTCCTGTAAAAAATAAACCTGATTTTTTTCTTTTTTCAGTTTCATCATTACCCTCTTTCTCTTAACAACATTACCTAAACCATTTACATTCAACGACATTATACCCATTACATTAGCCATCACTCATTCACTTGATTATCATCGTATCCCGACCTATATATACCATGACATTTACATCTTGCTGTCCAGCCTCTTTGGTTTAATGCTGACTTCAGTCTGGGCCCACATACAGTACACAGTACGGGGGTCATGCATATCTTTACTTCTGGCGGAAACCTTGGTCGAAAACAGTTAATTTTCAGGAAATGGAAAAATGATCTGTTTTCAATAGATTCAATGTAGTTATTAGTAATTAATTAATTAATTAATACTTTCAATACTACCTACAGATAGACTAAACCACTTTCAACCTGGTGTCCCTATTTTAGTCATGTAATTGGGAGTAATTTTTCAACATTTGACAAACAATACTTCATAGTATTTCTAAAGTGAAGAGAATCGGCTAGTAATGCCTGTAATGACCTACTCTGAGATTGATTGCTCATGCCTTCCAGTCAGCTATGATACAAACACACTATTCTCCCCTGTTTCAGGAAAATAGCCTATGTGGAGAAATGTTATCCCATGGATACATAATGTTTCATGCTATTGCCCTGCACTCTGTGTTTTATGTGCTTTGAAGAGTAGGTAACGAGGTCTTATGCACACCTGATAGGCTTAGACACGGGTGCGTAGGCAGGGATCATTGTATACTTTCAATCATGCACAAATAGTACATATGACCCGCACAGCATCTTACACTTGGCCAAAGAACTCTTTTTTATTTAATAATGCAATGTTGTAATGCAACAGATAGTAGCAGGACAGCTAAATACACACACAGAGATCTACTACAACCAATCACAGTCTCCCTCATTGCAGAGATGAGCCTCAACAGGTGGTGATCATTATGTTAAAGTTATCTTGTCATCACCGTCAGTATACAGAGCAGTTAATACACATCTCAAATTCATTATACTAGAAGCTCGGCCGGCCGAGCGTCTAGTCGGCGACCTGGCCAACTCGGGAACGATGTAAATAGGGAATGAATGCCCTGCCCTTTAATGCAAACCCCATTATACCTGTTGCCATAGCCATAGGACCCGTTTTGACCATCTGTTTGCCTGTGTCCAAATATGGAGATATCTGTCTGTTTGCGTCCATTTTATGCTCATATATGGAGATCCCTGTATCTGCCTGACGGGCAGCCGAGCGTCTAGTCGAGGACTGGCCTAATCGGGAACGATGTAAATAGGGAACGAATGCCCCACTCTTTAATGCAAACCCCATTATACCTGTTGTCATACGACCTGTTTTCACCATCTGTTTGCCTGTGTCCATTTATGCCCATATATGGAGATATCTGTCTGTCTGTCTGTCTGTCTGTCTGTCTGTGTCCATGTTATGCTCATATTTGGAGATCTCTGTATCTGTCTGTAGTCCCTTTTATGCCCATACATAAGCCCCTTTTCCACAGGCCCGACACCACACCACTCCACACCACACCGCCCACTTGTGACAGGTTTTCCACTACAAGGAACTGGGTAGAGTGGTGTGAAGGTGGTGCTAAACGTGGTACTAAAAAGTATCCACTCTAGAGTAGGTCTGAGCTAGGCCAAACGGGGCCAAAACACTTCATAATGACTGATCACTCACTGACTTTTCATTTAGACCACCAGGATTTGTAATACATGATAATAAGTTCTATTGAGTTGTGACCACGATTATAATCTATTATAGTGAATTATAATTATCATAGTAATACATTAATACTTTAAAGTGTATTATAATCACAGTTATAATTAGGGATGCCCCGATCAGGGTTTTTTTGCTCCCGATCCGATACCGATCAAATATTATTGCTTCCGATTCGATCCCGATCTTTCCCGATCCGATCTTTTGGCAAGGCATTAAGAAAAAAAAAATCTATTCATTCTATCACTTAGTGCAGCACTGAATCAACAAATTAAAAACAAAGCTTATGAGTAGTGTATAGTGATATAGGCCTACTAGTGCAGTGTTTCTCAATCATTGTGCAGCGGACCTTTGGTGTGGCATTTGAAATTTGGCAGTGAAGTCAAGATTTAAGGACTTTTAAAACCTGTTTAATATCTCAAAAAATAAAATAAAATAGACCATTACAGCATCAAAAATAATCAACAAACTATATAAAAACTGGTAAAACAATGGCCATTTTTAAAGTTGAAACAAAATAAGTTAAGAACCAATTAACCAGTCTGCTTGAAAAGTATGCATCTGTAGCAGCTAGTTGACAGTACAGAGAGACATAATTGCCTTCCTTTGATCCATTAACAAGGGGCCAATTACTACTTATTGGCATCAGCTGCCAGCTGGACACAGAGTCTGACACAGTCACCTTCCCTCTGCAGTGCTCTGTCTGTCTCATTTCTCCAAAAGCCCTTGAATATGATTG
Organism: Nannobrachium achirus; assembly: GCF_963921795.1. Lineage (NCBI taxonomy): Eukaryota > Metazoa > Chordata > Actinopteri > Myctophiformes > Myctophidae > Nannobrachium > Nannobrachium achirus. The sequence continues at coordinate 38,179,202 of NC_137833.1, read as the reverse complement.
AAAATGATGATTACTGTGATTATGGTAAGCTTACATTTCATATCGCATTCACCTTACCTGTAACTTTCAGTACTCCCAGAAAATATAAAAAAAAAAAAAAAACTTTTTTTTTTTCGATATTTTTTTCCCGATCTCCGATCTTATAAAAACGGCCATATCGGCGGCCGATCCGATCACGTGATCGGGATCGGGCAACACTAGTTATAATCCATTATAGTGTATTATAATTTAGGATAGTTGTAATACAAATTTAATCACAGTTAAAAGGGTCAATTTGTTTCTTACCGATAGGGGTACTTTTGTGTAATGGAAAATGTAGATATTTTTATGTGGTGCGGTGTGGTGTGGTGTAGTGTGGTGTGGTGCTAAAGCTGCAGTCGAAAAGGGGCTATAGAGATCTATGCCCTTCGGGCGGCCAAGCGTCTAGTCGGGTGCCGGCCTACTCGGGAACGATGTAAATAGGGAACGAATGCCCCACCCTTTAATGCAAACCCCATTACTGTATACCTGTTGTCATAGGACCCGTTTTGACCATCTGTTTGCCTGTGTCCATTTATGCCCTCATTTGAAGATATCGTGCCCATATATGGAGATATCTGTCTGTCTGCGTCCATTTTATGCCCATATATGGAGATCTCTGTATCTGTCTGTCTGTCCCTTTTATGCCCATATATGGAGATCTCTGCCCTTCGGGTGGCCAATCGTCTAGTCAGGGACCGGCCTACTCGGGAATGATGTAAATAGGGAATGAATGCCCCACCCTTTAACGCAAACCCCATTTATCTGTTTGCATGTGTCCATTTATGCCCATATATGGAGATTTAGGCAATACCCATCATACCCGTTGTTCGGTTATTCCGAACCTTTCGCGCCGGTTCCTGAAATCGCATATCAGGTCGGGTTGAGGCCGGGCACTGCACTCCCTCCGAATTTGAAGCCGGTTGGACGAACGGTTCTCGAGATACGCGGATTACATACATACATACACACTCACTCACAGAGATTTTTTGTTGACTCATGTGGCGTAAGTGATGTCAGAGCCTTTTATGAAGTGATGTCACAATGAGTCAGCGCTTGTGCCGTTTTCCTCAGAAACAGCCTGATGTCAACAATCATCTCCGCATACGGAGATTCCGAACGTTCCGCGCCGGTTCGGGAAAACCGCGCATCGGGTCGGGTCGAGGCCCGGCACTGCACTCTGCGCCACGGCGGGGAACGCGCGTGCCGAATCTGAAGCCGGTGGGAAGAACGGTTCTCGAGATACACGGGGCACATACATACATACATACATACATACATACTCACAGAGATTTCTCGCATTTATTGTAAGATAACTTATACAAAACAGTGGATCACAATGTATGTCAACTATGTCAATATTGTATAAGAAAAACATCAATTCAATCAGAAAAAGGCCTAAATATATACAAAAATAAAATACAGCAGAGAAATCTTTATTATATTTGTCAGGCATAAAACGTCTAAAAACAGTCAGGGTCAGGCAGCTGAATATCCTAGTGCCTGAATCAAGACGTTTCTTGATTCAGGCACTAGGATATTCAGCTGCGTGTGTGAGATGGTGCCTGTTTATGTGTGCAGTATGTGTGAGTGCTCCTGGGTGTGTTTGCTGGCGGGCAGTTGTGTTGGTTGGTTGATCTGCAGATACAGTAGTGACTGGGTTTCTCCTGACCTGTGGTCAGTGGCAAAACACATAGTGTGACAACTGCTTGCTGTGAGAGTGTGAGCCCGCTAATTACATACCTTCCGGATCTGTTCATGCATTACAGTGTTACACTGAGTGGGAGCGTAATACAGATGGACAGAAGGGGAGGATTTTGTAAAGCAAGCCTCATTTGTGCATTCATGCGTGTGACGTGTCTGGGACTTGCCTTTGTGCATGCATGTGAAAGTATGTAGTGTGTGTGACAGCCAGGCAACACTGTATAGGATCAGATTGTGCACAGATCTGACAGCTACAGTATAAGCCAAGTCACCTTTAAGACCCTCACTATGGTGTTGCTGAGAACCAACCCATGAGCCACACAGTAGTGAGCGACAGGACAGAAGCTACAGTATTTGGATGCTTATGTTCCTCTGACCTGGGCAGAGCTTTTGCACCCTTTTTGTGCAATTTAAAAACAATACACGGTAACCTACCCAACATATTGTATAATCTGCCTTAACTCATTGCATGCCAGGCCCGATAGTCCCGAGATTTTTTCAATGTCTTTCCCTGCCAGGCCCGATAGTCCCGAGAATTTCCGCCATTTTGAAAAAAATATATATATATTTCAATTTTTTTTTTTTTTTAATTTTTTTTTGGACCCCAAAAAATGTAGTAGGCATGATAGAAATCGCGAAATTGCATGTTTAACCCATAGACTGTAGAAAAATATGGACGAAATGACGCCATTGGTTTCTATGCAGCGCAAACGGCCCTTTTCCACGCCTTGAAATGGGTGTCGCCATCATAGAAATAAATAGAATTGTAATGCTACCAGAGATGCTATTGGCTGCCAACGGTCACGTGCAACGCAAGGATACTTGGGAGAATGTGTTGAGCTCTGCCGAAAATACAGCAGACGAAGAAGAAAACGTGGATCGCCCACAAGCCAACAACGCAACAACAACAACAACACACAGCCTATTTTTCTACAGTCTATGACACAGACGGACCGCAGTGACAGTAAATGTCCGAATAACTTTTTCATTTTGCCACGGAGATTTGAGCACCGAAACGTTTGGACTCTGGAGTAGCCGCTGCAGCCGCCGCTAACCAAGCCTGGGTTCCCGAGGCTACCGCTAACCTGACCGGGCCGTCTAGGACTCTGTACCCCGCATGGAAGCCTTGTTGAGGACTCCACTTTTGAAAGTGCCCGTGTAGTTCCGCTGGGTCTTATAATAATCCAGTTGTCCACTAGCCCCATATAGAACCTCACCCGTCGCTGCATACTGTTGTGTCTCGAGGTTATATGGGGCTAATTGTCCACTAGACTTTTCACAAAGCAAAGAGGCATTCGTCCAGAGAAATATGCATGTGTTTATTCATATTTATTAACAGGGATTTGTGATGTTTATAGGACTGAGATTGCAATGCAACCTCAGTCCTATAAACATCATATATAGTTCATAGTTGCATTCATAGTTCTCAGTCACACCTCTTAACAAAAGCTGACAACAATTTGACACCTATGTTAACAATGCGATTAATGTAGGAATGGATGCAATATGCATATGAATTGTCCATTGTGACTACAGTCTGTGATTGTGACATGCTAAGTAGCCTACAGTAGAAGAGAAGCTGGATTCACGAATGGATTCATGAACTAATTATTGAGCTGACATGCAGTATCGTGGGTTAATTATTCCGGGAGGCTAAAGAGGTTATTTCAATCAGCGATCGTAAATGTGCTTGATTCATGTCATTTGTTTGATTGAGGTTTTTTACAGTAGCAGGCCTACATCATTCAGCATATTCCTCCTCTTTGATTCAGTCAATTTCATTCTGGTTTATATTTTGGAAATAAAATGTGAGATCAACCTATGTCTATTTGTGTGCGTTCCTATGCAAATTTGTGTGACATTTGTATGTGTGAGTGAATGAGTGAAGTTTGACGTGCTGCAGACTGTTCTATTGACAATTATACTGTAGCCTCAGTGTTATTTTCAAATGTTTTAATTAATACCATTTGGTGAGGCTAAATGTTGAGTGTTTCTTTTTAGTTTTATATTATATTATAGGCTATACCACTTTATATACGAGTGGTTACTTGGGAGAAATACATTATTACCTAATAGCCGTTCTAAACCTACAAAAAGCCAGATAATTGCCATAACATCACGTCGCTGAAGTCTGCTATGACCAACTTCAAATTCCAAAAGAGCTCCCGACCGAGATCTCCCATCCTGGCTCCAACAACAGGTATATGAGGTATGGCAATTATACAGGATAGCAGGACATGCAACTTCATATAAAAAGTGCTGTTTTCAGTTTCCAAAATGTTACATGAAATATTTGATAAATGGTCTGAAGTAGGCCTAATGTAAAGTAAGTCTGTGGTAGGCATATGATTGACAAATTATCAAGAATGCCATATGCCAATGTTAAAGAGGAGTTTATAAAATAATATAGGCTTCCCTTGGCTTAGAACATAGGCTATTTTGGCTGTAAGTGGCCACTAATATGTTGTCTGGTGTCGATATGTTTATGTAGGGCTATTAGCTTAATGGCATGCCATACTTGCACAAATCAAGACGAGAAAAAACAAATAAAGACGCATTGTTTTGGTGGCATTATATATAGGCTTGTTACACAATCGGGCAGTAGGTAGCCTTCATAATAAATAAATACCAAGTCGTGTATTTGTGGCTGATATGCCTATAAGAGTAAATACATTGTAGGCGAATTAACAAAAACGATGTTTTAACATTTATATAATTATAGAGAATATATGTGTGTTTATTTATGTCCTCACTCATTTTAATAGCTCTGGATTAAGCGTCTGCTAAATGTACATTGTAACCTGGGTTTGTATAATAGATTTATTTTGTAAAAATGTTTACACGCCGTTGTACAAAATAAACCGATCTAGCTAACAGTGCGTCGCATTACGACGAGTTGTTAGATCTGCTCTGCTCTGGGTAACCGACACTGGGTGAAAAGAGAGATTATCTGACATATACTGGTAGAGTATATGACAGTTTATTTACAGATATACTGGGCATATACCGACATTATTGGGTATATACCTTTTTAGGGATATTCTGGCATATTCCTCTGTATTCAGTGATAATCAGTGATATACTGCCCCCAGCTAGACAAAGGCACACCAGGGGGTCTGGTTCATTCCTTTGACCTACAAATTGACTATTTGTTTAAAGAAAGGGGAGGAGGGCAAACAGCCCCCCTCCCAAAAAGACAAATTTTAGTTTGCCTTGTATAAAGGGCTTAATTTGCCTTAACTCACATTTTCAAGTAATTACAATGTTGTAAAAAGTAGAAACTTGCAATCTCATGTACTATAATGACATTCAATGATGACTAATTAGAAACAGTTGTATGATACAATACGTCTTTATTTTTGAACATCATAAGAGATACAGTATAGTATTGTACAGTATTGTATAGTACAGGAATGGCATGCAAATTGACTGGAACCTCATTTGGTCTAAGTCAGGGGTCTTCAACGTTCTTCGCACCTATAAATGCCTTTGAAGCGTCCCTGTTGCGTTATTTAACCACTTGAACCGTCAATACTTAATACATTTGACCTTATACTCTGTACTTAGTTTGTTCTTTTTCTCCTCTACAACACACCTCTTTGCTGAAAATAGCCGATCTACAAGCTCACAATGTGTTGCATCATGACCCATTGTGAGCTTGTAGATCGGCTATTTATTTCAAAGTCTACTGTACATAAAACAGAAGCTGTTTCTGATCTGGGTTCAGACAACACCATGACCAACACCAAGTACAGTAGCTCAGACCAGGCAGTTCCTTTATTCTGTCTTAACCAATCACGTTCCTTATCAGTGTGAAAATGTGACCAATCAGGTTTCTTGCTTCAACCTTTTGAATTCAAACTGCCTTGCAGTCTGGCTCTCGGGCAGACAGTAGTAGTCTGCTTGCTGAAGAAGACAGAGAGGAGAAGTGTTACCTAAATTAATGGATCATTTTCAAACTGTTTGGTAAGTTGCAACAAATATAATTCTATGTAAGTAGTCTATTATATGTTAGAGACAGGTAATAGTAGAGACATGTAACCATTTCTCAAAGCATAGCAGCTAACTAAAAAAGGGGTTTGTTTTGTTTAAGGGGGACAAACATTGTTGATTAGATTAGATTAAATTAGGTTGTATTGCTTGTTGTTCTCAACATCATATTGTCTGTATTTATCTAGTGACCATTTCTTTCAAACCGTGGACTGGCCGTTTTAACAACTGTTATGGGTTTTAACCACTTAAACATTGCATTGCATGTGGGTCAATTTTTTATTGTGTCTCTGCACCAAGTTAAGAAGAAAGTTAAGAACTTATTGGTGAATGAGGCCCATTGAGAGTAAGTTAAAAGGAACTGTTTGTAAGACCTTTGTGTTCCTGTAATAATTCTAATTTAACAAATTTTTTAACTCACTTAAGCTCTTTTAGACAGTTAGCAGATAGTGACCGTCCCCTTTGTCACTGTAAATGTAAATGGCCACTGCTAGGTGGGGGTGGGGTGACTTTACTGGGCCAGACAACTAACAAGGTTCTCATTAACAGTGTCTGTCTGTTCTCCATATGACCTGTATGTGTCCACCAAATGCGAGGAGGCCTTTATGCTTAACTAACTTTGTGAATCATTCTCTTTGTTAAAGGAATCTGTAAGACGTTTGCACAACTCGGAAAACAACAAACACAAACTATCCCCACAAGAAAGGTAACAATTTGTTCTATGTTGTTCTTTGCTGTATCACATATTGTAGTAAAAAGACACATTAGCTAGGTACATAGGATATTTGAATTGGGTGATAACACCTTTGAACTTTAAATAGATTGTGTTTGTAGATAAACAACGAAATAAATCCTAATTGCATTTTCCTTGTATTTTAAGCTGCCTGCAGGACCCATTTTGAGTCTTTGAAAAGGAGCCATCGACTGGACCAGCCAGAAAATGCTCTCCGCAAAAAGAAATTGACTATGTCAATGAATCACCGACAGAGAAAGACCAGGGTAAGTTTGGAACTGTTTGTTTTTTGCTGTTGTTATTATGTTTTACATGTTGTATCAATGTAATAATGGTAATTAAATACATACAATTAATTGCTATTCTATGTTTTACAGTTGCTGACCACCAGGATTGCATATCTGGAGACAGATGAAGAAAGAGCTGTGTGGTCGCATGCATGCTGGGAGCTGATGTCAGACGAGGAGGATGCTGAAGTTGACTGGCGCGCGGTGTGGATCGTCTCACCTCCTCCGGAAAGAGATGCTCAACTCTCCGCTCTCTGCAACGTGCTCCAGGAGAGGAAAAAGAGTGACCCGCGATGGCTTCATCAACACCACCTCATGCACCGAGACGCACTGGGAGAGCACCGCCCATTCATGGCTCTCTTAAACAGTACCATGACTTAAATGGTTATGTTGTCCAGTTTGGACGGAGAGGAAATGGGGAGCGATATCAGCCAGCGATACACTGCACAGAACTGCTCATTTTTGTAATTATTGTCCCCTTTGTGGGAGCAGAACTGTTGTCAGTTCCCTTTTTTTTTTTACAAATGTTTTCTACAAATGTTTTCTGAATGCTGCATACTGTGAAGTTGAATATTAATCTGTTGCACATAGAACACACTGTGAAGATGTTTACAAAAGTTAAGTACAGTAGCCTACAGTACAGTAGCAACTACTGGAAAAAATATGCTGTTGGCGTATAGAATATGTCAAACTGTTTGCACATATACATCTGAGGATGCTCTTTTCTTTTCCTGTTGCTCTTTTGCCTTTTGCACTCCTTTATTTTTTACGTCTTACTACTATTTACTATTTACACCTTTTTAGATTATTATTATTTTTAGATGTGGTTTGCTGTTATTATTTTGTTTTTTGATATACATGCGTTTTCATGTCAAGGATCCCCACAATTGTAATTGAAAACTGACACCATGTATGCACCATTTAAATATTTTGTAACGTTATGCTTTTCTGTTGTGTTTCTCTCAATAAAAACAATTTACCTGACTGATGCCTATTCGTTCATAAATTAATTCTATGTGACACAGTGCAACACATTTTGAGCTTGTAGATCTGCTATTTTGCTATTTATTTTTAATTGGAATACTGAATAATGATTAACTAGAATATCACTTTGAGCTTGTAGATCTGCTATTTTGCTATTTAAAAAAAAAATTGGAATACTGAATAATGATTAACTAGAATATAAATATACAATAATATACAATATATATAATATATAATGGACCCAATGTGGAAGGGGGGTCCACGAATACCCCCCCCCCATTAACCCCCCCCCCAATGTGGAAGGGGGGTCCACGAATACCCCCCCCCCCCCATAAACCCCCCCCAGTGTGGAGAGGTCACAGATCACAGCCAATCACAGCTGGCTCAGTGCACATGCTCAGTGAAAATGCAGGTACAGGGAGGGGGAAAAAATCCCTCCCACCAGTGAGAAATCCTGGGACTAGAGAGGTGTGATTTCTGACAGCAGCCACAGCAGGGGTTCACGCATACTTAAGTAGTGGTACAAAACGGCTATATACCGAACTGAATACTCCTGAATATCTGGCTGATTACCTCTGATTATGCCAGTTTATTTACTGAATATACTGTCATAGAATGTAGTATACTGGCCCGATAATCTATCTTTTCACCCAGTGCGAATTGTGCATCAGTGCATGCAGGCTGGCCGCAGATCAGTTTCATCAGAAGTCGGCCCCGCCCCCACCCCGCAACTTTATAATTTATTTTAAAATACATTGGACCAAATTTCGACAAAACGCATATGATGGTGATTGAAAGGCTAGCGATAACTAGCGATAGGAACCATAAAGTATTCATGAAAATGTTAATTAAGGTTAGAACACGAAAGGGGAAAATGAATGGGATCCAATGGTGAACAATTCTTTTTGCTATCGGCCGAGGGGGAAAACAGCGCAACTAGCGGCCAATCATAGGAAGTTTTACTTCCGTATTGGAGTCATTTTAAATCGGCAGAACTTGCCCCTTGGTTTAACCCCCATAGCAACCCCATCTATCAAACATGGCAGCCATCTTTGTTTACATTTTAGGAAAACATAATGGCTTGTATCTCATGAATGCCTGAACGGATTTCCATTCGGATTTTTTTGTTTGAAAGCTGTGAGCAATGTGGACACACATGGTGCATTATCTAGGCATGGGTGTGCATGATCCGTGCACTATGAATTACATGGAAGTCTATGGAGACCAGAGGCACCATAGAGTACGAAGGTATTGTTAAATGGCGGGGAATGTGTTAATTAGCTACGCACACAAACAGACACAGCCCACAAGCATATACAGTGCACACACACACACACACACACACACACACACACACACACACACACACACACACACACACACACACACACACACACACACACACACAGTCACACACACACACACACACACACACAGTCACAGAATGAATCGCCCCTGACACTCTGTGATCTGATGTGATTAATTATGAGCAGTGGGAAGTTGGGAAGGAACAAAGGAGGATGTGGAGGTAGAGGAGGGAGTGCGGGCAGAGGGTTGAGGGGCTGTAGATGATGCAATGGTGTTTAGAAAGCAGATGGAGAAAGAAGAATTAAGTGCAGAGGAGACGGAAGAAGGGAATTATGACTGTGATAAAAGTCTGAAAACAGGGCGGTCCCTCGACCTCCGCGGGAGGTTTTTCGAGCGACGGACGTACCCGAATGTGCCTCGCCAGCCCGGATCCAACGATCCTGTTCAGTGAAATGTGGACTGTGGCTGTGCCTCCAGAGCATGGGAACCTGGGAAGCGATAGCAAACCAATCAGTAGGGATGGATGGAGGCGTCACCCACTTATGTCATGAATAAATTAAAGTCTGAGACCTCCAGCTTTGCTCACCACAACACAGCACAGCCTTGCACAGCGAGGACTGTGGAGTACTTCCCTCACCGTAGCTTATCCCAGATGGCCTAGTTCACACACACACACACACACACACACACACACACACACACACACACACACACACACACACACACACACACACACGCACACACACACACACATAAACATTCAGAGTCAACCAAGTCATTAGCAGCCAGGGAGACACTTTATGATTGGGTTTTCATCCATCGTCAATTACCCAAGATGGGGAGAAATCAAGCACATCTACCGGTACATTGGATGAGTGAATCCAATACAATGATGAGGGCATCCCTGACTGGGAACGGGTATTACCTCTGTAAAAACAGAACTATTTTCATGCCGAGATAATGTACACCTAGGAGATCGATTGATAGAAATGTACCGTATATAGACCCCTAAACTGAAGACACGGGGATTTAGCTATGGAAAATCTACACCCAGCTAATTGTTCATGTACAAAGTGAAATCCTGTTGTTAATTTAAAGTTCTAATTGTTAATTTAATGTTAAATTAACATCCAGGAAAATAAATGAACAGGAACAAATTGGCCCATGGGGGAGCATTTTTACACTGTCATTGAATTAACACCTCCAGACTTTACTGTGTGCAGAACCCAGATCTGGTCGTGATACAGGGATGTGCAGAGAATGTTAGAGAGGCAGGGTCTGAAATTTCTAAAAGGGCCTTTTGGTGAAAATAATAGAAAATAGCAGACCTCCAAGCTCACCAACACGTCGCGCTGCGACGCCTTGTGAGCTTGGAGGTCGTCTATTTTCAGGGCTTGATACCACACAGTAAACTAAGCATAATCAAGTCTATTTAGGAGAGTTTGGACAAGGCACTTCTCTTGAACGCTGCCTTCAGGTACGGCATGGAAAGAGGGCATTTTAATTTCTTTAACCATAGTAAAAACAGCATTCATGGTCTGGAGAGGGCACTTTTTACAGACAGATAAAAGGGCAGGGGCTCAAGCCCCCTTTGATGTCTATGTGTGCATGTGCCTGCTAAAGCATACCGATGGAACAAGGAAGTGGATATTCACAAAATGATACAGTGGTTTTGGTACAGTACAGGAGATCTAGTCTCGCATGATAGCCAGAATATCACTGCGTGGATATTAGTCTGGTTCTTCTCGGTGTTCTTTTTTTCCCCCCAAGGGGCGGTTACAAAAAGATTCAAACAGACTCTATTGGTTAGACTTACAACCAATCAGAGTAGCGCAAAGGTGATAAACCCACCTTACATTTGTCTGCTGGGCCCTGGTTGGTGTCAGTGTTATTTTTTCCCCAAGGGGTGGTTACAAAAAGATTCAAACCTACAACCAAACAGAGTAGAGCAAAGGTGATACGCCCGCCTTACATTTGCATACTGGGCCCCTGGATGGTTCCTCACGACTTGTGAGCCGTGATAAATATTTGAATAACTGAGCGGGGCCAGACCTAATCTGCCAAGGGCTATATTTCTTTGCAATGGCAGATTAGTCTGTCTACGCGAGGCTACAGGAGAACCATTATCTCTGTACTGTAATGGAGCTGTGATGGGAGCGACAGGGGAGAGAAATTCCATTCCCTCCCTCGATGTAGTTAACAATGGAGATGATCCCAGCTGGCGGACCGGTAAGGACTGGGAAAGTAGTACTGCATCTCTCACTTGGCTTTGGCTTTTCTCGGGAACGATGAAGTCTGTAACGATGCAAGTTTGGAATGCGTGCCCCGCCCAGATATTGTACCCATTGTTAAAGTACCCCTTATACTGATCTGTTTGTCTGTGTCTATGTTCTGTGTCAGGCATGCCCAAATATGGAGTCCAGGCCATCATATGAATGACACACAGACGGCTGGACAGATTTCATGCATTTATTGCAACCGTAGGTCAGAGTTTACTATGAAAACCAGTACATCTTGTCCCTATCTCTGTCACTGTGGTTCCCCTGACACATCACTGTGACATCACAGAATGGGTTTGCCACTCTGACATCACACTCTGACTTCACTGTGATGTCAGGGGAACCACACAGAATCCCTTTTATGCCCATACATGGAGATCCCTGATCATCTGATGTCATCAATATTAAGCCCATATCTAACAGGACTTCATATGGGAATGCCCATATATGGAGGCCACATCAGCTACATACCACACTAACAGAATCCATACATGGCCAAGACAGCCCATATATGTGTGGCTGGTTCTACAGACAGGGATCTCCATGTATGGGCATAAAAGGGATTTGTATGTATGATGTCAGATGTAATAGATGTCATAGGACTTTTACATAACGAATAACTGAGTAAGCATGTTTGGGTTCTCACAGCATATCTCCATATACAGTACATGGATCTCCATATATGGGTCCCAGGGGTCTCCATATATGGGTAACTGGTCCGATATACATCACTGGCCAGATGGCCAAGACATGGCGCGACAGAGTGAAAGGCAAAAATGAGAGACACAGACAGATAATTAAAATCTCTCTCCTCCACTCTTCCCTGCTAATTCTAACGCTGTGTCATTATAAAGTCCACACACCTCTCTGTAAGAATGCAGGGTAAGCATGACACCCTGGAACATTGACTGGCCATAAACCACCAGAGTTAAGATATATACGTAAGCTTTCTCTAATGGCCACTGGCCACAGCAATGGTGGCAGCAGTTTAGCTTAGACTCCTTAGAGTCCAGATACTTCTAGCTTTGAAAATTACATGCTTGCTCCAGCACTGTTATCCACTCTCAAGAGGAATGGTCAACTACAAAAACATTATGTATAGCGTAATTTAGACTTGGTTTATTGGTAACTGTTTCTCTTTGATGGTTGCCATGACATTTGGCATGATGTAAATAACCCCTTAGACCAAGCAGCTGGAATATTTAATCATATTTCAAGGTCGTTGCACACACGTTTTTTCGGACGAATATAGGAGCGAATTTCGGAGCATGTAAATAAAGAGATCAACCCTCCGTTATGTCAATCACGTTTGCACACTGCGCTCGTTTCGTATTTATTTTCTGACCACTGGGTCCCTTGCTATCTCTATCTCTCTCCCTCTCCTTGCCCTGAAAAACACATTTTGCAACGAAAAAAATGCAGCAGTGTGCAACCAGCTTTACTGCTTGATTAGTATCACTGATCAGTAAACGTGATTTACGATATTATCGCGATAATCAAAATCCATTATGCTGGGGTGGAACATTTGCCAAAAAATAGCCGATCTACAAGCTCACAACGCGTCGCGTTCGTGTTGTGAGTTTGTAGATCAGCTATTTTTTGGCAAAGACATTTGATAGAGTGAGAAAAAGAATCAAGTACGTATATTAAAAGTACCTTTTACCAATTATAGAGGGTTTAAGTGCTGCCGGATATGCAGCTCGGCAAATAAAAGGTGAATTGATCCCAGTGCATGACGGAGGACGATATCGCAATAAATTAAATCTCCACAATACGATTATCGTGAGTGTTTTTTATCACGATAAACGATAATATTGCTTATCGTCACATCCCTAAACAGTAGTACACGACCAGGAACACCATTGTTGTGTCTAAACCTCAAAGTCAGTAAATTGTTTGTTCTGCACCGGTCATAGCTGAGGTCAGATCAAAAAACGTTATCTGTTGACCCCACACCGGCTTGTGAATCGCTAATGCGCCAGGAGTGTGCTGCACGGGAGATATGTCGCAGATACCGTAGCTTGACGGATGGAAACAAATTAAGTCACCACACATTTTGGAAACTGGCTTCACACGGAATGACAGCTTAGCAGCAGGGGCGTCACAAGGGGGGGAAAAGTGGGACTGAGTTACTAGGGCCCAAGGCCTTAACCCTTAATTATTTTATACTTTAGCTATTAAAAAATTGTGAAAATGTGTGAAAATCTTTTCATATATGTATTTTTAAAGCGAACATTTGTAACTAAAATTTTGCGGGGGGTCCCCTGGAACTAAATATTTTGAGATGGGGGTCCGTGGCCAAATACATATCATTTGGGAGGTCCTTCACATGAAAAAGTTCTAGCACCACTGACATAGAAACATAGGTTTTTCAAAAAACCTTAGAAGGATTTGAAATATTCAAAGACTTTTTTAGTTAAAGTACCCAGGGCCCAGAATTTGGTGCGACACCCCTAGCAGTTAGTGAGGAGGATATCATTGCAAATAGAGAATGAGAGAGTAGGAGAATTGTGTCCTTCTGTGGCACTGGTTTCTCTTCTCTTTGATGAAATATCCATCTAAGTTTGTAGCATCATCTAAAGGACTCTCTCCTTTATGAGGAGATTTTCTATGGTGTCACTGGGGATCATATGAGAGAGGAGAAAAGATCTAAGTTCCACAGTGTAGCTTTACCTCATTATTCCATCTATAATACCAGTTAATTGGAGCTGTCGAGCTGCTGATAATCTCCTTTAAAGAGAGCACCATTCGAAGAGACACCGCCACAAAACCTCCAGCCTTCAGTACAGTGACATGATTACTGAGCTTTTAAGTGAGAGAGACAGAGAGATGGTTGAAGAGAGAGCGTGTATTACATGCCAGCAACCTTTCTCTCTCTCTCTCTCAGAGTGAAAAATCCCAGCCACCCTGCAGCATCTTGCCTGAAATTTAATGAAATAGATTGTCTTGGACCAATCGATTTTCCTTTCCATCGTTCTAGGCATCTATTGCAGGGGTCTTCAACAGGGGGTCCGGGACCCCTAGGGGGTCCTCAGAGTTACTACAGGGGGGCCGCCAAATCTTTGTGATTGGATCATTCTAAATTAACAACTTGAACCCTTGCATCCCTATTCTTAGGAGAACTTTTGCCAAAAATAGCAGATCTACAAGCCCTCAACCAGCGGTTATTTAGTTGCAATCATTAATTGTTTCAGCAACACAACAGTGGGCGGGGTCCATGAGCCAACTCAAGGTTGTTTGGTTGTGACACCCTCCTTCAGTGTAAATGACGCACCATCTTATGGATTCAATAGTTTGAAACTGGGACTGCATAAAAGTAATCTTTTTCAGGTGGAGGATCGTGAAAAGCAGCTTCATGGCAGCAGAACCACTTACCCTTCATTCATTCACCCAACTTATCTGTACAGCCGTCCATCTTTCTCTCCAATCAGCTATGGTTCATCTGCCTCTGACACTTGAACAAAAAGAGGGTCCACCTTGGGGGTGTTCATGCTGTGGTTCATTGCAAAGGAACATGCATCCATTTGGTGACCTGATTTTTCCTTTCGCACTTCTTTCCTCTATCTAGAACACACAACTCTCTGCGCCTCACGTACGCTTCATTTCTTTCTCACTCTAATTGCACGCTCACTGTTTCTCATTTTGCTGAGAATTGCGTCGCGTCGATTGCAAAGCAGCTATTGAAATCAGCAGGAGGGTTTTATCTTTACTTCACTGTGACGCCAGCTCACACACACACACACACACACACACACACACACACACACACACACACACACACACACACACACACACACACACACACACACACCGGGCTCTGTGAATGCACAGCAGCGGAAAAGGCACACAGGCAGCTGTCTCATCATCAAAGCCCCCATCATCCTCTCTGCCTGCCAACACGCTCCAGAATCACTGACCAGTACAAAGACAAAGAGAGGCAAAAAGAGAAAGAGAGAAAGAGCGAGAGAGGATAGACAGACAGGGAAAAAGAAAGAGGCCGGCGAAACACACAACGTAGACAGAGAGAGAGAGAGAGAACCGGTGGAAAGCGACAGAGAGCGATGCCGTCACCGGTTATTGGTGAGCGTGCGTGTGTTTAAGATGTGCACCGCTGTCTGCATGCAGGCATGCCTCTGTGTTGTTAGTCCCACTAAAGCCCTAGTGGAAGTTGGTCAGTGTGTGATATGTGTGACCTGCCATATATTTCCTCTGCTGGCACACATCAGACAGCCACCCGACACTGCATGGGAGGCTGCCTGCAAACACAGCTTAACTAAGGCTCCCGGACGGCATCAGTGTGTGCACTGTGTACCGTTCTCTGCATGTACGGGCGTATACAAGAAAGGGGGACCATGTAGGGATGAGCGAGTGTTTGTGTGTGTTTGTGTCGACTGTGAGTGGTTCATTAAAGTGCAGCAGATGCAGTACAGTAGTGTATCACAGAACACAGCAATCTGGGTCAGACAGGATGGTCTTTTCCTGCTGGTGAGGAGGGAACACCTTGCTCTCTCTTCCTCTCTCGCTCTCCCTTCGTCCCACCGTTTCCCTCCCTGGTTTCCTGGGCGAACAAGTGATACACAATCAGCTGCTGTTCCCTCCCAACACATTAATCACACATTCTGTGTCTGATTGCAAAACGCATATGGCTATTATAATTATAAACCATGGTTGTTTACACAATGAATTAGATCAATTAGCCATGTTTGAACTGGCCAACCAGCTATGAAAAAAGCATCGCTGGTTCCCTTTTATTTCAGGCTGGTGAACAGGCAAATATGAAAAGTCAACACGAGCAAATCAGTGCTGCTAAGATAAGCAATGGTGCCCATCCAATGGCAATGCCATATTGTAGCCTTAACACTGGGATCAGTTTACAGAACCGGTATTCATGAAGCCTGATTTATAGCTGAGTATAAGCCCATGTCTTGGACAGACAATAGATGATCTACAAGCACTCAACGCCTTGTGTTGTGAGATTGTAGACCTGCTATTTGTGTGTGCAACCAAGAAAAAAAAACTACCATATTGGCGTCCTTACATACCCTGTATTTTTATATTGTCTCCACCAGGCCAAAGGCGTGGCCGAGACTATGTTTTTGCCCCTGTTCGTCCGTCCACGGTCCGTGTGTCTGTGTGCGTGCGTCCGTCCGTTCGTCTGTCTGTGAGCAGCTAATCTCCAGCACTGTTGGACTGATCGGCATGAAACTGTGCACACATACAGTAATCCTTTGAGGCCAAATAAAAATCTCTGCTTTACTGTATACAGTATATGTTATGCAATAGAGGATCATTCCATTTGAGCTTTAGGGGTGCATAAATGTATGATTTAAAATATACTTGTTGGGTTTCTCCCAATAAATCATGATATATATATATTCTATTATTGGCCATCTATTAGTTTACTAATCAGGCAGCAGTGGCGGCATGTGTTATTATGCCTTATAACACATTATAATGCATTTTAAATGCACTTATAATGCATTATAAACCCAACCTTTAAGTACAGTACATACTGTACACATGCACGCACGCACACACAAAAGGCTGTTCTGTACCTTTTTATTGGCTTGAATGTAAAACCCTATCTATGTGTTGGCTTATAATCATTTTTACAAAGATGTGGGGTTATTTGCCTGGAAGCAGGAGACAAACAGTGACAGGGCGCTGGCATCAGGTGTGCATTGAAATAGCCTCCTTTGTTCCTGCTGCATGTAGATAACACTTTGTTTCCTCAGGGTGTGAAAACGACTGGAATCCATTGGATATGCCAGTAGCAGGAGAAAAGTATCTATTTAAAAAAGTGTTTTTGGTGATCAGGCACGTGGACACATACAGTAGACATGAAATGGGGCTTGAGCCCCTGCCCTTTTGCCCTTTCACAACGCCCTTTTAGATATTTCAGCCCCTGCCTCTCTAACATTCTCTGCACGTCCCTGTTGGTGATGTATTATTTGCAGCTTTGTGCTTGGCCGGGCATCCCTGCCCATGGTGCCATATCATGTCCAGTTGCTAGCTATTGCCACTTACCTTCCATCGTCTTGCACGACATGAAACCGTCATTACCTGTCAGTTCTGATCAGCATGATCAGGAGGCTCAGGCTGAACCATTACAAAGGCCCACATTAAGAACATTTCAGATTCATCTGGATCTGCTATTTTCACTAGTTTTGTGCGACAGCCTTGCATAATGAAGCAGGGCTTTACTTTACGAAAAAACATACAAATTTGAAACTTGGAGATACAAGGTTTCTCATTCTGCCCGACAGTGACAAAGTGTTTCTGCTGGCACTTGGGCTCAGTTATGCATCCTCAATTCACCCTTTGTTAGCCTTCTGGTTGGTCCCTGACTGACCAACCAGCAGGCTCTATCTGCCTTGTCCCGCCCTGGTTCTGCCTTTTTTATGTTGAATTAGCTAAAACATAATTTTTTGAGAAATAAAAACATTTAAAAACATGCCGGGTCACTATACTGCCACTGAGCAGCTCCAGTTTGAAATGTGAATTGAATACACAGAATAACAATACGAAACAACTGAATTACAATGGTAGTGGATGGAGTGTCCCACCGAATGTCCCACCAAGACACACCAACCAATGGGTGTGAAGAGGGGCGGGACAACGGGCGGGACTTGACAAAGGGTGAATTCTCCTACCACACACCTGGAACTCAAAAATCTCAATTGTGACAGCCTGCGCTTCTTGCTGTTCTCCATGATAATGGCATTGACCCCTATCCATTGTCTGCGGGGTTGTGGCCTCCATTTCAGCACAGAGAGGCTCATTTGTTGATCTCGTAACCGGATTAGTGCCTGGCTGATTAACTCTCTGTTATCCCCTTCTGCCACTTGTAGCCCTAGTAGATTGAACTGGCTGCACGTTACAGCCTCGTTGTGGTGTCCTAGGTCAATCCACAGACTTCACTTTCCCTTTTATTGCAACCAGTCCGCTGGGCCAACATGCAGTGATGATGGCGGTCAGGAGATTTTGAAAATGAGAAGAATTAAAAGGGTGAGTCTTATTGTCTTTAGGTACTGTTGTAAGACACAGTAGGATGCTGCTATTTGCAGGTTCAGTGATTTCAGTATGGGAGGTCTACTCCCATGCCAGCATTCCACAGAGTGTGGTTATACAGTGACTGTAACTTTGAAAGTAGACTAGTCACCTAGTTGGATGTCTGTAGGTACTAGGTAGATCTGAGACTTGATCTGGATCTGAGGTTATGTTTTTGCTGGTAACTGCCTGTTTATGTTTGCTCACGGTGGAAGACTACAGTGACACTATCCCTGTTATTGTCTGCTCTAATCTGCTGGTCTGTTATACCAAGAGAACAGAAGATAATGCATATCAATGATCATTAATGGGCAATTGGTGGTCATAGTTTGGTCTGCATAAGTTGGCTTTTCCCACTGTGCAAGCTCTGTTGTCTCTGGTTTTCCAGGGAAATTGTGCATTTGTAGCTCACTGTTAGAGGCATTGTCACCTTCTGTAGCAACCTGAGGAATTCAGCCGAGAATTCAACTCAAAACTTGCAATTTGGGGAAATCGCAAATCTTGTGGTTGCCTTGATCACACCAATGCTGCCAGGACCCGAGGAATCCACTGGAAGAGATTGTGTTAGAGGGAATATTTGATTCAGATTTGTGTTGATCAAATTTCATGTTTATGATAGTATTTTAGCATGATGGCGTTTTTCTTTTAAGAAATAGACCTCTCCCACAAAGTTTGTATGCCAATTACTTTGTCCGCCCCCCCCATCATGTTTTTACATCAAGCTGTACATTTTTTTGCATTTGTTGTCTCATGGGTCTCCCATTGACACCAGTACATTGAAATAGGTCTCTTAATGTTTTTCCTCGCCACACTCCCTGACCAGAAAGTAAGGCATTATGCTTTTGTCTTTGGTTATACTAGTACAGAATAATAATAATGATCACCATCTCTAACTGACCACCATCACAATAGTTTGAGTCTGTTTGTTCGACCACTTACTCTGAGCTAAACTGATGCCGTCCGGGAGCCTTGTCACCACTGTGACATCACCAACCTTTTACAGGGTCGATCAGTCACATGCTGGGCCCAAGGGGACTTTTAGTCTGACCTTTGATCTCTTCACCTTCTCTCTGCCTTTTGGCCGAGTCTCTCATGCATGCATGGCCGTGCCAAAGTCACCTCTAAGTGTGGAAGTGAGGGTGACAGTCTGACATCATTTCGGGAATGTGGACGTGCATACGTGGTGTGCAAGCTCTTGTGTTGTGGGTGTGTCTTGTCTGTTTGCATGAGTGGCTTATGCAGAAGCAATGGTGCCCACACTCGCTCAAGTCATCCACTGGAGTGACATTTGAGGAAATTTCCACTGATGTGGGGGGCTGGGGCCCAAGCTGACAAGAAAGTGTGCGTCTGTGTGTGTGTGTGTGTGTGTGTGTGTGAGGTGGAAGGGTGTGTGTGTGTGTGGGGTGGAAGGGTGTGTGTGTGTGTGGGGTGGAACAAGTAGATGAGAGACGAGAGAGAGGAGAATCTCAGATGTCGCTTATCAGACTTGGCAAGATCTTGCAGCTGCTATATGGCTTGCGGTGGGGGGGCATTGATAAGTCTCTGTCGCTTTTCTTCCACTCCCTATCTTTCTCTCTCTCTCCGCCTTATTAGATTATGGAGCAATAGAGGGGATGATGGCTCTTATGTGGTGGTGTTGGCAGCATATAACCATGTCTCGGAGAGGAACGTTGGCTTAGTTTTCTGAGAAACCAAAGATGAGATAGTCAGTGCTTTCAGCTTCATCGTCAAGCTAGCTAAGCTATACCGCATCACTGCATCGTTGGTTGGTACATGATTTTGGTCAGCGTATTTTAGTGGTCAGTGTATTTGATTTTGCCAGCTAATATTCGATTTGGCTGGTGCTCTACTTTTTTAAGGTTCATTCATACATGACATTAAAATTACTTTCCACAACATCTGATAGCTCAAGTGTTGGAATGGAGCGTGGCAGGCCCTTGACAAGTATAGAGAGTACGACATTTAGACCACTCTTTCCAGTGTTTGTGTTTATGTGGATGTACAGTATAGTGTTTGTGTGAGGAATTGTAAAGGTGTGAGAAAGATAAGGTGATTGGATGTGCGTGACCTAGATAAGAGTTCTCAAATTCTGTCCGAACCCGACCATACCCGAACCCGACCAACATTTAGGGTAGGGTAGGGCCTAAAATGTATGCTAATTAGTCGGGCCGGGTAGGGACTCGGGCTCAATGAAAAAAGAAAATATTAGTTTTTATTATTTTATTACTATTACTATATGATAGACCCGACCATACCCGACCCGACGTTTTCGGGCCGGGTAGGGCATAAAATGTATGCTAACTAGTAGGGCCGGGTAGGGCCTCGGGCCTGCCCAATTAGGGCCCAGTTAGGGCCGGGCCTTAATTTTCAGGCCCGTTGAGAACTCTAGACCTAGACTGTGTGATGTGTGTGAGTGTGTAAGTGTGTGAGTGTGTGAGTGTGTGTTGGCGGGCTTGTGTATCTGCAGGTTACCGACTTCCCTTCTCACTTTCCAAACACACTTGTGTTGATTTGCATCCAATTAAATCTTCATAAAGTTCCCTGTAACCTTTCCATGCTCTTTCAGCTTGAGATGCCATGTAAGAGCGACATTTTGACCTTGTTGCCAATGCTAGTAGTGGGAATGGAATGATCTAGTGTAGTAGTAATGCTACAATTTACACTGTAACTGCTGGACCCATGTCGCACACACAGTCATTTGCTCTCAGGGTGTCTTATGGCTCTGGCTGACGCTGATACCCTCCTTGCCAGTGACTGAAAACCAAGCCTACATACCATAGAACGTTCTATGCTGCCTGTTACTGTGCTAGAGGTTATTAGTGAAACACACAGGCTCCTCTCTAGAGCCAGACTGATATCACTATATATATATAGTATACTGTAGATATATCTGCCATTATTGTACTTTTTTGACAGTATCGGCAATTATGCAGCCGATGTGTTCCAATGTTTACCACTTCAAATCTGGTGACCCTATTTTGGGAATGTCATAGACAAAATATGTCGATAAATATTTAGAACTTTTGAAAAGAAATTCAAAAAAGGCCACGAGCAATTTATATTATTTTATACTTTTGAATATTATTTTTATCAAATCTTCGTGTTTCCAATTGATTAGAACGATAACCAGCTTAACCATCGGTGCAAGGAACAGATGTCTGTGTTTTGAGCCATAGAAGTTGAGGACATGACATAAAAGACATCAAAAACACAGAAGTGGTCTGTGTGGTCCTCCCCCCTCCTTCACTTACTGTAGATAGATTTCTCTTTCCTGGAATATTGAATTGGCACCAATGCTCAGCATGATTAATGATCGTAGTAATTGAGAGTGTTGAGCAAATTGATAGTTTTGAGTTGTAACTTTGCTTCCAATCTGTTTTGAACAGATGGCTGAACATAGGGAAAGGGGAAGTTGGAGTTGTTTGCGTATGTGTGGTATGGCATGTCAATGGAAAACTAATTACAGTGTAAAAGGAGCTATATGACTTGCCCTTTCCAGTAGTTGTCTCCACCAGCCGAAGGCATGGGGGAGAGTATGTTTTCCCCTTCGTCCGTCCGTGTGTCCGTGCGTGCGTCCGTCCGTGCGTCCGTGTGTCCTCGCAGTTTGTGTGCAGCTAATCTCAGTCGCCGTTGGCCCGGTCGCTGCCAAAGTGAGCACACACATTCCCTGGATGATAAATTTTTCAAATGGGCCTTTTCTAGCGCCACCTAGTGGCCGATGTTCGCAAGACACATTTCTGTGCACTACTCTTACAGATTTTGTCCAAAAATCCTACAAATCGGTAGGCAGTATCTCGACAGTCATGTGATCGATATGGATTTGTCAGATTTTTCATATTCCATCCTGATTGGCTAAGATTGGCTTCCAAAGTTTGTAGGATTGAGTCGTTTTGATCAAAATGCCTCAAATCCCAAACGCAAAGTGCAATTATCACGAAATCGCGCACACACGTTCCCACTAGGTCGAGGAAGAAATGCCACTTCAAATTTTTGAAATCAGCCTCATGGTGGCGCTATAACAGGGCCATTTGTGGTTTTACCTATAACTCCACCGATCAGTTTCAAACTTTGTAAGCGCACTCCCTAGAGGCTAAGGATAAACCTTTGCCCTGCATTTTTCACATCAGCCTTTTATAGCGCCACCTTTGGGCCGACTTATGTAAAACACATCTTTGGATATTACTCCTTGAGATTTTATCCAAAAATCACGCAAATTGGTACACAGTATCTCTATAGTCATGTGATCAAGTCCGATCTGTCTGATATTTCATATTCCATCCTGATTGGCTAATATTAGCTTCCAAAGTTTGCAGGATTGCTCCGTTTTTGAACAAAATGCCTCAAATCATCAATGCAGCTTGCGATTACCGTGAAATTTGCCACACATATTCCCACTAGGTCAAGGAACAAATGCTACCTTTTTCACATTGGGCTGTTATAGCGCCACCAGCAGGTAGACTTTAGCAAAACACATTTCTGGAACACAATGCTTCAAATCATGCATGCAGTGTCCGATTGCCATGAAAGATCTAAGGTGACGAACATATGCCACCCTTTTTACATTGGCCTATTATACAGTAGTACCACCAGGACGCACACCCTGGTGGAGACTGGAGACCTGTGCTCGGAAGAGCACTGCTTCTAGTTTAGTTATGTATTAGAATCAGTGTTCATTACTTGCGCAAGCAGAGCGCACAAGTACTGCGATCGGCTGGGTATGTACAGTATGTACCGGTATGTCGTTGTCCTCTCTGGGACCAGCATCTCTGGCAAAGTCATCATTAACAGGCAACGAGGGGCCAGTATTCCTGGTGATGCCAGGGGTGATGTCATTGGTCATAATATATAAGTTTTCTTTGGAAGTGGTGATGCCAGTGGTGAGCTCACCTCATGGCACGCTTTGCTTACGCACAAGTTGGCCATATGGCCTACTTGTTGGCAAATCGACAGAGGGCAGTTCTAATTGTATGTCTCTGTTATTGCCATCTATTATCATCAAACGATGTGGAGTGATACAGTGTGTAAAATGTTGACTGCCGACCAGTGGTGAAAGTGGTTTGAAATTCTTGCCGGAACTGTCCCAAAATTGGCCACGCGGCAAAGCTGCACGGCCGGAAAAAATTTGGGAGGCTCTAACCCCCCAAAACCCCTGAAATGCATAGAAAACTTCATTTTGGCACAGTTAGACACACAATAAAAACACTACAGGTCCTACACCTGAATTAGGCAACGGCATTACACTTACTGTAACATGAAATATGATTGAAATCCTAAAGGAAATATCTATAATAAGCCTCTTCATATTGTTCATTGTTCCATACAGAAGGGTAAGCAGTAGGGCTAGCAGAATCACCTAAGATAAGATAAGATGTACAACAACATTTTGTTTAGTATATCCACATAAACACATACAGTAGCAGCATCAACAAAGAAAGAAATGCTGATAGAGCAACATTATTCTATCCTAGTCAAGTCACCATATCCTGATCTCTTATTTGTTGTCTCCCCAGGCCCCCACACACATGTAAAGCATGTTTGAAAGCTCTATATAAATTCCAGATAATATAATATATTATTATTAATATTATTATAACCAGTTATCTAAAGTAACTAAGTACATTTACTAAAGTACTGTATTTAAGTACAGGTTTTAAGTATAGCCTAGCCTACTTTACTGGAGTATTTCCAATACTTAAGCTAGATGCAGAATAGAATAATTTTGGTCTATTCTGCATCACCATGGCAGGCACAGTGCCACAGACACGACGAGTCTCTCCTAGAGATGGGATTTATGGCTCTTTGAAGTGAGCCGGATCTCTGGGATCCGTTCCTTTCAAAGAGCCGTTCAAAAGACTAGCTCATTCGAAGGAACGGCTCCCTACTGTGAACCGAATCATATCGTTCATTTCAAAGAGCCGTTCAAACGACTCGATTCGTTCACGAACGTCCCACCTCTCCCCGCTCCGTGTCAAACACTGAAACAAACAGAAGCGATTACACTGACCTACACAAACCCACGGGAATAATTTAGAAGCACTTTATCAGAAAATATAGTCTAACTAGTAACACTTGTGTAGCCTACTGTATGTTAATCTGACTTTAGTATAGGCTATTGTTTTCTTCCTGGACGTGCGTTTGTTGCAGGTTATATAACATGGGATTTTGACAGCTGGCTTCTCCTTTTCTTAACGGAACGCCGTTCCGGCCCCAAATGTTTTAACGGAACGGGGGTTTCCGGCCGTTCCGGCTCACTTTCACCACTGCTGCCGACAGTGTGTGATACAGCAGCACCACAAAAGTGTGCCCTTGTGTGTATGTGTGCTATACGTGTACACACCTGTACGTGTAGGTTTGTGTTTACTTGTGTGTACACTGTAAACGTGTCTGTGTGGTTGTTTATGTAGTAGATCTGCATCTGTGTTTGCCGTGCACCTGTGTGTGTGCGCGTGCATGCTAGGGATGGGATGATATGCGATATTATTGTTTATCGTGATAAAAAACACTCACGATAATCGTATCGTGGAGATTTAATTAATCGTGATATCGTCCTCCGTCATACACTGGGATCAATTCACCTTTTATTTGTCGAGCTGCATATCCAGTACTATTTAAACCCTCTATAATTGGTAAAAGGTACTTATAATATACGTACTTGATACAGTCTTTTTTTCACTCTCTATTAAATGTCTTTGCCAAAAAATAGCCGATCTACAAACTCACAACGCGTCGCAACGCGATAATATCGTAAATCGCAATTTCTTTTGTCACAATAATCGTGATATGAATGTGTGCGTGCATGCGTGCACAAATTGTGATATGGAGGCTACGGGGAGCAAGAGAGGCTCCCCAGGCATGAGGGAGGTTCTTGGCAAGGCTGTGTGATCCCATCGCCACAAGGAAAGTTGACACCGGGTGGGGGGGCTGCTCCATTGGCCTGCAGCTGGGAGGCTGAAGGGAATCAGCGAAGGTCTGCCCACACAAACACAGGGCCCCGTGCTCTTTCAGTAACAAGGTCTGCTGAGGTTATGCCACTCCCACCGCCACCACCGCTTGTGCACCCTGGCATTTTGTCACTTGTGCGCAGAGAGCACTGTTGAAATGGGAGCACCTGTGCAAACGATTGGCATGCTCACTCTTGGGGCCGCATGTCTTAGGCAACGCGCGTACATTGACCTACACACACACACACACGATTTCCCTACTATAGCGCCTGACCTGTACACTGACTACACTAACGAACACTCCCAGGCCTGAGCATGAGCAGACAGTGAAATGATTGGCACGGAGAAGGCATTACACCAGCACATTCAGGGCATATGGCATGTGGACCCACTGATGGGCACACGCATATGGTGCTGGTGATGTCTCATGCTGCTTTGCGTGGAGAGGAAAGCGCTCTGCGCTCCGTTGATAAGCCTCCAAAATCATAGAGCACGGCACACAAAGTACAACATGTGAAGAAAAAAACCCCAGAAAGAACCTGTGCCCACTTACATTGCGTCATTGTTTCACATAATGTCCGCCTCATGGCCTGGCGGAGATAATGTTATTCCTTTTTAAAAGGGACTACACCATGAATTTCCCTTTTTTTAAATTTTTTTGATAGCCTGACACTCAGCCTGAATTGACATTTCGTTTCACTCCATTATTCTCTGAAAGTGCTTCCCTCCAGAGCTGTTTCTGGGATGGGCGTTGCCAAAGAGGCAGTCTTCTGTGATTGGTTCACCGTCTGACCAACACAACAGTAGCAAAGCAGATGTAGTGTTGTTATGTGTGGCTGGCTAGTGGCTAGCCTGTTGCTTGCTAGTGCTACTTGCTAACCAAAGAAACAGCAGGAATAGGAGCACAACAAATTAGTAATCAAACACAACACAACATGTCTGCTACTGATGTTTCATAGCGAGATCGATACGATCGCATTTTACCGCATTTTACTGGGAAAACCCCACCCACGCTGATCACAAGACGCTGATTCACAACACTGATTCGACGTACGGATTTCCAAACGAGGAAAACCTCTTCAGTGAGAGCAACACCAGACTCCCTGAATCGCCAAAACAACATTTTAAAGGGGTGTACTGTAGCTAGCGATTCAGGGTCTGAACCAGGCTAGTTTTTTGGTCTTCCCAGTGTCTCTTCAAGCCCCAAAAAACAATTTATTAACTCTAAGCTTTGCCTTTCGTTTCAGCGATTTTCTGAATGGGCATGTCTGAACGATACTCTTTTGAAATCGGTTTATTCTATGTCCACTTCAGTTTCCTGAAGGGGGCGGTACTTTTGGGTCGGATTCTATTGAGACTTCTATTGCAGTGGGCGGGGAAAAGTGGTGCTAAAATTGGAACGATACAGGGAAGATTAGCATGGTGCCATGCTAAAATTGGAACGATACACAGAAGATCTTTTGTCATGGTGCCATGGTAATCTTCTCTGTATCGTTCCAATTTTAGTCCAAAGACAGCACCCCGTTGCCAACAAAGGGCATTTTGGTATTGCATCTGAAATGGCTCGGAATTATTGAAATTCAATATCCAAGGGGTTGTTTAGGCTAAAACCTGTATAAAACCATATTATGGACCAACATTTATATAAATATATATATTTTTTTAAAGCATGGTGTGGCCCCTTTAAATGAACACACTACATTACTTACTGGCTCACACTTGATGAAGTTTTAGATTTGTTTTTGGGCTTTTTTATGCCTTTATTGATAGGACAGTAGACTGACAGGAAATGGGGAGAGATGGGGAATGACATGTGGCAAAGGTCGTCTGGATCGGGAATCGAACCGGCGACGCCAGCAGGCATCATAGCCTAGTATGTGGTATGCGCCTTGACCACCAGGCCAGCAGGCACCCCAGCACTTCTTTTTTTGAATGATTCATATTTACATAACTATAACATGAATGTGGCTCCAGCTAGAGCGCCGAGTCTGTATGTGTGTGTGCGTGTGTGTGTGCGTGTGTGTGTGTGTGTGTGTGTGTGTGTGTGTGTGTGTGTGTGTGTGTGTGTGTGTGTGTGTGTGTGTGTGTGTGTGTGTGTGTGTGTGTGTGTGTGTGTGTGTGTGTTAACAGTGGGAGTGTTGGTGCAAGGCCATGTTTATTTATTTTTCTAAACAGCCTCCTTGTAGCGTAGTCAAGTCCATCACAGTGAAATTCAGCTTCGGCCACCATGGCAACTAGTTATCCCCGCTGTTTCCTTTTGTGAGACGTTCCCGGAATATCCTGCCACCTCGCCCACCAGAGAGCCACTGTGGGGGCTTATGCCTGTGACGGTTTAGGGACTGTTCCGTCAGAGATTGGTCGCCATGGTGACACTGACATGCCCCCCCCAGAGGTTTTACTTCCTGCGTGTCGCACCAGAATCTGTGATTGGCCAGAGTGACAGGGTCGTGGCATGTCATCTCCTCAGGCTTCAGGCAACCACAAACTCACTTCCCGGGAGACCCTTGCTTCATTTCTGACTCTCTTTCTCTTCTTCATTGTCTCTGTCTTTCTTTCACTCTTCCCCATTGCTTTTTCCTTATGATGTCACTCGAGTTGAATTGTTCTCGTCAACAATGGACTTTTACTGGTTAAGTTCATTCGAATCAAGTAACTGGACAGATATTTCCAATGTGCTTGTGGTCCGATTTTGTGATTTGTTTAAAAGGATTAGGCTTATTAGTCCCCCTTTCCTACACGATTATTACTTAAAGGAGTAGTTCACCATCTTGCTCTGTGAGTGTTAGCATGAATTCCTGTTTGTTAAATGCATCGACAGAGAAGTCAAGTCGATTTCGAAAGTCCTGGCAACTGAGTTGGCAGAGGTAACAATGCACTTAAAGGATAATACATTTCAGTACATTTCTTGTTAGAACATCCATTTTTACAATTACCCTGAGGATCACCTCCTCAGGGAAGCCAACTCATCAATTCCACCCAATAATAATCTGTTATCCGTCCATCCATTTTGGAGTTATTTTGCTCAGAGACAATGGAAAGGGGCATAAACATCACCCCTGTCCAACTCCATTGGCAGATGTACTAATTCAACTCAATCACATGAACACTAGCATCCCTATTCTCTATTTGCAACAGAAATAGTAGAGCACATTTCAAAACAACAGAGTTGACCAAAGTGCTACAGTAGGCATAACAACAATAAAAACATAACGCAATACAAATGAACACACAATACAATTAAACATGAATTCAAATTTCAATCAGGGTTGAAAGCCAAGGAATAAAAATGAGTTTTGAGATGGGTTTTAAAAACAGGTTGTGTGGGAGCCAGCCTGACATGAAAAGGTAGCTGGTTTCACAATAGAGGGTATGCGCGTGACATTACTGTTGCTGGAAGTTATGTGGGAATGCCTACTGAGTGGCAAAAAACTAATTTCTGCCATTGACAGCCCATACATCCAAACAGAAAAGTCCTATCTGATTGTATTAAACAAAGTTAAACTCACCAACATTGCAGCTGTACTGAAAGCTTGAATTATCCTCTTTCTATCTGCAAAGTTTTTGTTTCATAAAAATCCACCATAGGCATGTTAAGAGCTACTTTCTGTCAAGACATTCTGTGCAGATTTTTATTTTTCAAAGTGTCAGAGTTTGGAAGGAGTGCATCTCTCCACTCCGACATGTCTCCTTTCCGACATGTCTCCATTCCGACACTAACCCTATCTCTAACCCTAACCCTAAACCGAACCCCCATGGGAGTGTCGCCACTCCGACAATAAGAAGTCAATTTCGGAGTGGCGACATGTCGGAATGGAGAGAACCTCCCGTTTGGAAGCACTCGTTTTTAACAACACAACATCCTGCTGCCTCCTGCATTGTGTGCAATTTAGAAACAGGTGGTATGCAGGGCCATTAAGTGATTTGCAACTAGCACTTCCAAACTTCAACGCTCCATGCTGCTCAATGTTTTGACACTCAGTCTAGATTAGGGGGGCGGGTCCCAGTGGACATGCATGTATACCCTCTATTTGGCAGCTGAGAAAGCTTGCCGCCCTATAGGCCTCTTGCTTGACAAGCAGCAATTGGTCAGCTAACCTCAGTGATCTGGATGGAACATATAAGCTCACAATGCTTCATGTTGCGAAGCATTGTGAGCTTGTAGATCGTCTTTTGGGCCAAAGGATTTGGGGTTGAGGGAAAAAAGGAGCAGTATAGTCAGAGCACTCAGGGACCCCAGTCAAACAAGTGTACCGTTTATTAAAGGTATTCAGACTAATTCAGTCCGAAGGTTCATTAGTCCGAATTTAGTTAGGGTTACTGAGGTTAAGGTTAGGGTTAGGGTTAGAGTTGGGCATAGTATTCTTAACAAATTCGGACTAAAGAACAATGAACCTTTGGGACAATGCCATGGCACCAGGCTATAGGTCTAATCTCAGTTTTATTTTATTTTATTTTATTATCATTTTTTTGTCTCTCCACTCATACTTTCTCTCCCCAGCAGGTCTGCTTTCTTTAAAGTGACTTATTTTTCTGTAAAATTGCTTGTAAATATTGGTAGTTGGGGGCTGCGGTTTCTTAGGCTTGTTTCTAAGCTGTAGTTGCTTTACTGCTTATTCATGGGTTGCATTTGTAGTCCTAAACCGGCCATATTGAGGACCAACACAGGTGTTCAATTTGTCTGATTGGCATAGAACTAAGGTTCTACGTTAATCAAAACACCTGTGTTGGTCCTCAAAATGGCTGGTGTAGGACTACAAATGCAACCCATGAATTTGGGCTTGTTTTCTAATGTTGTTTAAACCACTGGTTCTCAAAAAAAATTTAATCAAAGACCCCATCTGACAATATTGGACCCCGTACCTGATTTGCGTTGTTAACTCAGTTAGCGCCGGGCGACTTTACGAGCGACTAGTTCACTATGGCGTTTGGTGCCGAGCGACTCGGAGCGACTTTTATATAAAAGCATTGTTTAAGCTTTTAATATGTGTTTATAGACGGAGCGAAATGGTTAGCTTACCTCAGCTAATGTCCACACGTAAACCGTGAAAAAAAAGGATACGATTATGACGTCACCTTTAAACCAGGGCTTCCTGTTGACAACAGGCCTCTGCTAGCGTTAGCCTCAATGCAACCATCCGACCCTCACGTAGCTTCACTAGGTCGGATTTTGATTCTGAAACTTTCTGTGTGGCATCTATATAAGTCCCGATGCCCATACCAATGGTGGTTTGAGACGATCAAGCACGAATTGAACAGTATTGAGCTGAAATGGTGACCGGCGGCCCGTCCATGTTAAGTCAATGAGGAC
This sequence comes from Nannobrachium achirus, assembly GCF_963921795.1. Lineage (NCBI taxonomy): Eukaryota > Metazoa > Chordata > Actinopteri > Myctophiformes > Myctophidae > Nannobrachium > Nannobrachium achirus. The sequence goes on along the minus strand of NC_137833.1, from coordinate 38,148,600 downwards.
CAAGTCAGCGTCTCATCCTGTTATGTGGATTTAAACAGGCTTAACATGGGACCATGTCAGTGTATGGTGTATGGTGGTCTCTAGTGGTCATCTGGTGGTATGGTATGGTGAACGTGCATTCGTTAAGGTGGTCTGGTTAAGGTGGTCTGGGGGGATACAAAATAGCTATTTCCTGGCGTTATAAGCGCACATTCATATTCATATTTTGGAAATCTGGCCCTGTATGAGTTAAAATGTTTAAAAAAAAAGAGAAAAAATCAAAAATGTATTTATATATATTTTCTTTGTTTCAAGATAATAAAAATGATCTGCGAGCTCACAATGCGACACAGTTGTGAGCTTGTACCTGTAGATCGGCTATTTTAAAATATCCAATGCATATACTGTGTGGCCTAGTCGCTTTTTTCGGGTTTGTTTTCATAGAGTACTTGGTTGCTTATGTCAGGGGTTCCCAAACTTTTTTGTCTCAGGGCACCCCATAAAAAATGTTTTAATCCGAGGCACCCCTACATAATAATTTTCACTCCCAGCACCTTATATTTATAGCATATCGTTGTTGTCGGGTGGAAACCTTGTATGTCCAAAACCATTCGTTTTGTATTTATCATCTATAAAATGTACTAAACTAGTGAAAACAGCAGATCTACAAGCAGTCAAGCACACAACGCCTCGCATCACGAGGCGTGTGCTTGTAGATCGGCTGTGCGACAGTCTTGTATGATGAAGCAGGGCTTTGCTTTACCAAAAGACGTACACATTTGAAACTTGGAGACACAAGGTTTCTGCCCGACAGTGACGATAATTGCGACCGTCAGGTCGCAGTTACTGTCAAAACCTCGACCAGCTGTCCGTCTGTCAGTCACACGTCACACGTCACACTTTTGCCCTGCTCATATCTCCGCAACCGTTGCCCCGATCCATGCCAAATTTTGCACACACACTCCTTGCCTGCCAAACCACAACCCATCAATTCTCACATGCCCCTCTTCTAGCGCCACCATGAGGCCGTTTCTAGCAAAATACAGTTTTGGACACTGCTCCTACAATTTTTGCCCTAAAATCACGCAAATCGGTACACAGTATGTCTACACTCATCTCTTCAACATGGATCTGTCCCATTTAGCGCCACCTTCAGGCCGATTTTTTAAAACACATTTTTGGACACTACTCCTACAGATTTTGCCCTAAAATCACGCAAATCGGTACACAGTATGTCTACACTCATCTCATCAACATTGATCTGTCCCATATAGCGCCACCATCAGGCCGATTTTTTCAAACACATTTTTGGACACTGTTCCTACAAATTTTGCCCTAAAATCACGCAAGTCGGTACACACTTGCTCTACACTCATGTCATCAACATGGATCTGTCCCATTTAGCGCCACCTTCAGGCCGATTTTTTAAAACTCATTTTTGGACACTACTCCTACAGATTCTGCCCTAAAATCACGCAAATCGGTACACAGTATGTCTACACTCATCTCATCAACATGGATCTGTCCCATATAGCGCCACCATCAGGCCGATTTTTTCAAACACATTTTTGGACACTGCTCCTACACATTTTAGCCTAAAATCACGCTGCGACCTGACGGTCGCTTATCTCCCGATTAGGGAGTCTTACTGGTTTAATGATTATGTTGCGACGAAAACGTTGAGATAATAGCCATTTTGGTTAGAACTGACTGAAAATAACTTTGTACTTCAAGTTTAAAATGATACTAAATATTTTTTTAAGTGTCCAAATAAATTCCAAATATTATCAAATTATCTTAGCGGCACCCTTGGACTGCCATCACGGCACCCCAGGGTGCCCCGTCACCCACTTTGAAAACCCCTGGCTTATGTATTCATTTTCGCAAAATCTGTCAACACTGGCCGCTCCCCAGATGTGTCTGCCCTCCATCGCTCCCCCACTCACATTCACATTATCAAGGTAATAAACTTCTTGCAGTCTTGACTCTTGTACTATCAGCTGTTTCTCTCAGCTAACCTCAGATGATCACATAATCCATAAAGATCGCCGCCAGCAGGGAACGGGTAATGGAAGTGGTTGCCGTTTTATTAATGCCCGAGCCACTGCCCTATGCTTCCTCATCCCCTGCAAATGATGTCATTGGGTCTGTAAGAGCCAGTGGTGGAAAAAGTACTCACATGTTTTACTTAGTAAAAAAAAAAAAAAAGTAAATGTATCAATACCGCAATGTAGAAATACTCCGTTACAAGTAAAAGTCCGGAATTAAAAATGTACTTGAGCAAAAGTACAAAAGTATTGGCATGAAAATGTACCGAAAGTAAAAGTACAAAATGTTTGAAAATAGCAGACCTACAAGCTCACAGCGCGTTGTGATGCGTCGCGTTGCGAGCTTGTAGATCGGCTATTTTCAAACTAGCCTAGGTATAAAATAGGGCTAAAGTGGTTTATTATAATTTATAGCTGCAAAGTAACTAATAACTAAAGTTTTCAAATAAATGTAGTGGAGTAAAAGTACAATATTTGGATCTGAGATTTAGTGGAGTTGAAGTAAAAGTATTGGAAATTGGAAATACTCAAGTAAATTATTGTACAAATACCTCATAATTGTACTTAAGTACAGTACTTAAGTAAATATACTTAGTTATTTTCCACCACTTGTCATTGGGTCTGTAAAGGCATTTCCTTTACGATGTAAAAGGGTTTCTAGTAACCGCCACACATTGAGAATAGGAGAGACACATTACACAACCCTACAGGTCAATATTTTTGAATACCTTCTGGGGAAAAACAGCATTGACATCAACAGCGTCGACTTACTGTAACCTGCTGCTGTTTCCGTCTTTCCCAGACGAGTCACGAGTCACGACATATGCCTTTGGGAAGCAGCTGGTCCGTATTGTGATTTTATAAAATGGCCATCTTAAGGCCGTGGCTGGGCCGATGGATGGGGCTGGTTGCATGCACCACTGTTTTACGGTACCCATCAGAGCGTGAAATTGTTTATTCTGCCACAGCCAACTGAAAACAGAAACAGGGGATTGCTTCCCCTCATTGCACAGCTGTCTGTGTAGTGTTGCTAATTTCAGTTCAGATTCAAATGTATTGTCACGTCACAGACTGAGAAATTAGCTCTCCATTGATTTACCTGAAATTCTTAATCAAAACGGTATTTTGTTTTCATGCCTCCCCCCTGAAATTTAAGTAATTGATTGTATCCCGAAGATATCTTCAAGGAGGCCTCAAACTATTACAATCATTGATTCTTATTTGCCTAGCTGCCCTTTCATTGACTATCCCCACACAACCACCACCAAAATAACAAATAAACTGAGCTATTTACATTTGGTATTGGTATAATGTCAAAATTACATTGTTTTACATTGTTTTCTGAGTCCACATTGACCACAGGTTTTGACATGCAGACAAACATTTAACGTTGACTACTGTTTGTCTACTGTTTGTATATATCTCTATATTTTGACTCCCAATGATATAAGTCAGTGTGAAGTTGTGTCAGTGAATGTGATGAAACCCCGGCTCTTGAGCTGTTTATACAACTTCAGTAACAAAATACCTTCCAGTGATGAGGGAAACCTGCTGTGACCTGTAAATGTGGCCCATGTTGTTTGTTACTGATGAGAGAGCGGAGAGGAGAGGACAGCAGGTAGTGTGCATTCCTCCCTCAAAGCTGGCTGCAGCTCTGATGATAAAGCTGCTCGAAACGCCTGCATTGTGCCACTGTGAGCGCGTTTTAATCCCCGTGATCTCACTAGCGGTGCTCAGCTCTGTGATCCTGCTTCATTCTGCAATGAACAACATGAACAACATTGTTCATTGTGGTGATTCTCAGCCCCTCTTTTTTTAGATTTGTTTTGGGGCTTTTATGCCTTTATTGGATAGGACAGTAAACTGACAGGAAATGTGGGGAGAGAAGGGGAGTGACACACGGCAAAAGGTCTTCCGGATCGGGAATCGAACCGGCGACACCGCCAGGCATCCATGCCTATGTGCCAATGCCTAATTGGTATGCGCCTGGCCCAGTAGGCCAGCGGGCACCCCGATCTTCATCTCTTTTAACTTCACGGATCCCAAGATTGATATCCATTAGGCCACAGTCCCCCATTTGATATGATCATTCTCTCTCTAGTCCCCAATGTACACTGTAAAAGTGTCAGACTGTCAGTTCAAGAATGTGCAAATGCTTTAAACTATCCATGATCATTTGGTTCGGGATCCCCTGGAACCCCCTCCATGACCTCTGGGGTACCCCGGACCCCACATTGAGAACCAATGGTTCAATGTATGTATTCGTCAACATACTGTAATTGTTTGTGCACGTCTGTCTGTCACTGTCTGTTGGCATCTGCAGGGGCGTCACAAGGGTGGGAAAAGTGGGACTGAGTTACTATAGGGTCCAAGGTGGAGGGGCCTTAAAGCAGATATACAATATGAATAATCTGCTATTTTTGAAAAGTCGTGAAAATGTTTTGAAATCTATGTATTTTTAAGCAAACGTTTGTAACTCAAATTTTGCTTTTTGGGGTCCCTGGAACTAAATATTTTGGGATGGAGGTCCGTGGCCAAATACATATCATTTTTGGGGTCCTTCACATGAAAAAGTTTGAGCACCACTGACATAGAAACATAAAAAATAAAATAAAATAAAAATAATTTGAAATATTCAAAGACATTTTCAAGATTTTTCAAAAATAGCAGATCTACAAGCTCGCAGCTGTAGCTTGAAGATCTGCTATTTTTCAATAGCTAAAGCACAAAATAATGCATAATAATGCATTCCCAGTTCTAAATGGGTTCAACCCCCTCCCTATGAAGAACATTCATGGGGGGCCCGCATGTGAATCCTCGTACCAGGGGCCCAGAATTTGGTGCGACACCCCTGGGCATCTGACTCTCTGCGTGTCTCTCTGTTTATCTCAGCACCACACCCATTTTGTCCACTGAATATGTGAACGCTAAACGAATCTCACAGAGCCTGTCTCCCTCTGCAGTCGAGCCAGAGTCTCTGCTTATAAGACCCCCACCTCAAAGCTTATACTTGGCACACATTATACACACACATTATAAACGGTTTGTGTGCCCACCCCCCCCCCCACCCCACTCTGAAGGTCTGTCTGCCCCACAGTGGGGAAACCGTGCAAGGACATATTAGTCTGGTTTGGACCGGAACTGGATGGTCGGTCGTGACACACATTTAGGTAGGTTAGTGGTTGACTAACTGGGTTAAAGCTCCCCTCCTCAGACGCCTCATTTCAGTCTATATCCTGAAGGGACAGATTAGAATAATGAATATCCGGGGGGGGGGTGGGGGGAGAGAAATGGAAGAAAATCAAGGGCTAGGGAGGATGAGAGAAAGAGAGAGAGAGAGGGAGAGATAGAAAATGTGTGCCTCTGTGTTTGTGTGAATGTTTAGTAATATGTTTCTGGCAGTGCTTAATTTGTGGGGGAACAAGGGGGATTGATTGGATCCGGCACCTATTTGAATATATTTTCATGTTTTTGTTCAATTTCTTGTAATTTTTCTGATGTGGTGCTTCATAGGTGACAGTGACACACAATAGCAAGCTACCGTATATATACACACACAAATGGTGTCATAGAATTTTGTTAACAATAAAATTATAGATTTGTTTTTAATATGGCAGTTATTCAGATTGATCATTCCAAATTGATTGGCTACCAGTGTTCTGATGGGCCACATGTGCCAGATGTTGCTCCTAATGTTATACTTGGTGCGTAAATGTAGGTCAAAATGATTTGACAAAATAAGGAAAGCGATGTCGCGCGCGCGACAGTTTACGCGTGCAGCCCGCGCGCGCACGGAGCCCCGGATCCGGCACCTGTTCACTGACAAATGAAGCACTGGTTTTCTGGTGTTTGAGTGTGCCTGTTTGGTGTGTGTTTGTGACCCAGTTTGTGTTCTACAGCTGAACAGAGTGGACATTTAAATAATGTGGAGAGCAGAGAGCAGTCAAAACAGCCATTTTGCTGTCAGCTATGGCCTTTAATGTTTGGTCTGAAAACACGTCCTGAAACACTTTGCAGGTGTCTGCATCCACACTCTGGAACTGGGGATTATAGATTGATTACTTGATGTCTTTTTCTTGTCCTTTCTTTTCATGAATGGATTTGCACAAAAACGTGGGTGGAAAGATTGGTCTTGGCTTGGCTCAAGGAAGCACTGCTAAATTGTTCACACTTATTGGCAAAAAGGGGGGTGTGACTGGCTATGAAAAGGGGTTTATAATGGTCCCAGGTAAGACTGACTAACTGGTCACATATATTCACGTATACATTTTCTACTCTTTTCACTCCTTTCCACCACTTAGCTCTTGTGTTTTTTATACACAAACACATATTAATTAGGGATGGGCAATATAATCGATATTATTTTCCAATACTGTATCGATGCAACAGGTTGTAGTATCGCAATATTTTATTATAGAAAATCTCTGTTCCCATGCATAGAAACCAATGGTAGAAATCTGGTCCTGACACTCTGCTCCTCTAGATGTCACTGTACTATAGCTAATTCGCCTTCCAGTGATTCAGCTCAATATATTGTATATCACAATATATTGTGATTTATCGTATCGTGACCCAAGTTTTGTGACACATATCGTACCGTGAGGTTCTTGCCAATACCCATCCCTATATATAATAGTGTTTGTAGGGCTGCTTGTCTCTCAAAAAGCTTGAGAGCTTATTTACATTGGTGGAACTTTGAGTGCAAACGTGTGTAACTGTTAACTGAGTGCCATGAGTTTATTTTTGTTTTATTTTTTTTACATGGGACCTGTTACAGCACAACTGGTGGTTATGCAGTTGCCTCCTCTGACCTCAACCCCCTCATTTCATTGTTAGTTTTTCTTTTATCGGCTGTGGTGTTTGTTCATATCCCCTCCTTCTCCATCCCTGCCTCTTCCCTCGCCTCTTCTTCCCGTGTTCCATCTCACCTCCTTCCCTCACTTCCAGGGGTGTCACACCAAATTCTGGGCCCTGGGTACAAGGATTCACTCACATTTTGTGCTTTAACTATTGAAAAATAGCAGTTATACAAGCTCACAGCACGGCACCGAGTGCCACGCTACGAACTTGTAGATCTGCTATTTTTGAAAAAGCGTGGAAAAGTCTTTGAATATTTCAAATCCTTCTCAGGTTTTTTGAAAAACCTATGTTTCCATGTCAGTGGTGCTCAAACCTTTTCATCTGAAGGACCCCCAACATGATATGTATTTGGCCACGGACCAAAATATTTAGTTCCCCAGAAGCAACATTTTTGTTACAAATGTTCGCTTAAAAATACATGTAGGCCTGTTCAAAGATTTGCACACATTTTCAGGACTTTTCAAAAATAGCAGATCTACAAGCTCGCAGCGCGGCACCAAGTGCCGCGCTGTGAGCTTGTATATCTGCTATTCTTCAATAACTAAAGTATACAATAATTCCAGGCCCCTCCACCTTGGGCCCCAGTAACTCAGTCCCCCCCCCCCCTTGTGACACCATTGCTTCACACCCCCTCCTTTCTGCTGAACTCACCCCCAGGGCAGGTGTGGGAGGGGGATTAACTATATGTGGGTGGATGCGTATCCTTTTAGTCCAAACTGCCTGGCCTTTAACCTTGCACCTTAGAGCCTCCAACCTCCCCTGCTTCTGTCTCACTAGTTCCTGGAGGCATTTATCTTTGAGGATCCTTGTCCAATGAGTGGAGAGCAATGTTTATACGCCTACTGTACTATGGGAAGCCCTCAGGGAAACAGAACAGAAGATAATTAGCATGTGTTCTCATTCTAGGTTTTAATGGCAGACTGACTTGGTTCTCAAAAGTGATCAAATTTGTGTTTGAAATTACAGAAAGAGAATTTGTGAATACATATGGGCAGAGATGCAAAACAGTAAAACAATATATAAATCAAGGATGTTGTTGTGTTCCATAGTAGTGTATATTCCAAAAAGGTAGTTCTGTATGTTTATTGTAGATGCATTCAGTGGCATTTCTGGACATTCTGGCACCCTAGGCAAGATTTCTTTCCCAAGAATAGAGATTGGGGCAAATGGTTACGGCACATAACTCATAGCGCAGGTGTGGGGGACCATATGAGAGAATCAGAAGCAGCTTTATTGTCACAGCACAGGTTTACAGAAGTAAAAATTGGGTGAAATTATTATTTTTTTCGTTCCCATCGTATCGTTATTTCCATAGAAAGAAAAGAAAGGGAAGAAGGGGGGTGGGGGGGGGGGGGGCAAGGGGAAACAAGACATTTATTTTTGCCTTATTGCTCGCTAGGCTGCCGTTCTGCTCAAGTGGAAGGATGGCTTCGTGATATAATGTTCTGTCTTAAGCTGGAGATGCGGTTCTCAGTTGCCAGCTTAGCTTTGAGAAGAAATGTTATAAGACCTGGGGTCCATTTATGACATTCTATCACAACCACACAAACTGCAACAAACCTTAAATGTCCATTTTATCTCCTTTGATTATTTTCATGCTTTTTTTATTTTAAGAAAACATAAAACAAATTATCGATATATTTTTGAAAATAGCAGATCTACAAGCTCACAACGGGTCGTGTTTTGACGCATTGTGAGCTTGTAGATCGGCTATTTTCCAATAGCCCATGCATAAAATACGTCTTAAGTGGTTAATGTGTATCTTTTATAATAATGAATCATTTATATCTGCAAAGTAACTAGTAACTAGTTTTCAAATAAATGTGGTGGCGTAAAAGTACAATATTTGGATCCAAGATGTAGTGGAGTAGAAGTAAAAGTATTGGATAAAGGAAATACTTTTCTGTTATTAGAGCACGAAGGGTTCCCAGTTCGAATCCGGGCTCCCCCTGAGTTAATGTCGAAGAGTCCTTGAGCAAGACTCTGAACCCCTAGTTGCTCCCGGTGAGTAGGTTGGTGCCTTGCATGGTTTTCCTCCACCACCGGTGTTTGAATGGGTGAATGTAATGCACAAGCTATGTAAAGCGCCTTGGATAAAAGCGCTATATAAATGCACCATTTCCCATTTATTTGACCATTTAGTTACTTTACACCACTGCTTGTAGTGGAGTAGAAGTAAAAGTATTGGATAATGGAAATCCTCAAGTAAATTACAAATACCTCAAAATTGTACTTAAGTACATTACTTAAGTAAAATGTACTCAGTTACTTTACAGCACTGTATCTGTGGATGATTTCACTGCCTTTACTGGGCGATCAGAGGTGCTGTTGTTGTAGTCAATGAGCACTAGAGGGAGTCAGAGAACAGAGAATGAGCCGTCCACACAGATCAAAAACACTGTTCATCATGTGTCTTGTTGTAAGGCATCCCCACAGATACTGTATGTGACAGTGCACTGCAGTCGCTAAACAGATGAAGTCAGTGGATGACGACTTACATGACGCATTTGCTGTCTAAATGCATATGAGCCATCTTGTCGACTGATGGGCTGTGAAACGAATGAGGGTGAAAAGTGTACGTGTCAACTGAGTCAGACAGGATTTAGCATAAAACACACCAGCCTGAACAACCTGACTGTATATCTGGAACACAGTTTCCTATTCAAATGAACAGCCAGATGTCATTATGTGCCTTTAAAACGTTTTCAGGCGAAGGACCCCTTAATTGAGAGAGATGAAGACCCCCAGAACCTTTTCATAGATTCCATATCGTTTCATTGTTTGACAGCACGATCATTAGTGTATTTTGGATTCATGCCAATTTGTGTTTTCAGATATTTAACCACTTGAACTGTCAATACTTCTCCCCTCTACACCAAACCTATTTGCAGAAAATAGCCAATCTACAAGCTCACAACGCCTCACTATTTTTGGCTAAAGTTCTCCGAATCTGGCTAAAAAGGAGATTTTATTTTTTTCTTTCTATCACACAAAGATTTGGAGGACCCCCTGTAGTAACTTTGAGGATCCCCTAGGGGTCCAAGACCCCTGTTGAAGACCCTTGCTTTAAAAGAACCACACCGGACAACCACACAGGATCCGCAATGCGACATGTTGCGAGCTTGTAGATCAGCTATTTTCAGCATAACGTTCACCCCAGAATAGGGACACGGTAGGTGGGGGTTCAAGTGGTTTTTAACCTTGTTGTGTGGACCTGTGGCCTACCGGTCAGGCCCCCGGCAGATGCCACCTTGCTGTTTGTTGTCTGCCTGCCTGCCTGTCAGGCGGTCAGGAGGGACACACTGTTATGTGGCCGCAGAGGTCAAAGGGTCAATGATATTGAGCACGCTGATTGGTCAAGTTGCACCCGTGGGAGTCGTAATGGCTGGGGGCCTGCGCGTCCCAGACCGCAGATAAGGCCCTGAGTCAAACAATGTGCTCGCAAAGATAGAGAGGAAGCTGTGTGATGATTTAGTGGACCCGGTCCACCCCGTCCACCCCCAGCTGCATCTACACACATACATCCTACACAGTTTCAGGCCAAGGACCCCTTAGTTGATGGAGAGACGAAGCAGGGACCCCCACAACCTTCTCTTAGGTTCCATACAGTTTCACCGTTAGACAGCATGATCATCGGTGCATTTTGGATTCATGTCAATTTGTGTTTTTTTCAGATATTTAACCGCTTGAACCGGCAATACTTAATAAACCTGACCTTTCACTCTGTACTTAGTCTGCTCTTTTTCCCCTCTACACCAAACCTCTTTGCCAAAAATAGCCGATCTACAAGCTCACAACGCCTCACGAGGCGTTGTGAGCTTGTAGATCGGCTATTTTTGTCTCAAGTTCTCAGAATATGGACGCTAGGGTTCAAGTGGTTAATATGAAAAAGGAGACAAAAAGGTTTCTATCACACAAAGATTGGACCCCCTGTAGTAACTCTGAGGACCCCCTAGGGGTCCCAGACCCCCTGTTGAAGACCCCTGTCCTACACCTACCGGTACACTGTGTAATCCTGACTGTCAAACTTGGAGAGTGTACAAATGAGCATGGTCAATGGACCTTACGGGTTCCATTTCGTTCACAGGATTTCACTGTGTACATACATTTATACGTAGACTAAAGCCTGATTGCATACACAGACTTAAGCCTGATTTATTCTTAGTTGCGGGCCGGTGTTGCATACACCAGAAATGGAAGATCTACGTGTAGATTGTAGATCAGCTATTTTCGGCGCACAGCACCGTGCGGTGCAACCAACTGTAAATCAGGGGTAACGTGATATAAGCGTATGTCTGTAATGACATTTCCGAATGCCGATTATGTCAGTTGACCTGGGGAGTGTTGATGACAAAAATAATGACAATCCGATCATTCTGTTGCGTTTATTTATTATTCTTATTTACATCCAAGTTAATCTTTTTTCAATTTGAAATCCATTCACATTCTGTTGATAGTGGATGCTTTATGGCCGTTCTCGGAGCCCATTAGGCATGGCTATGTGGGCATATGGCAGGGTGCCTGGATAATGGTGGAATACATCCAATAATAGTCCTTCTCCAGACTCCACCCAGCCCTGGCCAAGGTTGCTCCATTGTGGTTACGATGTTTCCTTTTTTCCTTCTTCTGTTGCCAAGTAGGGATGGGACGATAAGCGATATTATCGTTTATCGCGATAAAAAAAACACTCGCGATAATCGTATCGTGGAGATTTAATTTATCGTGATATCGTCCTCCGTCATGCACTGGGATCAATTCACCTTTTATTCGCCGAGCTGCATATCCGGTACCATTTAAACCCTCTATAATTGGTAAAAGGTACTTTAGTCAGGAACATTCACGTCAAGTAGATTTAACCATTTATTGCATAAATGGAATACAGTTAATCTTGGCGTTTAAAGGGCTCCGCGTTCGGAGATGCTCCCTGAATTTTGTGCAAGCTTTTCTGAGCATGCTAAGCAATAACCCCCATAGGGATACAATAGCAGAACAATAACAATACATTGACATGTAACTTAGTCGAATCACAGTATTTGAGCTTAACAACATGGACATGTAACTTAATCAGACGATCACAAGTATTTGCGCTTAGCCATACTGATCATGCAAAGGTGGAGGCTGGGGTGGAGGAGGCAGCTAACAGCGAATGATTCCAAAGCTTCGGAACCAAGCATAAAGCAAGCAAGTCATTGAGAGATTTGATTGGATTATGGCAGTCTGAGCTGACTGACATCTGACTACGGCTGGGCGGCGACTCGACTCCCATGTCCTGCATAAACTAACGCTGACGCTTCATTTATAATATATGTACTTGATACAGTCTTTTTTTCACTCTCTATCAAATGTTTTTTGCCAAAAAATAGCCGATCTACAAGCAACACGACGCGTTGTGAGCTTGTAGATCTGCTATTTTTTGGGCAAATGTTCTGCCCCAGGACAATGGATTTTGATTATCGCGATAATATCGTAAATCGTGATTTCTTTTGTCATAATCATCGTGATCGTGACATTTTCATATCGTCCCATCCCTACTGCCAAGGCGGCACTGTGTTTTAGAATATAGGACACCTTGGCAGCAGGCAGATGACTTTGACCATCAAGTTAGAGAGTGAGGAAGGTTGGCCTTTTCTGCTTGGCTATTATTAGAACTGGAATGGAGTGATATAATTGAATGAATGAGTGGATATAGTTGAGAAAGTGGCAGGGTTTGGCAAGCAGCAATTCTCTATACCGTAAATAGGTCATCAGACAATGAATTGCATCTGCTTACTGTATGACTGACGCTAACGAGTTGATGTTATTATTATTATTGATAATCAGAGATACTTTTTATTTAATTAATAGTAATAATAAAAATCAGTTGGTCACCATGTGGATAGATACCCATCCTACACGTGCGCGCGCGCGCGCGCGCGCGCACGCACACACACACACACACACACACACACACACACACACACACACACACACACACACACACACACAGACACACACACACACACACACACACACACACACACACACACACACGCGCGCGCGCGTGCACGCGCGCGTGCGCATCCTCCCCTCCCCGCCCTTTTCTTGCCATGCCATGCTCCTCATCCATCCATCCATGCTGTCCTCCTCAGAGCCGCCCCATTGGCCCTCGCCTAGCAACCGCATGATAATTTGGCATAATGTGACACCCTCCCACCCCTGATGCATGATGGGGACAGGGTAGTGAGCTCCGCTCCCCGTAATGCCAGCGTATGCTGCTGTGCATAGAGGGAAGAGAAGAGAGGCGGGGGAAAAAAGACAAATGAATTGAAGAAGAGATAAGGGGATTTCACGCTCATATTGATACATGCCTGGTGTCCACCGACTAAACCTGTTATGTGTCCCTGGTGGGTTGCTGACCCCCACCCTCTCTCTCTCTCTCTCTCTCTCTCTCTCTCTCTCTCTCTGATGAGTGATTTATACTCCATTGTGTCACACACCAGAAATAGCCCGATCTACAAGATCACAACGCGTCACGGCACAACCTGTTGTGAGCTTGTAGATCTGCTCTTTCCCGTGCGCGACACTGAGCGGCACCCAGCTAAGTATAAATCCAGCTTTGGTTTATGTGTCCCTGGTGGGTTTCTGCACCCCCCCCCCCCCCCCTCTCTCTCTCTCGCTGACAGAGATAAGGGGACATCCCTTTCTCTCTCTCATCTTCTTCCCGCCGCAATCTGTATGCACATTTATGCACAGACGTCGTACAGACACTGTACACACAGTGAAATGCTCTAGTTTTCATTTAGCGTCCATGTCTACTCTCTCAGGGTTAAACTAACACTGGAGTCCGAGGATGTCACTGTGTACATAACACTGTACTGTACATGCACGCGGTCGAGACCAAAAGGAGACAGGCAATGTGACAAGGCAGCCCCCTCGGCGTCGGTAGGTACTGTAGGACCCGGGCAGGTTCCCAGGTGCCTCCTCCTCCTCCTCCCCCTCCCCCTCCCAACACGCTGAGGCAAGGCAGGCAGGCAGGCAGGCGGGCGGGGGGGGGGGAACAAAGATGGCCGCTGCGTGCTCAGCTTCCTGCCCTCCACGTTGCAGCGTCTGTACGCCGGCGCGGTCGACGTGAAGGGCATTCTGACACTAGACGTCGTGATGTCTGTATTCTTCTCTTTTTTTAATGTCTTTTGTTTGTTTCTGTCTTTGTGTGCCACGTCGTCTGCCTCTTCTTCGGTGGCAGAAAATGAAAAAGGCGGTCTATTGTTTGTCTTTCTGTCTCCCTCCTCCACTTCCTCTACAAACCCACAGCCCCCCCGCTCCCCCACTCGCCCACACTCCCTCCCTCCCTCTCCGTGTTCAACAAAGGGCCGTGTGATTGGGTGAAACAAAAGCTCCCCTGGTCCTGTTTGACCTCTCCTTCATGATGTCAGCCGGTGGGAGACGCACAGCACACCGAGACAGTGAACACACTGACGGACACCGCAGACAGGACGGCTTGTCACGCAGACATGTTCGTTTAACTCGTGGGCTTGGGGCAAATGTAACCCAAATGCACGGGTCCATTTGGTTACATTTGCACACAGTAAAGCTCATGAGGGTATATTTAATTCTGATTTAATCGGTTATTCATCAGTTAATTGATTTGACTGATTAGTTGATTAGTGGTTTTAGTAATTGCCTGTTCATTTGTTCATTTCTTTTAGTTTACCAGTCTCTTTGTTCATTAATTCATCCATTCATTTCATTCATTCATTCATTTTTAATTTATTTTGAATGACTAATGGCCTTCTTTTCCCTGCAATTCCACCCACAGTTTCACAATGAAAACAACGCATGACGAATACAGCTAGTGTCCATTATCGTATTATCGAACACACTGTTTATCTACATTTTAATTTATTAGCGGGTCCCATTGTCTTCTTCCCAGAGACAAATTGGCAGAACGGAGCGGAAAAAATAAACAGCGTCTGTACATGTTAGTGCAGGTCCTTTCTACTGTGTGTGTGTGTGTGTGTGTGTGTGTGTGTGTGTGTGTGTGTGTGTGTGTGTGTGTGTGTGTGTGTGTGTGTGTGTGTGTGCGTGGGTGTGCGTGGGTGTGTGGTGGGAGGGGGATATCCGCACACAATTACCATCAGGACCATCCAATCCCCATTCCCCATGTCCTCTACACGTACTCCCCCTCCCCTCTCTCACTCAGGCACTTCCAGCTGGTTGTATGGGGGGCATTCAGTACACATGTATACTATACGCATGCATGCATACACACACACGCACACGCACGCACGCACGCACAGACACACACACACACACACACACACACACACACACACACACACACACACACACACACACACACACACACACACAGACACACACACACACAGACACACACACACGCTCCTCTTGCTCACACCCACCTTGTGTCCTTGCCTTCCCCCAGCTGGACTCCTCTCTCCTTCATTCATGTATTCACACACCTCAGAAACGGACCCAAATCGACGGGTCCATTTTTATACTCTCAGGGTTCAATTTAGACAGTGGATTTTACAGTGCACTCACACACACACACACACACACACACACACACACACACACACACACACACACACACACACACACACACACACACATGAATTTTGCCTATTTCTGTTGTTCTCATTCACAAACACACATGGTCGGACGCATGCACGTGCGCACACACGCACATTGTCGCAACACAGTCGTCTGTGTTGTAAAAGAACCGGTAAATCCAGGTATAGCAGAGAAGTGAGAGAGAGAGAGAGAGAGAGAGAGACTGTTAGGAGGACACCCTGAAACAGAGTGTGGTTGCCTTGGTAACCATTTCCCTCCCTCCCTTCACTTACAATCTCTCTCTCTCTCGCTCTCTCTTTGTCCCTCCCTCCACCTCTGTGGCTGGTGATGCTCCTCGCTCTCTCTCCATCCTTCCATCCGGTGTGTGCTCTCCTCTCCTGCTGGACGCAGCTCCTCTCCTCTCCTCTCTCTCACACTGCCAGCCCAAAGACACGAGAGGAGGAGGAGACGACAAGAAGCCAGCTGCTCGCTCTCTTCTCTCGTCTTTCACACAGAGAGAGAGAGACAGAGAGAGAGAGAGAGAGAGAGAGACGAGCAATCAGATACCAGAACAGCCAGCCAGCAGCTCAGACCTAGAGCACAGAAGAACATCAACAACAACAGCCAAAAGTAGAACAAGGATGATAAGCATCCTTGGACCATAGAGAACATTGCAAAGAAGAACAAGAACAACAAAAAAACCTATTCTCCTCCATTCTCCTTTTCAAGGAGGGCATTTTTCTTCCTTTCCCCCCCTTTCCTTTTCTACCCCGATTTTTTCCTCTGAGATCCTGGTTTTGTCGAAACTTCTCTGGGATTTCAGGTGAGGCGCGCGTGTGTAGTGTGGTGGTGCCTTGCTTTTTACCGCGTTCCCCGTCATGGCTCACGCGGCCTCCCAGTTGAAGAAGAATCGGGGGGAGGTGGATGTGAATGCTATAGAGGACGAGAAGGAGAAGAGGAGGAAGAATAGGAGAGCGGCGTCCCGGGAGCTAAAGAGAAAGGTACTACTGAGTGTGACGCGAGGCAGGAGTTGACACACCGGTGGCCGCGGCTGCCTAGCTGGGCTGGTGGCTTCACAGGCTCCGCTCAGCTGGCAGCATCACCGGAGCGTGACTCTGTCGCTTTGTGTGTGTGTGTGTGTGTGTGTGTGTGTGTGTGTGTGTAGTGTGTGTGTGTATGTGTCTGCACGACAGCCTATATCTCCGGTGAGCTCGAAACTGTCAAACATGCATACCTGCTGGAGCAAGCACATGCAATGTGCGGAAGTTCCATTTTCAATTATCAGGACACATGCATTCCGCTTTTGATAATGTTCCTCATGTGTTTGTCTTATCTGTGCGTGCGCGTGTGTGTGCGTGCGTGCGTGCACGACCGCATTTATGTGTGCAAAGAGCTTGTGTGTGTCTCAATACACGTGACAGAGGCGTGTGTGTGGGCAGAGGGGGTGTATAACTGTTCAAAGTCAAAGAGATTTCACCTGTTTGTGTTCAATGAGATTTCAGCTGGCTCTGGATCAGGTGAACGCTTTTAAGGTCACTCTATAAGCATTTGCCTCCCACTGCCCCCCCACCCCCGTCTCACTCTGTTAATGTGGTCTGCTTTCAGTAGAATGTGGTGGCAGAAATGTATAGATTGCCAAATATATCTCGTTGGCCTTCCATTCAATGGGTTTGAGCCGAGGGTCTGGTCAGCAAGCTTTCACAGTACATGTGCTAATTCAACTCAACTACAGCTGTCAATCTAACAGCTGAGCTGACTCCCCCATGCTTACTCTCTCACTCTGTCAGCAAATCGTGTACTTCTGTAACTATTTGTATGTTGGCCTTATCTTTAGTACACATCCTTATAAGACCATTTAGGAGAGCATCTCTGTAACTAAGCTGTATGTAAGCAGACATGGCTTCCTTTAACCACCCCTCCATCCATGTCTCTTTGTCTCATTCAATCGGGAAAGCTATTGTTAGCAGTCATGGTTATGGTATACTTTCCTGAGATCAGTGCATCCAGATGGCTGATCTGTAGCTCGGCCCACGTGCTATGGTTCAAATGCAATCATTCCATATTTAAAGACACCTTGTTTTTACGTTCATTGCGTGACAAAACTATGTTGTCAACAGGGAGAGACAAAATAAGCACTGTATACAGTAACTCCTTGCATGTTGTTTTGACTTGGTCATGAGCGAGTGCGTGTGCGTGTATGTGCGTGCGTGCGTGCGTGCGTGCGTGCGTGCGTGCATGCATGCGTGCACGTGTACCGTATGTGGCTCGGTGTGGGTGTGCGCCTGGATGCACAGACAGTTATGTATAATGCATATGCAACTGAGTTATTGATGACGAAGCTTTTCATATGATGGAGCAGAGAACTGTAATGCACGTGGCTACCCCTCTCTCTTTCTCTGTCCTCATCGCTTATCTCATCATCTGTCACATGCTTTTCTCTTCTTTTTCCTTTTTGGATGCAAGTAGATTCACTTCATAGTTCATACAGAGTCAGAGGGTATTTGCAACATAAGCTACCGTCCCAAAAGGGCTGTGCAGTGACTTTGAATGCATCCCTCACTGTCTGCCATACTTTTGTTTCGTAGGTACGGCTAATAGATTAGTTTCGGGGGTAAAAGCATCCCGGCAGGGCCCTCTGTGTATTGGCTGCAGTGAGATTTGACCGTGAGAGATCTGTTCAATAACGGTGACATTTACTGTACTTTGTGCCCATGGGCGCTCGGTTTTGAATTATGCTGCTGGCGACGTTATTCGACCTCGGCACAAACAGCTAGCAGCCAGCCCTGCATGCCGAGGCCCTGCTGCAAGTAGGGCTGTCACGATTATGACATTTTACATGACGATTAATTGTCGCTCAAATAATTGCGATTAACGATTTAATTGTATTTTTTGTCGTTGACAATTACATTTCTGTTCGGCTTTTAGGCTTTGAAGTTGCACATGGCAGATATGACACATAACCTAAATATACAAATAAATATTTGACAACTTTCTACTTAAAAAATAACATTGATAGTGGAAATAGCCGATCTGCTATTTCCACTATTTCTGAAAATGTATATGTATGAACATTTCTCAACATTCACGATTATGACGATTATGACAAAATATTTGCGAATATGTCAAGTAATTGCGATTAGGCGATTATGTAATAATTGTGACAGCCCCACCTGCATGCTGCAAGTTCTTATGGACCAAAACGCCGGCTGGTTTCCACCAAGTTGGACTAACCTTTTCCAAGGGGAATTAATTCATGAAATATGAATGACTTTAACCGTATCCTATGTGTGCTTCAGAGCCCATTTGCATAATGGTCATGATGCCCCTATCATGTGCGTATACAGCGCATGTGTGAGTGTTGGCGAGAATGTCGCATGTGTTTGCGAGAGATGCTGATCCATATAGGATATATTATCATGGTTCTGATTGAGGGTCATATTTCATGTGCAACAGAGAAGGGAGACGAGGAGAGGGGAGAGCAGACGGACGGGGCAGGGGAGGAGAGTTGTATTGATTAGCTTATGCATAGCACCATCCATAAGGATAATCAGCTTTCTCTTCCCACCTCAGCTTGCTGTGTGTCCTTCCCTCTGTCCTCACACCAATCCACTCTGCTCTGCCTCTCTCTCTCTCTCTCTCTCTTATGAGTCTTCTCTCCTCCCCTGTCCCTTTGTGTGGCTTTAGTTTCCGCCTTTCCCTCTCCCTCATTCTGTGTGTGTGTGTGTGTGTGTGTGTGTGTGTGTGTGTGTGTGTGTGTGTGTGTGTGTGTGTGTGTGTGTGTGTGTGTGTGTGTGTGTGTGTGTGTGTGTGTGTGTGTGTGTGTGTGTGTCTCTCTGTTTCTGTCTCTCAGTGTCTTTCTTTGACCGTTAGTTTCTTTACTAGCTGTATTGTTTGGCTAGCTACTTTTCATATTGCGCTGTCAGAAAAGAAAAGCAAAGTCGGACACTAAGGTTAATCTGTTTGTTAGTTGTGTATTTGAGGGAGGAGGGGGTTGGACGTCCTAGCCCTTGTATAGAGGCAATCTACTCGCACGCACGCACGCACGCACGCACGCGCGCACACACACACACACACACACACACACACACACACACACACACACACCCACACACACACACACACACACACACACACAACGCTGGTCAAACACATATCAGAGGTGCTCTTCCTTCACTCAGGGCTGTGCTGGCCGCAGACCAGAGCCCACTTTTTTATTCCTCTTGATGGGTTTGGGTTTGGCTGCCCTTGCTCTTGCATCGTTTACTCCTGCCTGGTGGCCTTCCAAGTCTCTCTCTGAATCACACGTTGCATGGGGAGAGAGAAGAGATGACACGGTCAGTGCCAGAAAGCTATGACAGAGTCAGAGGGATGAGGGAGATGGACAGAAAGGACAGAGACGAGGAGGTTTAACTCGTTTTAGTCAGGAACACTCACGTTAAAGTAGATTTAACCTTTTATTGCAACAAATGGAATACAGTTAGACTTGGCGTTAAAGGGCTCTAATGTTCCCTGAATTTTGTATACATTGACATATTAGCTTGAATTAGCAGACATAAAATCACAAGTATTTGAGACCGACTCATCAAAAGGTGGAGGCTGGGATGGAGGAGGAGGCAGCGAAGCAGCAGCGGATCTGAGGCTCAGATCCAAGACAAGCAAAAGCCATAGTGAATGCAAGCCCTATTTAAAGGAGCCTCCCTTACTGTGCGTGAGCTCTGATTGGATTATGACTGTGATGGTATGATCAGCAGATCTGTGAATGGAAAGGAAAGGAAAGGATCTGACTGACAGCTGAGGTGTCCTGCATGCATAAACTAACGCTATAAGCTTAATTTATTACCCAAGCCCGAGTTTCCAGAGTTATTCCCATTGTCTTTGCGTGCCCAGGCCCGAGTTTCTCGAGCTATCAATTAGATTTGATTCAAAACAATCCAAAATGGGATCGCCGCACCAGGGTTACTAAGTAACCTAGAGCTGGTGCTTCCGTTCTGGGCCCAGAACCAGAACCGGATATGCATTTTTGGGGGTTGGGACAACAACACGTTTCTCTGTGGCCACTTTCTCCTGCGTTTACTTCCTTGTTACATGCAGCAGCATTGCTAGCAGCAATGCTAGACATAGACATCAAAGGGGGCTTGAGCCCCTGCCCTTTTATCCGTCTGTAAAAAGTGCCCTCTCTTCTAGACCATGAATGCAGTTTTTACTATGGTGAAAGAAATGCAAATGCCCTCTTTCCATGCCTTACCTGAAGGCAGCATTCAAGAGAATTGCCTTGTTCTCCAGTATTGCCTTTTTTATGCTTAGTTTAGTGTGTTATGAAGTACCGAAAATAGGCGACCTCCATGCTCACAACGCGTTGCGCTGCGACGTGTTGTGAGCTTGGAAGTCTATGCTATTTTCAATATTTTCACCACAAGCCCTTTTAGAAATTCAGCCCCTGCCTCTCGAACATTCTCTGCACGTCCCCGACGATGGACACACACGACACGTGGCCACGTTAAAAGGTAAGAAAATCGTGGCATACAACGCAGTCAATGAGTTAATAAATGAAAACAAATCACAGATACGTACAGACAACGAGAGACAATGACATAGATAAGGAGACGAGTGGGTCAGTGGGGGGGTCGGGGGTAAAGACAGTGAGAATGAAGAGAGAGAGAGCAAAAAAAGAAAATGGAAACACTGAGAGAGAGAGAGGGGAGTGTTTGAGAGATGGGAAATAGCTGAGCTCGTGAGGTCTGCCATTCTTATCAGGCACCACTCAGTTGAGTGTAGACCCTTAATGGATTGCTGGGGCGTCTGGGGAACAATCGTGGCTACTGCTGCTGTCTCACCCCTCTCAGACCCTTAACCACATTAACCCTGGTGTCCCTAGCAAAACATTGCTAAACAGTAGACATGTCTATAAGCTAGATCAGGTAGCTTTTGCTATTTGCTATCAGTCATACAACAAAGCATGTACATTATATGAGGCTTAAAGTGGTGCACGAATGCATGCATTTCAGAGGTGCTCTTCCTTCACTCAGGGCTGTGCTGGCAGCAGACCCCGAGACCACTTTTTGAGCGGTGGTCACAACGCTCCTATACGTGGCCGTGTGTGTGGGTCTGTCTGTCTGTCTGTTTGTCTGTCTGTCTGTATGCGTGTCTGTATGTAGCCTACAGTACCTTTTGTGACCACACATGTTAAGGGAGGGGCGCTGTTGTTCAGGCCAGGCCAGACACACACACACACACACACACACACACACACACACACACACACACACACAATATATATATATTTGTTTTGCTGTTGCGCAGCCTCCACGACCACCGCTCAGTTCACACGGGTGTGATTTTTTATTCCTTTTGATGGGTTCTGGTTTGGCTGCCCTTACAGTATATACGGCTTAAGAGGTTAAGGACATGGTTCCCCCTGCATAGAGCAGGGGTCTTCAACAGGGGGTCCGGTACCCCTAGGGGGTCCTCAGAGTTACTACAGGGGGGGCCACCAAAGCTTTTTTTTTTTTTTTGAGCGGTGGTCACACCGTCTCCATAGCATGGCCGTGTGTGTATGTATGTATGTATGTGTGTGTGTGTGTGTGTCTGTCTGTATGTAGCCTCTGGTGTAGCCTGAGTACCCTGGGTGACCAGAGAGGTGCTGTTGAGTCTAGCCTGCCCTGAGCATCAACTGCAATACACACACACACACACACACACACACACACACACACACACAGGCATCCCCCCCCCCCCCCCCCCCACCACCGCTCAGTTCACACGGGTGTGATTTTTTATATATTAACCACTCGAACCCTAGCGTCCATATTCGGAGAACTTTAGCCAAAAATAGCAGATGTACAAGCTCACAACGCCTCGAGCTTGTAGATCGGCTATTTTCAGCAAAGAGCTTCGGTGTAGAGGGGAAAAAGAGCAGTCAGAGTGAAAGGTCGTGTTTATTAAGTATTGATGGTTCAAGTGGTCAAATATCTGTAAACACAAATTGACATGAATCTAAAACACACTGATGATTGTGCTGTCAAAAGATGAAACTATATGGAATCTATTAACTATTAGGTTGTGGGGGTCCCTGCTTCATCTCCCTCTCAACGAGGGGTCCCTGGGCTGAAAACGTTAAGGACCCCTGCTGTATGTGTGTATGTATGAGGTGCGTGTGCGTGTGTGTATGTGTGTGTGGTGTGTGGGTGCGTGCGTGTAAAGTTTAACAGTGATCCGAATGGGTCCATGCATGGGCCATTTTTATACTGCAGAGACAGATAGGGAGATTGTGCACGGCTCTTCTGCAGCCACATTGCAGGTCATCTTAAAGTCTGAACGGGAAACCCCTGTTACGTTACATAAGTCCTCCAAGCTGCTTTACTTCTAATGACATTATCTAGAGCTGGGTGCCTAGGAGCCCCGGCTGGATTCCCTGAGAGAGAGAGAGAGAGAGAGAGAGAGAGAGAGAGAGAGACATAAACAGAAACAGAGAGAGAGAGAGAGAGAGAGATGGCCCTCACCCAGGGGCGTCACACCAAATTCTGGGCCCTGGGTACTAGGATTCACTGCGGCCCCCCCATGAATGTTAACTATTGAAAAATAGCAGATATACAAGCTCACAGCGCGGCTGCGAGCTTGTAGATCTGCTATTTTTGAAAAATTGTGAAAATGTGTGCAAGAAACCTATGTTTCTATGTCAGTGATGCTCAAACTTTTTCATGTCGAGGACCCCCAAGATGATTTGTATTTGGCCACGGACCTCCATCTCAAAATATTTAGTTCCAGGGACCCCCCCCCCCCCCCCCCCCCCCCAGAAGCAAAATTTGAGTTACAAAGTAAAAAAATACATATATTCAAAGATTTGCTTACATTTTCACGACTTTTCAAAAAAAATAGCAGATCTACAAGCTCGCAGCGCGGCACTCGGTGCCGCGCTGTGAGCTTGTATATCTGCTATTTTTCAATAGCTAAAGTTACTAGGGCCCCTCCACCTTGGGCCCTGGTAACTCAGTCCCACTTTCCTACCCCTTGTGCCGCCCCTGCCCTCACCCCTCAGCAACTCTGGCATGAGTCGCCTGCTGCTGCCGTGTCCCAGTTTACATGCTGCACCACCAGTCCACCACGCACACTGGTGCTGTACCTATATCTGTCATCACACTTATATGGGCCATCGACTACCTTGTGCACAAGCTTATTATTTATCATAGTGCCTCCCTCTGGTGCTGTATTGATTCTGTAAGTGAGTTAGGCCACCACTTGTCTGACGTCTCTGTGAATGTGTGTAAAGTAGTTTTGACGGGAGTGTGGCTCAGTAGGATAATAGGGCCTGTGTGTCTTTTGTTTCGTTTGTTTCTGTGTTTTTGCAGAGCTAGTCTTTCAAACCACGCCGCGCTGGATCAATCCACGCAAAGGTTCTGGTGCACATGTAAGCCTCCATACATGTATGTTTATACTGGATGGCCAAAATGTTTGTTGGGAAAATGAAAACGAAAAATGTGTGTTCAACACCAAAACCTCTACTATTCTACTATCTACTATTTCTACTATTTCTAGGTAAAAAAAAAACCTATCTCGACAACATGCAGATAGGAGGTTTACTTTTGACCTAGAAATAGTTGGGCTATTTTTTTGTTAAATAACTCTTTTTACAGCACTTAATTATGCTTCTTTTGAGAGCAAGACATTCTACAGGTCTGTTACAAGTATTACCATTAACATTTTTTATCAACTCACCCTCATGGTTTCACCACCTGACACCAATCATTAGCAATCAACCAGGCAGTGCAGATAGGAGGTTTTGAGCTTCATCATTTTGCCACGTTTGCAAAACTGTCAAATGTCATGTTCTAGTCACATGACATTTTTTGCAAAATGAGGGGCAGAACGATCTTGCAGACAGACTGACCATGTGCAGCATAGCCTGTTGTCCTCTTTTCAGGTGAAATCCAAAAATCATGAAATTTGCAGATAGGAGGTTTTGCATTTTGGCCATGGGGTGTCAGTGGGCTCGAATCAGATTGACACCTTTCCCAATATTGGAGTCATACTGTATGTCATAGATACGTCACAGAGTGGCCACATGGGAGCCACTGTCATTAGAACCTGTCTTGTTGTTGTATGTGTTTTAAACTTTTTTTTGTTCAATTGCCTTGCCTCACTAGTATCTACAGTATATCCACTCAACTGACAATAAGAAAGTTATCCCAAAACTGCAGTTGGGACGGCCAGTCCACTTCCATTAAAATAGTCCACTGGTGATTAGTGAAATTGAGCACGTCACGTCAATGAGGTGATTAATTATTATCCTCCAGCCACCTCAGCACTTCATCAATGATGAGGATCCACATCGCGGTGAGGCGTGCTGAATGTAAAGTGTGACTTCTTGTGGCGACCTTTTTGCTATAAAACGTACAACAGGAGGGATGTCAGAGGCCGCCGGCGTTGCGCTCTCCGTCTCTCCTCCCTCAGAGCGTGCCCATGGTAACAATGGCAAGCCAGGAGTCCCAGGGAGGCCCATAATAGGAAAACTAGACTCTGGAGGTTAGCAGGGGAAGAGAGGTGACAGAGTCATGGTGAGGAACCACGCGACGGGGGAGTGTATGTTTTAATGGTTTGTCTCTAATGCTCCTTTCTTTCTTTCTTTCTTTCTTTCTTTCTTTCTTTCTTTCTTTGCGTTTTGTTTAAAACAAATCCGCCACGTGTGTGCCAAGCCCCCATTCGCCTCCCCCTTCCCGTCAGCCCATAAAAGATGGAGGTTAATGAATTCGGCACTCATGCATGCCTAAGCTAATTGCATTGGCATTGGGAGCTCCTCCCACTATTATACAATGTTTTCACCATCAACGTAGCCGCAGGCGGGATGGCCCGGGCCTACATGTGTGAGAAAGCTGCCAAGCTTTCCCTCCTAGTGGTGGCGACCACTGATCTTGTATCTTATTTCAGACCTTTATATACACAGTATAAGCTAAAGAGAGGATATGACCAGGGTTATTTTGCACTATGCGCGCACGTGCGTGTTAGACCCTCAGTCCCAGACTGTAGTAACGAATAGGAGAGTGTTCTCATCACTCAAATGGACGGGCCTGTCAAAGTCAGCTGAACCGTCAACTGTAAACAGCTCACCTCAACACACAATAATGCACACTAAAAGGGGATTTCTGTCATTTATAGTAGTTGATCCTTTCCTGCTAGCAAATGTGAGAGAGAGAGAAACAGGTGTATCATGGTATTCTCTTGAGTCTAGCACTGAGCAATTAAAACAGCCCAGTCATTGCTGTATTGATGCATGACGCCTCTCTCAATGGAAATGTTTTCAAGGGTGATGTTTTCAGAGAGACCTTGCAGGACATAATCTGAAGGCCAATGAAGCAGCGGCCTAATTGTTTTTTCCCTAAAACCTGATAGTGCCCGCTGCGTTGGTAAAGGTTTGTGCATGTAATTCATACACACATAATACACTGTGCAAAATCTGTGGTTAGCTTGTAATCCACACTCCTGCGTTCCGCAATGTTGGAAATGTGCAACATCCTCTAAGAGGCTATATTTAAAGACACCCCTCACTCTACTGCAAACCAAATCAAATGAAGTTATATACTAGTAAGATGCCCTAAATGGCGATGTCTGCACAATGTCTTGGCCATCTGGCCAGTGATGTACAGTATATCGGACCAGTTACCCATATATGGTGACCTCTGGTACCTATGTATGGAGATCCATGTACTGTATATGGAGATATGCAAAGGGTTAAAGACAATTAAAATAGTTAAAAAAGGGGGGGCATGTCATGGAATTCTGATCAATCAGTAATCAATGAGGCAATCAGGAGACCAGACAATATTCTAGGTGCTGATGGTTATGCTTTATGTACATGATATCATGGGGAGAAGTACAATAACATTCATGTCAGAGGTACGGTAGTTCTGCCAGGAGGCACAAGTCAGAGATCACAGTTATACCGTCGCTGCTTCAAGGACGAGCTGAACCTTAACAAGATAGGCTGTACCAAAACAATAGCTATCAGGCCTAGTGGAGACCTTTAGACTCTTACAAGCTTTCAAATATCACAATGTATTGTATAAGTACCAGTGAGACGCATAAGGGCGACCTCGCCCTAAAGGGCGAGGTTGCGCCATCTGTCTTGGCCATATATGGATTCTGTTAGTGTGGTTCTCCTAACAGGGCATCATCTGGGATACAATCCCTTTTATGCCCATATATGGAGATCCCTGACAGAATCCCTTTCTTGCGTCTGTTGGATATGGGCTTAATATTGATGACATTGGGGATCTGACATTGGGCATAAAAGGGATTCTGTTAGAGTGGTTCCCATGACATAACACCATACAATCCCTTTTATGCCCATACATGGAGATCCCTGTCTGAACCAGCCACACCACTGTGATGTCACCTGCTTATGCCCATAAACAGGTGACATCACAGTGGTGTGATGTCACCACTGTCGGCCCAGCTCTGAGTAGTTGACATCCCTGTGATGTCACCTATGATGTCACAGTGATGTGTCAGGGGAACCACAGTGTCAGGCGTTATCCCTGCTCTGAGTATCTGACATCACTGTGATGTCACCTGTGATGTCACCGTGATGTGCCAGGTGAACCACAGTGTCAGGCGTTACCCGTCCGTCTGCGGACAAGATGTGCCGGTTCTGACAGTAAATTCGCAATTATCATTGATGGTAAATATAAAGGTTAGATATAAGCAGTCATATTTTCTTCCTCTGGGATCAAGGTAAACTGGGCTTAAACATAGACCTAGCTGACCCTGGAAGGATGTTTAGTCGTGGTCCACAAGAGGTAGCAAATCTGTTCTTGTCCAGGTTTTAGTTCTAACTAAAAGTGTGGTAGTCAGTCAGAGAATCTCAGGGCTTTTCCTGGAACATGCATGCCGCTGTTGCTCTACATTAGTCCCAGTCTCCGAGGGGAAATGAAAGCATGTAATAAGGATTGTTCTAATTATCGATCCCACGCTCGGAGGGTCCTCGCCCTCGCCGGGAGAATCACCTTCGGGGGGATGGTTTGTGTGTGTGTGTGTGTGTGGCAATGGTCGGTGGGAGCGAAGGTGTCAGGGAAGCCTCGTAACTGGAGACCACTTTATAGGGGGGGGGGGGGGGGGGGGGGGCGTCTGAGAACTTGGGGAGAAGCCATGTCCATGTGGTGGGAGTGGGCTTGTTTCTCGTGCTCTGTCTCACTGCATGCCAGGCACGTGCACACATAGACATCAAAGGGGGCTTGAGCCCCTGCCCTTTTATCTGTCTGTAAAAACTGCCCTTTCCAGACCATAAATGCAATTTTTACTATGGTGAAAGAAATGCAAATGCCCTCTTTCCATGCCATACCTGAAGGCAGCATTCAATAGAATTGCCTTGTCCAAACTCTCCTGAACTTGAATGCAGCATCTTAAGAATTGCCCTCTCTGTGTAGAAATCCATGCCGTTACGCCACATCTCCAGTATTGACTTGGTTATGCTTAGTTCAGTGTGGTTTCACACACCGAAAATAGCCGACCTCCAAGCTCACAACGCGTCGCAGCGCGACGCGTTGTGAGCTTGGAGTACTGCTATTTTCGGAAATTCCAGCCCCTGCCTCTCTAACATTCTCTGCACGTCTCTGCTGCATGCTGTTGGTTTGATATGTCTGACATAACGGTTATTATTATTGCTATGTGTGACAGGTAGTTGCTGAAACACATGGACAGCATTGGGGAGGAGGCTTTTTCAACCTTTGCTAAAAGCTAAATAGAGTGACGCGCACGCATGGGCGAGTCAGACTCAGAGAGCCAGAGAGAGAGAAAGGAGATTGCAAGAGGAGATGGAGGGATGGAGGTAAAAGAGAGACAAAGAGAAAAAGATAAGGATTAATAGAGTGAGAGAGAGAGACCTCGCATAGAAGCAGAGAAGAGCGAGATAAGAGAAAAGAGAGAGAATTAGAGGGAAAGGGAATGTGATGGTAAACCTAAAGGTCATTTGAAGGTGACTGAAGTCTCCACTGATATCCCCGTCACTATCTATCTCTCTTTCTCTCTCTCTCTCTCTCTCTCTCTCTCTCTTTATACCTGTACATCTCTCTTTCTGTCTATCTCTGTCACTGTCTGTTTTTGCCTCTCTATCCATTTCTCCCTGTCTATCTCTCTTTCTGTCTATCTCTGTCACTGTCTCTTTCTCCCCGTCTCTCTCCTTTCTCCCTGTCTATCTCTGCCTCTCTCCCTGTGCTGTAGGAATGTGCTCATTGTGTTCACATTTGGCGTGACAGAGAAGGACTCATATTTTTGGTATACGTGCAGCTCTCCCTCTCTTGTTCAGACCGGATTTTGGAATTTTGTGTGTCCCACAAGCATGCTCACATGTGCGAGCGTGCGCCACGCACGCACGCACACACACACTCACAAACAAAAATAACACTAATAACCATGTCTTTCTAGCCTTCGACTTTGCTGATAATTGGCATATGGTTGCTCACTGCCACAATAGCTACACACTGCGTGCGTGCGTGGATGCTTGTGTGTGTGCGTGCGTGCGTGCGTGTGTGTATATGTGCTACGAGAGGATATTTCTGTTTGAATGTGACGCATATAATGTGATTCTTTCATTCCTGCTCGGCAACAGAGGGTGAGAAGAAGTCAAGTATTTTGCATTCTAAATCGGCACGTGCGTTATAAATTCCCCTCCGCTCCTCGGAACATAAGCTGGCATGGTGATCACAAGCCTCTCTCGGAGGACGCGACACTACAGTGCCTCTTTGAAGTTTCCACTGATCCACATACTGTATACATATGGTCTTGTGGAATTGTGTAGGAGGTATTGGAAGAGAGATAGACCTAGAGATGAGACGTTTCAAACCGCTGCTCTCAGTGTTAAGCCCAATGTATTCTTTTTTGTGCGACCCTGTCACGAAAATAGGCAGTCTTTTTCTTATATTTCTCACAGGGGAAAGTTCAATTAGTGCAAGACAAGTGCATGTACATTATACACCTTGATCATTCAGTCCAGCATGGAGCATCGCTGTAGTTGGAATGAAAGTCATGCATGGTTAGGGCTGTCACGATTATGACATTTTACATGATGATTCAGTGACGTCATTACGTGCGCATCCCGCGTCTCTGACGCATTCACGTTGCCTAGAGACGCATTCACGTCAGTGTTCTGGGGTCCCACGGACGCATCGCCTCCATTGGAGTCCACGTGAAAATAATTTACCACGTCGCGAAAAAAAATATATTTTAAAAAGTCCA
Source organism: Nannobrachium achirus (assembly GCF_963921795.1). Taxonomy (NCBI): domain Eukaryota; kingdom Metazoa; phylum Chordata; class Actinopteri; order Myctophiformes; family Myctophidae; genus Nannobrachium; species Nannobrachium achirus. The sequence goes on along the minus strand of NC_137833.1, from coordinate 38,118,937 downwards.
CAGACGCCACCATTGTTCATGGGTGAAGGCATGCTACTGTACCCTACGTTAACACAAATGAAATCCGCGTAGAAAGTCTTAAAACAGACGATAGAACTAACGACAGTGTGTGTTTGGAATCCACCGACGCTATTGTGTGCTCCGTAGATGGTCACAGAATTCAATGGGTGCCTTAGTTTTAGCGTAGCACCGGGCCGCTCTCTGACCATAGTGGCACAGCGTGTTAGGTGATACACCAAGAAGGGTTCCCCCACCGAACGTGGGTTTGGCTTGTTGAGCCTGTTATCGGGTAAGCGTCACGTCATGGGCTGCTATAGCGGCCGGGGGCCGGGAGGTACAATGTGTCATCGATAGTTGTGTGCTTTGGAAGTGCATGCGTGCCGCGGAACAACTGTGGAACGTGTGAAACACTAAAACGTTTGGTTACCTTTTGGAAAAGACAAGGGGAGAGCTAAATACAATGGGCTATATGCAGCACGGTTGTTACATCATGCTCGGGAGGGAACACTGTCTTCGACAATGCAGACGGAGCCAGGCACTTGTCCATAATGCATCACATAAGACCCAAGTGCAATCAATAACTTTGCACGTCTGCGACTAGCTCTGGTCCATAGCGTTAGTGGAGTTCTCCTCCACTAACGCTATGGACCAGAGCTAGTCTGAGACGAGTTGAAACAACTCCAACGCGGGCTGTTGAAGCAGCGCGACACCCGTTCTCTTCCACCCACAGTATGTGGTGCTTGAAAATATGAATGATTCCATCGATAATAATCCGTTTGGGACACTCAAAATCACTGCCATAGAGTTATAATGTATCGCTCCGTGCGAATGAATCCGTAGCGTTGCCAGCGCGACTTCTGAGTCTACCGAAAATAGCAGATGTACAAGATCACAACGCGGTGCGAGCAGACACGGTTTGAGCTTGTTGATTGGGTATTTTTTTGTTGCGTAACACCGTCGTACTATGCATTATAAATTACACTGTTAAAGAGACGGTACACATTTAGTTTCTTCAAATATTTTCCAAAAATAAAAAGGTTGACTTGCCTTCTGTCTGTTAAAGTACTGTATTTGAAGGCCCTGGTCAAATGTATTTAATGGAAAAAATAGATATGCATTTACTGTAAAAAAAAAAAAAAAAAAAGGAGAGACATGGAAATGTTAGCCTATAGTTTATAGTATAGTTTTACAGTAGGCTATTATTATTAATTCATGAATAGTACTGTAATTATATATATATATATATATATATATATTAGTGTCTCATCATGTCTTTCCACAAAATAACAGAAAAAAAGCTCAATAGTGGGCTCGATAAAAGCCCGGCTCGATAAGCAACATCGATAAGGTGCTCATTATCAATAAAAATTAACGAGCTCCATCCCTAGTGCTTCTTCATCTCAAGGTACTATTATAGTTTAATTGTTTCATTCGTTTTTGTATGTATTTTGTAAGATAAACAATGTAAATAACCATATAATAACCAATTCAAGTTAAATGCTGCACTTTGTCAAAAATGACATGACGCGTTGAATTTTTGTGGGACCCATAAAATATCCCTGGGACTCATCCGAAAGACCCTCCTTGGGTCCCGGGACTCATTACATTAAAAACCTATTAACATCACTGTGATTAATTGTCACTCATATAATTGCGATTAACGATTTAATTGTGCTTTTGTCGTTGACAATTACATTTCTGTTTGGCTTTTAGGCTTTGAAGTTGCACATGGCAGATATGACACGTAACCTAAATATACAAAGAAATTACTGACATATTTGACAACTTTATACTTCAAAAAGAACATTGATAGTAGAAATAGCCGATCTACAAGCTCACAACGCGTCGCAATGCGACGCGTTGTGAGCTTGTAGATCTGCTACTTCCACTATTTTTGACTTTTCTTTTAATATATGAAGATTTTTCAACATTTAAATGATTATGAAAAACAATTGCGATCATGTCAATTAATTGCGATTAGACGATTATGTAATAATTGTGACAACCCTATGCATAGTCCCCCACTCATTCACACTACAATCACATATGGCCATGACCTTATTTAAGCAGGCCGACAATCATTATTACGTTCTCAACATCTCTCGCTGCTACCACACTGAGAGCTTCAGCTCCACAGCCGAATACAGGAACGCTCGCCCCAAAACACGCTCGTCCCGGGTCAAATCCGGTGACCTGGGAACGGTCGCCACCAGGTATTCCTAAAAGTAAACTATATGGGATCTATTTTCGTCCATGCCTTACCAGTTATCCCTAAAACTTTTGCCATTTTTTACTATTTTGATGAAAATTTTTGAATATCTCAAATAGCTGATCTACAATCTCACAACGTGTCGATGTGAGCTTGTAAAATGTGAGCTTGTCAAATGTTTTTTCAAAATAGTAAAAAAGGCAAAGAAGTTTAGGGATAAGGGGTAAGGCATGAACGAAAATATAGCTGCATGCAAACGTAAGAGTAAATCAGTAAAACTATGCCTAAACCTAACCTTATTCCTAAACTTAACCTCAGTAAAACTATGCCTAAACCTAACCTTATTTTGATGAAAATTTTTGAATATCTCAAATAGCTGATCTACAATCTCACAACGTGTCGATGTGAGCTTGTAAAATGTGAGCTTGTCAAATGTTTTTTCAAAATAGTAAAAAAGGCAAAGAAGTTTAGGGATAAGGGGTAAGGCATGAACGAAAATATAGCTGCATGCAAACGTAAGAGTAAATCAGTAAAACTATGCCTAAACCTAACCTTATTCCTAAACTTAACCTCAGTAAAACTATGCCTAAACCTAACCTTATTCCTAAACTTAAGCTCAGTAAAACTATGCCTAAACCTAACCTTATCCTAAACGTAACCTCAGTAAAACTATGCCAAAACTAAACCTAAACCAAGTTATTCCTAAACTTAACCCCAGTAAAACTATGCCTAAACCTAACCTTGTTCCTAAACTTAACCTCAGTAAAACTATGCTTAACCCTAAACTAATTCCTAACCTTAAACCTCAGTAAAACAAATACAATATTAAATGCTGGGGGCGAGTGGTCTGCGAGTGTGTTTTGGGGTGAGCGTTCCGATTACCCGCCCAGCCTGCTCCTGTAGTTGCATTTGGGTCTTCACTATGTCATCATGTTAATTGTGTGGATTCATATCTAGTATCATGTTTTAATACTCATATCTGTGTCTCTTTAAGTTCTGCCCTATGAAGGGTTCAGATGTTGTCATGTCCATGTAATAACTCTATATACTTCAGCGTTGGGTTGTGATCTCTGAGTCTGTGCCATGCTTGCGCAGATTATTCTGTTATATCATGGGAGCATGATACAAAGTTAGCAGAAATACAAGTGGTGCTGCTTAATAATGCAATAACTGGGAGGAATCCTCAGTGTTAATTCAAGTAGTCAGAGAGTGTACAAATGGAACCAGATTGCATGGGGAGGGGCGAGGCAGAGATTGGATCTGGGGGAGGAGCGAGGGAGTAGCAGGTGTGGAGGAGACGAGGGGAGAGGAGAGATGTCATCCTGAATAAAGCTAAGCTAAGATAAAGGGGGGAAAGGGGAGGATGAAAAGCATAACGTTGTTGTCGGGTGGAACATGTCCAAAAACGTTTGTTTTTATCATTTAAAAAAATGAACTAAACTGTGAGGCGTTGTGTGCTTGTAGATCGTCTGTTTTCACTACTTTTGTGCGATGGCCTTGTATGATGAAGCAGGGCTTTACTTCGAGAAAAAACGTACAAATTTGAAACTTGGAGATACGAGGTTTCTGCCCGACAGTGTCGATAAGGCATAGTGGCAGGAATTGGCGTTTTATTTTTAAAGAGCAGGAGCTTCTGGCTGCTGAGGCAAAAATTCACAAAACACACACACACACACACACACACACACACACACACACACACACACACACACACACACGAAAACACACAGACCTCATGAAGTTCTTCTTCGTGAGGTCTTTAGGTCTTTGCACACTGCTGCGTTTTTTCGGACGAATATCAGAGCGAATTTCGGAGCACGTAAATAAAAGATTCAACCTTGCCTTATGTCAATCACGTTTGCACACTGCCGCCCGCTTCGTATTTATTTTCCCTGATTTTCGCAACAGTCGCCACTGGTTCCCTTGCTCTCTCTCTCTCTCTCCTCTCTCTCTCTCCTTGGCCTGAAAAAACGTTGGATTTCGGATTTCCAAAAGGAAACGAAAAAACGCAGCAGTGTGCAACCAGCTTTTGAGCTGCACTTGGTCTGAAGCCTAATGTCACCTCCCCCCACTGCTGCTGAACAGCGCAACCCCCCTCTCACATAAACACATGCACGGTCAGGTCTGTCTCCAGTCTATTCAGAACCAACACACACACATGTGCATGTGCGTGTTAGGGTGTGTTAGGGCTGGGAAATACTGTATATCGATATTATATTGATATGGCTATAAGACTACAGTAGATCATCTGGGATTTTGCATATGCTAATATTGTGATATGTAAGTGCGGTCTTTTCCTGGTTTTGTAAGAAATAATTGCAAAGAAGCAAGCTCATTATGCACCGCAATGTGATGCGTTGCTAGGCTTGTAGATCAGCTATTTGCCACTATTTTGGAGAAAGAGAGGCACAGCCACCACACTGTCCATGCAACATCACACTCATTAAACCCCCACTGAGCTTCAATGCCAGACCTCTTCCATCATGCTTCTAAATGCACCAAATTGTGTGTGTGTGTGTGTGTGTGTGTGTGTGTGTGTGTGTGTGTGTGTGTGTGTGTGTGTGTGTGTGTGTGTGTGTGTGTGTGTGTGTGTGTGTGTGTGTGTGTGTGTGTGCGTGCGTGCGTGCGTGCGTGCGTGCGTGCGTGCGTGTTATAGTGACTCACATTTATGCATAATATGGCAGGTGCTGCTGGTACACTTGGAGATAAAGCTGGTTCTTTTGAAATGGTATGGTACTGTCATTGATACACACATACACACACACAGACACACACACACACACACACACACACGCGCACACACACACACGCACACACGCACCACTATGTTGACCCTTGGGACATAAGCCTTATGGCATGATAATTGCTTTCTTTAGCTCCACGGCTCCACCCCACCACCACCACCACCGCCACCATTGCAGTCACCCTCATTCCCTGCCTCCCAGTTAACCACCTGCCACTCTCCGCCATCGCCAGCAGACTAGAACAGTGAGATCAACCGGCTCTGATCTGAACGGTTGCACTGGGATCAACTATGAACCAAAGAAATCATGATTTACGATATTATCGCGATAATCAAAGTATCCCCAACATCCGTTATCCCAGGGCGGAATGCTAAATAGCCGATCTACAAGCTCACAACGTAGATCGGCTATTTTTTGGCAAAAAGATTTGGTAGAGAGTGAAAAAAAGACTATCAAGAACGTATATTATAAGTACGTTTTACCAATAGAGCGTTTAAAGGGTACCGGATATGCAGCTCGGCAAATAAGAGGTGAATTGATCCCAGTGCATGACAGAGGACAATATCACGATAAATTAAAACCCCACGATACGATTATCGTGAGTGTTTTTTTATCACGATAAACGATAATACCGCTTAACGTCCCATCCCTAGTTGCGTTGGCTCGGTGAGATTGCTGCCAAACGTGTGTTTGTTCACAAGTTCGCATGTAACGGAAACAATTATGCACTTCCTGTGCTTGATCTCGAACCAAAAAAAGCCCCAGCACAGTATTTCGGTGAGGAATAGCATTGTCAAATTCATATCTCGAATGATAGATTTTTTCCCCCCTGTATCCATGACCTTCCCGTGGTCCCTGTTCAAGGACACGGGCTGGCTCGGTGTACACACATATCGTCACTGTCGGGCAGAAACCTCGTATCTCCAAGTTTCAAATGTGTAAATTTTTTTGCAGGCAGTAAAGCACTGCTTCATCACACAAGGCCGTCGCACAAAAGTACTGAAAACAGCTGATCTACAAGCACACAACGCCTCACGGTGCGAAGCGTTGTGAGGCGTTGTGTGCTTGTAGATCGGCTGTTTTCACTAGTTTAAATCATTTTAAAAATGCTAGGTACAAAACGAACGGTTTTGGACATACAAGGTTTCAACCCGACAACGACGATATACAATCCTCAGTGTTCATTTAAAAAATGGACCCACACCAAGGGTTCATTCTTACAGCGTATATACCTGGCCTTGTTGGGTCCTGCCAGACTGGGGAGGCTGGTAGCAAGTAGGGAAATGGGCCGTGTTAGGACAGATCAATGCTAATCACACGTCTCTTCACGGGCTGGCTCTCTCTTATGGGGGGAGGGGGAAGGAAGGACAGAGAGAGAGAGAGAGAGAGAGAGAGAGAGAGACACACAGGAGAGTGGGGGTGCTTATACAGACTCCCCTTGGGAACAAAGAAACAGCCACATTCATGATTGTACTGAAAAATGTGTTCTGGTTTCCCTGCCTCCTTCCCTCTATGTCTGTCCCACCTCAGACAGTACGTCTGAACAGGACTAGAATGCTCCTACTGATGTACACGTGGTGCTCAGAACTGTGCAGTAAGGTGTTATGTAGACCTCATTGTTTCTGTGTTTCGTAGCTTATTTTGCTCATTCAAAGGACATCCGGTCGCAATACAGCACTTCTTTTCCATTGGTGGCTGTCGCCACTGTATCAAACGGGTTGTTGCTATTTCGCGACGTTTTCAAAGCACACTAAGGCTTTGTGGCTGTGCTCGACTCACAAACTTAGGTTACAAAAATGTTACTCGCTCCTTGCGCCTCTGTGTCATAAAATAGACGATATATTTGCTTATGACCCTGAGGGGGAAAACTACACTGCACCGCAAAGGCAGTAATTCAGCGTGAAACGGATGCCATCTTTACTGCAGTGTAATCTTATCCGCCATGGAACGATGGGTGTAATTTCCAGACTGTGTGTGGCATGGGCTGTTGCGTACAGTAGAGCGGGAGGCAAGCGAAAGGGGAGAAAGGCTTGGTATTTGCTGTCCGCTGGCTGGCACTGTACGTCCTTCTGAAGAAGCGAGTTGGCCTGGTGCAGTAATCCAGCACAATGGCAGCTCATAGGGAAAAGGTTGATTATAGCTTCAAGGCAGGCATGGTATTATCACCATGTTTACTGAGCTGGTTATGTGTTAGATCACTGGCCTTTGAACACATCGCTGCATCATCCATTGGGGGCAGGCCAATATATATATATATATATACTGTATATATATATATATATATATATATGGAATTGTGAGACATTCAGTATGCTGTATTGAACATTATTTCAGTATTGTATTATGAAACACTGAGAGAACATTTTCTCTGTCACTCTGTTGCTTGTCTTTGACCTGTGTCGATCATTTCAGTAAATAAAGGCATGCTGTATAGTATACCAGTGGTTCTCAAAGTGGACTCTCACACAAATTAACCCTAACAGGTTCATTTGGTTCCATTTGTACACTGTTAAGGGAAGACCTTGCAATTTGAAGGTTTGAGAAACACTGTTGTATACAATAAGGAGGTACATAGTTCACAGTAAGTGTGTAATTCAGGACTTTTAGTGAAAAAGTGACAATGAAATATGCATGGCGAGGGGTATACACCCATTATGTACTCTAGCCTGGGCCACAGCTGTGCCTGAAGATTTATAATACTAAAAATGGTCTCCTCACAGGGAAAAGGGGTTCCACTGTACAATGTAAAGCGAGTAAATCCAAGGACAAGCTTTTGAAAAGATCATTTTGGCTTTCTATTCTATCACATGTGCCTCCACTAAAATAATTCTTAGTCGTCTAATAGTCATAGGAATTTATAATTGAGTCGTTGATTTAATCAACACATCTGTAAAATTGTGTTTGCCACATGCAATCACACAAATCTGAATTCTAATGTTGATTTCACAATGGCTACTATTGGTATATAGACCCGCACCGCATCATTATGGATCCCACCAACGTTATAGGATGGTCCCGCCTCACAAATATCAGCTCTACATGTTTGGTGAGCTTGTAGCCCTGCTTAGGCCTAGAATTATTGAATGCTTTAACCAGTGAAAAATAGTAGATCTACAAGCTTACAGCGTGGCACCGAGTGCCGCGCTGCGAGCTTGTAGATCTGCTATTTTTGAAAAAGTCGTGAAAATGTGTGCAAATCTTTGAATATAATGTATTTTCAAAGCGAATGTTTGTAACTCAAATTTTGCTTCTGGGTGGTCCCTGGAACTAAATATTTTGACCAAATAAATATCATTTTGGGGGTCCTTCAAATGAAAAGGTTTGAGCACCACTGACATAGTAGTCTCTCAAGAACAGACTAACTGAGCTCCAGTTAAGTGAAAAGGACCTTTACTTTGACGATGGCTAGCCAGATTGCTGACATAGAAACATAGGTTTTTCAAAGGAGGATTCAAAAGACACTTATAGAATCAGGTCAAAATTCTAATTTTCACGATAAAAAAAAATAACAGATCTACAAGCTTGCAGCGCGGCACTCGGTGCCGCGCTGTGAGCTTGTATATCTGCTATTTTTCAATAGTTAAAGCATAAAATAATGATACACACTAATGTGTACCCGTTCTGAATGGGTAAAAAACAAACAAAAAAAAAACACTATCATTTGCCTGTAATGACACGCCCAAAATAGGGATGCCAGGTTGAAAGTGGTCAAGCAAATACAGCGAATATGAATAGCATGGCTTGGAGGAGTGTTGTTGTTGCTGGTAACGGTGGTGGGCTTGTGGGAGGGTCAGTGTTCAGGAAAGTCCACTGTATGTGTGTGTGCGTGCGTGCCGTGCAGGGGGGAAGGGTTGTCTGTATAGGTGTTGAATGTGAATGTGCTATGAATGTGAATTGCCCCCGAGGGTAGAGAGGATATCCAGGATTTATGTACTGTAGTGTTCTTCTGGCTGCCGTTGCCCTCTGAGCCACGTGTCTCTGGCCGTGAATCTATCACCACCAGCAAGGACAACAGGAAATACAAAAGGGGTGGAGAGAGAGAGAAGAGAATGCAGGGCGATGAGAGAGTTCTGTGTGAAGTGGGGGTTTCGGAGAGGAGAGCGTAAGGTACCGTATAGGAAAACGGATGGGGAGGTGAAAGGAGGACATCGGGAAGGCATGTGAGGAAATGGGGCTACGAGAAAGGGAGGAAGATGGTGATAGGAACAGAAGAGAGGGAGGTGTAGGACACACAAGTGCAGCCCGACTGATGCCAGCTTTTTGGGGCCGATCCCGATTTTCAGAGTCCTACGCCACTAAACTAGCCATGTTTTGAGTTGACCGATATTTTGTTTGAAAAAAAGAAAGAAAGAAAGAAGAAAAGGGCTTACGTGGCTCTCCCACTGGGCACGATAAAGATAAAAGATACAAATATCGTTTTAAAAATCGTTCTCAACTGAAGTGGATGATAGCGTCCACACCACATTGTTTACGGCTATCGTTGTCGTTATCGTTGTGGTGTGGACACTATACCATCCACTTCAGTTGAGAGCGATTTATTTATTTTTAAAATATCTGACATCACTGTGATGTCATCTGTGATGTCACCATCAGGGGAACCACAGTGTCAGGCGTTACCCGTACACGGACAAGCTGTGCGTGCCGGTTCTGACAGTAAACTGCGACCTACGGTCGCAATAATAACAATAATAGCAGATATATTGTCTCTAATTTTTCGAGTGAGGCAGAAAAGTACATTGTGAGTTTAGAGACAAAGCTAGAGATGGAGACTCGATTTTGAGGGGTTAATTAACGCCCCCAGGTTTGACTGAGTATTTGTTTGTATATATTTGGTGTTATCTCTGCACATTCTGGTGGTGTGTGGAGCAAGCAGAACGACAAGCCGTCAATCCCGGAAGACTGATAACGCTAAACAGCAAAGCCATGATGCCGGGTTGTTATTATTATAGTGATGATGAAGGTGAAACCTAATCGCCGCTGTATCAGCTCATCCCTCAGCGCTCGCGGCCACTTCATTACCCGTTCACCTCACGGGCTCACTGCTCTAGACATACCTAGGCCCAGAAATATTCCTTGCAATACCTTCATTGTGTGATTAATTACTTTGCTATACAAGAACAAACTCCCATCACAAAACATTAGCATTTTATCTATAACATTCTCACTTTCCCCATCCTGTGACACCTTGGTTTCTTTTTTGTTTTTTTGTTGTGTTTTCTTTTCTTTTTTTCTTTTCTGTTCGTTTCAATAGCTTATCAGGATCCAGCAGTGGTGACAAAACGCCAGGGCGCTGAAAATAGCACAGCCCAAGAGCAGCATTCAAACAGCTACTTTGATGATGTCACATTGACAAGTAAAGCTGGTTATTTTAATTCTAAACCTCTCTTGAGGTTTAGAATTATTATTAACCAAGGAGTTCAAAGGTGCCACACCTCCAGCACAATAATGTCTAACAGTAATTGCTTTGAACCTTTCCTTTCACTGTAGCACACCATAGAATATTAAGCTTGCTGAGGCAAAGCACGTGTCTCGACTGTCCTGTCTGGTCTTTCTTTCACTCTGACAAACATGTTCAAATCAATGACTCTGAGTCTGAACGTAAAATAGCCTATGGTCTGATCAATATTCTACCCTATTGATAGTGTGATTCTCTCATCCAGAGAAAACAATGTGTCCATACGTAATGTCTTACTCACAGACAGTTATCGGCAGGCTTTTAATTTAGGCTATACTTTCTGTCATTACATACTAACAGACACATCTTCCTTTCCGTCTCTATGATGATCTAACCAGGGGCGTCACAAGGAGGGGGGGGGGGGGGGGGAGTGGGACTGAGTTACAAGGGTCTAGGGCCCAAGGTGGAGGGGCCTTCATTGTTTTATACTTTAGCTATTGAAAAATAGCAGATATACAAGCTCACAGCGCGGCACCGAGTGCCGCGCTGCAAGCTTGTAGATCTGCTATTTTTGAAGTCGTGAAAATCTTTGAATATATGTATTTTTTAAGTGAATATTTGTGACTCAAATTTTGCTTCTGGGGCGTCCCTGGAACGAAATATTTTGAAATGGGGGTCCGTGGCCAAATACATATCATCATTTTGGGGGTCCTTCACGTGAAAAAGTTTGAGCACCCACTGACATAGAAACATTTCTTTTCCTCAAAAAACCTTAGAAGGATTTGAAATATTCAAAGACTTGCAAGTTGCACAAATTTCATGATTTTTCAAAAAGTGTGAGCTTGTAGGCCTATATCTGCTATTTTCAGCAGTTAAAGTACCCACCCAGGGCCCAGAATTTGTTGCGACACCCCTGGATCTAACTAACAAAGCACTTTGCGAGCTGTCAGCATGTGTAGAGCTGATCGGATGCGCCAAGGCACAGCAATATGAGTCAGGTTGTTGTTGGTGTTGCTGCTGACTTGGTTGCTGTCATTGTGCGTGCGCGTGTGCGTGTGTGTGTGTGCGTGCGTGCGTGCGTGCGTGTGTTGCTGACTGGGATGCTGTCAGCTGTACTTCAGAGAGATTGACACCTACAACGTTCTTGACTTCAACTTTTCCAGAGCCTTCTCTCCTGACAGGCAAAGGGTGTTAGCAAGCTGTTAGCAACAATGCCAGATTTTGGGGTCTGATGCCGATCGGGATTACCGATGTTTTGTCCGAAATCAAATCTAAAACTATTTAAAGTTTCTCAAAAAACTTGCATGGATTATGTAGGGGTGCAACAGTTAATCGAACGAATCGATTACAAAAACGTATTGATCATACCAATGATTACACACATTGTGAACAATGTGAGCTTGTAGATTGGTTTGTAGATCGGCTGGTTTCACTAGTCCACTAGTCACTAGTTAGTCCCCCCAGGAATCTGCATTATCACGGAAAATGGGACGGCGCCGGTGGCGGAGCTGCAATAAAACCTGACATTATATCAGTTATTACTAATATAATGTTATAAAACTATTGTATGGTGAGGCCACCTCATAGGACTTGGCTTCACAGGGCCCTGGGGGACTAGTTTGATATACGGACGGTCCCTCATTCCTACTGAATCTGTGTCCTGACCTATAGTTCCTCTATGCCTATGGTCCTGACAATGTCAGTGCTAATGCAGAAGAGAATAAATATTACACCCATACCAGGTATCCTCTAAAATGTAGTCACTATGGGCATGGTTTGGATGACAATATAGTCTTTGCAACAGAAATATATATATTCTTTAAACAATAACAAAGATTTTTTATATTAGATTTTTATCCTCAAAAACAGAAAATATATATACATATTTTAACCAATCCCTAATTACAATTAATTGTAGCTATTTCATGAAGGATTTTACTTGATTATTAGAATAAAATCTATTTTTGCTTGATAACTGGTAATTTTAGGTTGTTATTTAATGTCCGCAGAATATTAACTATCAAGCTGCGAATTCATCAAGAATTGTTCTCTGCAGAATGCTGGGGGGACTAACTGTGTGTGTGTGTGTGTGTGTGTGTGTGTGTGTGTGTGTGTGTGTGTGTGTGTGTGTGTGTGTGTGTGTGTGTGTGTGTGTGTGTGTGTGTGTGTGTGTGTGTGTGTGTGTGTGTGTGTGTGTGTGTGTGTGTGTGTGTGTGTGTGTGTGTGCGTGCGTGCGTGTATACGTGCATGTGTGTGTGTTTGTATCAGTCTACTCTACATCAATGCACTGCATGCCAGGGTGGTTCTCAAAGTGGGGGAGCTACAGGGGGTCCCCAGCAAAATGTGTTAATACAGCATCACCATCATTTCAGACCCTTTATACACATTGGCTATTCTTTAATACAAATATTTTCTAATGGGGATGGGGGTCCCCCAGATGATTAAGTTAATGTCCAACATTGTTTTCTCCCTAAACCAACAAAAAATTGTGTCTATAGAGGGTACATGCACATTTCTAAGGACTTTTTAATACCTCTAAAATGGCAAATTAAACATTGGCCAAATTGTCAAATATTAGAGGCAGAAATTGTGAAAATATAATATATAATTTTCACAATACAAAATGCATGCCTCAACTCTTAGTACTACTAGTCAGGGTGGGGGGTCCCCAGTTAAAATATGATTATTTTGGGGGTCGCGGCCTGAAAAGGTTGAGAACCACTGGCAGAAGCTCTTGTGACGCTAGTGAAGGTGAGCTGAACGTGGGGGTGCAGCCGAGTGAAACCAGACCAAAGTGGTTTGATGGAGTAGTAGTGCTGCTGACGCTGCTGTAAGCGCCTCACATACTCTACATTTAGATCTGTCTAATATGTGTCTCATCAACAAAGACACTTGATATTCATTCAAATCTGTGCCACGAAAGCTTGCCCCATGCAATATTTTCAAAAGTTCTGCCTATTTGTTGTAACCATAACCTTACCGCCCTCATCAAAGTCGTCAAACGAAAATGTGTTTTGACGCTAGTACGGACTGAGTAATTGAGGAAAGCATGGCTACAGTACATCGTTTTTATATTTTTTAAAATGTGTACACTGTGCAGAAATCGGCACACCCCTACCCATGTTCCCCAGTTCCTCAAAAATGTACTTTTTAATTCGCTTTAGCGATTCAGCATTTTTGCAGGACGTCAACACATTTGTAGGTTAATAGAACATATGAGGACGCAGTTGGAAACCGGTACATCATACAATAGATGATAAAATAAGAACAGTAAGCTACATTACAGAGACAAACAAGGAGAAAAGAGACTACAGTACAATATATATGTATATATATATATATATATATATATATATATATATATATATATATATATATATCGTCGTTGTTGGGTGGAAACCTTGTATGTCCAAGACCGTTAGTTTTGTATTTATCATTTAAAAAATGAACTAAACTAGTGAAAACAGCCAACCTACAAGCACACAACGCCTCGCACCGCGAGGCTTTGTGTGCTTGTAGATCTGCTGTTTTCACTACTTTTGTGCGACGGCCTTGTATGGTGAAGCAGGGCTTTACTTTGCGAAAAAAAATTACACATTTGAAACTTGTAGATACAAGGTTTCTGCCCGACAGTGACGATATATATCTCAAGGAGCTGTTAAGTGGGCTACAGAAGACCAGAACATAATGTAATTTAGTACAACAAAACATCAAAGAGGATGCTAGGCTGTACGAGAGCAGTCAGAGCAAAAAATACACTAACCACTTAAGCCCTATTTTATACTTTAGGCTATTAAAACATAGACAGTGTGTAAGCCTGATGCGACACGTTGTGAGCTCGTCTTCAAAAAAAGGTTTGACGGATTTTATGGTATTTTTTCATTGTGGTACAGTATTGCTACTTTTACTTGGGTAGAATATCCGAGTACTTCTTCCACCACTGGCTGGAGCCATCAGTCAAGGTTATGTCTTATTACAGGTCATTAGTTCTCCCACTCAGCTGCGACCTTGACGCTGCTGGCTGCTGAATCGCCTGGATGTGCCATAGTAGACAAAATGTATGTGTGTGTACAGTATTTGTGGGAGGGAGTGAGTGAGTGAGTGAGTGAGTGAGTGACTGTGGTGTAAAGTAAGTAAGTAGATTTACGTAAGTACTGTACTTTGAGGTATTTGTACGGCACTTGATTATTTCCAATTTCCAATACTTCTACTCCACTACATCTCGGATCCAAATACTTTTGCTCCACTACATTTATTTGAAAACTTTAGTTACTATGCTGATTGCTGATATAAATAATTATAATATTAATCATTCATTAATCCCTTTTAGCCCTATTTTATTCCTAGGCTATTTGAAAATAGCTGATCTACAAGCTCACAATGCGTTGCGGTGCGGCGCTTTGTGAGCTTGTAGATCGGCTATTTTATACATTTACTTAGTATAATTTGATGCAAATACTTTCGTACTTTTACTCAAGTACATTTGTAACAGAGTATTTACTTGAGTAAAACATGTGAGCAGACCTGCATGCTGTGTATGTGTGACAAATGAACCCCTTTGAATCATCTTATGTGTGTTCATTCATGTATCTTGTGTGTTTGCGTGCACGCATATGTTTTGCACATAGTGGATTACGGAGCCAATGGCTGTGACATGATGGCGTACGCGTGTGTGTGTGTGCGTGTGTGTATGCGCAGTGGTGGAAAAATAACTCAAATGTTTTACTTAAGTAAAAGTATCAGTACTGCAATATAGAAATACTCTGTTACAAGTAAAGGTCCAGAATTTAAAATGTACTTGAGTAAAAGTATGAAAGTATTGGCATCAAAATGTACTTAATGTACCGAAAGTAAAAGTAGAACATGTTTGAAAATAGCAGATCTACAAGCTCACAACGCGCCGCGATGCGACGCGTTGTGAGCTTGTAGATCGGCTATTTTCAAATGGCCATGGTATAAAATAGGGCTAAAGTGGTTTATGTGTTTTATAATATTATAATTAATATCTGAAAAGTAACTAGTAACTAAAGTTTTCAAATCATTGTAGTGGAGTAAAAGTACAATATTTGGAACCCGAGATGTAGTGGAGTAGAAGGAAAAGTAATGGAAATTGGAAACACTCAAGTAAAGTGCAGGTACCTCAAAGTTGTACTTAAGTACAGTACTTAAGTAATTGTACTTAGTTACTTTACACCACTGCGTGTGTGTGTGTGTGTGTGTGTGTGTGTGTGTGTGTGTGTGTGTGTGTGTGTGTGTGTGTGTGTGTGTGTGTGTGTGTGTGTGTGTGTGTGTGTGTGTGTGTGTGTGTGTGTGTGCGTTCGTGTGTGTGTGTGTGTGTGTGCGCGCGGTGATCACACATGCCAGCGGCCTTGGAGAGCAGACAGCTCCGACTGTGTGTGAGTGAGTGATGGATGACTAGTGTGGGCCACTGAGGGTCAGCCCTCGTGCAGAGACAGGCGGGGGGCTCTGAAGGATGCGCTGTCATGGGACCCACCCTGGTGCTCAGGGATGAAGGGCTTGCAGGCCACAGAGTGCAACGTTTGTCATTGCCCAATCTTCGGTACATTATTCTGTATAGTGCCCAATACAAAGACACTTTACTGTAGAGCAGGGGTCTTCAACGTGTTCAGGCCAAGGACCCCGTAGTTGAGAGAGAGATGAAGCAGGGACCCCCCCACAACCTTTTCATAGATTCCCATATAGTTTCATGACGTTTGAAAGAATAATCGTCAGTGTATTTTGGATTCATTCATGGATTCAATTTGTGTTTTCAGATATTTAACCAATTGAACCATCAATACTTAATAAACTTGACGTTTCACTCTGTACTTAGTCTGCTCTTTTCCCCCTCTACACTAAACCCTTTGCCTAAAATAGATCTGCTATTTTTGGAAAAAGTTCTCAGGAAAAAAAAAAGTCTATCACACAAAGATTTGGAGGACCCCCTGTAGTAACTCTGAGGACCTCCTAGGGGTCCCGGACCCCCTGTTGAAGACCCTTGCTGTAGAGCAGAGGCTCACCCTGACAGTGGAAAAAAAAACTCCCCCTTCACTGGGAGAAATGTCAGGCAGAATCAGGCCCTGAGGTTGGCGGCCATCTGCCCTGACCGTGTTGGGGGGGTAAAAGAAGAGAGAGAGTGAGAGAGAGATATAGAGAAGTAGAGACAGAGAGAGAGAGAGGGAGAGGGAGAGACGCAGAGATATAGTACCGTAAGCATTAGCAACAACAATAGTGCTAATAGCACTAGTGACTCCTACAGGTTGGTCAGGGCGCCTGTCAGCAGTAGCCTCGGAGCCCAGGCTTTTATTTTCATTTGCGTTCGGCTATAGTCAGCAGAACTGTGAGGAATAGGGTGCTGCAAACCCCCTCACTGGCAGGTGAAAAGGAACAGCAGGTGAATCCATGTGTAGCGGAGGAGACACGTAGGACCAACTGGTCTGAAGACCAACCATATAGGGTCAGCAGTGATATAAGACGCACGCACGCATGCACGCACGCACGCACGCACGCACGCATGCATGCACGCACACACACACACACACACACACACACACACACACACACACACACACACACACACACACACACACACACACACACACACACACAGGGGATATCAGGAATCGATATGTCTGAGAAAATGACTGAGAAAATTAGAAACTACTACTACTCTAAAATCCTGGGTGTTAAAGGTCCATCACGGGTATCATCCAGCCAGAATTGCTGTGATCATGCGGTCAACGCACCATACGGTTGGTTATCTACCAGTTGCACCTCCACAAACTACTGTTTAACTCACTGTACGTTTATTTATGTGGCTATGAAACTACAAACCAATATTCTTCTGTCATTGTCTAACCACCATTAGCCTATTGATTAACTCTGACTAGATCTTGTAGTACCGGCCCGGGGTCCACAAAGAAAATCTTCAATAAAACAAATGTCATAATCAAAGTCCAGTCCCAGAAGTATTGTACCTTTTGTCAAGCACTGTTGCTTAACGACAGAATTGGCACCTTTGGTCTGTTACTAAGATTTTGATCTTTGGCACAAATGGTGCGATTGATGGAAGTGTGTTCATTGATACCTGTTTTTCGCCATGTTCATCGTAAAAGAAAAATGCTGGCTTACAGCTGTACTGTAGGTTGAGCCAAACATTGTAAGTGCCAACTTATGCAGGAGAGGGACATTAGCTCTGCAGTAACCATGTTTGTCCAGAAGGTGAGCGTGTCACAGTCAGCTTCTTTCAGTGCAAGGTTTTCCTGGAGGTCCATCAACTCCCTTTGCAGAGATTTTATGCCTACAATAGTGCTTTTTCAGGTTGGGGAATCCCCAGTTCAAATATGATTATTTTGAGGGTTCTCCTTAATGTGAAGTGACCAAACAAAGTGTTGACATTCAGTCAGCTCCTCCAGGAAATAATTCAGCATAACTCTAAAGATGTATTTCTCATTGTCTGTTACAATAGTTTTGGGAGGTAGAGCAGTCCTTCCTGAACTGTATATGGGCAGGGCAATGAGGGCATTGTTTGAAAATTGTGGGCTTTTGTTTTTTGTTAGATGAATGTAGTATCTATAATGTATATTCCTGGATGCCATTCCTTCTAAAAACGACAGTGATGTCAAAATAGTTTTAGTTGTGGGACGATAGCGTACTAATGACATAAGTTAACAGTTATGATAAATAAAACACAAAAAGTAATGGCATGTACCTAGGATGAGATTTGCACAGCTATATCGGAATGCCTCCCCCCACTTGTGTGCATACTTTATGTGTGACATCATCCATGACCCATGATATGGAGAGAGAGAGAGAGAGAGAGAGAGAGAGAGAGAGAAGAAAACTGAGAAAACTGTACATTGTTAAACTGAAAACCATGAGGCTGGTTCTTGCAAAACACATTTACAGACACAGCTCCTACAATTTGTGCCCCAAAATCACGCAAATCTGTACACAGTATGTCTACACTCATCTCATCAACATGGATCTGTCCCATATAGCGCCACCATCAGGCCGATTTTTTTAACAAATCTTTGGACCTAAAATCACGCTGCGACCTGACGGTCGCTTATCTCCCGATTAGGGAGTCTTACTGGTGCTCTAATCAGCATACTGGTGTAGGGGTACATAACTGAACTGTGTAGCCAGTGGTCCCATAGTGTAGGTTAGGTAAAGACATTTTACACAAGGTCTGTGTTCTGCACTGAACAAGCGCTAACTGTGGCTATTGTACGGCATACAAAGCTGTGCTTGTGGCAGACAACCTAACCTGTGTAGCCTGTGTGGGAGCATGGCTTAAAATGGTGTGATGAAGTATCAAAAAGGTGTTCACTGGAATCCAGGGAATGTGTGTTAAAAATACTTACCTGTAGGTCACTTTTGAAAACCTCCAGTTTCCTCTGGAAAGCACACACTGCTGACATCAGCTCACACACTGTTGTTCTCGCCCTGTAGCTTCAGATTTAGGTCATTGAGACGAGATGTTATGTCAGCCAAAAATGCAACAGCTTCCACATTTTCTTCTTTTCTCACAACTTCCATTTGCTGTTTTGCTTTTGCACTCTTTTGCTCTGACACTGCGGCTATTTACGAATGGCCCCCAAAAAACGCTCCCAAGACCTTGCCTTTACTCAGCCATCTGACAGAGTTATGCAGGAGCAAATCATCAAAAGTTGCATTGACCTCTGTCAGGAATGTACTGTACACAGCAGCCGATGCTGCAGTGAAGAGGGGGATCAAGGGGGAACATCTTGGGCGGTCGCACCTGCCATTGGCCGCTAGGCTTTATAGCAAGGTGATTTCCTTTCGTTAAAATAAGTGTTAGATACCTCTGTATCTTGATAACAGTGTTTGTAACAGTGTCTCTCCCCAGTTCTTTCGTAAACAGAATCTTCACTCTATCAATCATAGGCGATTCTAGCCTCTTCCAGCAGGGGGTGCACGACCTCTATTACCTCATGCACGCGAAAAAAATTGCGGATATTAGCGGTTTTGTAATGTTGTTTTAGCGGATTTCTGCAGTTAATTTTGTACCCAAATGTAACACAATATAAACAAAAAAAAGTGTAAAACAGGTGCTTCTTTTTCTAGACACCATATGTCTATCTATAGGATTTATTTACTTATTTTGCAGACAGAGGCAGCACAGCCAGGACATATAAAGCCAAACATCAAGTTAATCATCATTCATCAAGCAATCAAGCAGTCATTTACATTGGTGGTGTGGCACAACCACACCACCAAAGATCCATAACCAGCAGCTACCAATATTTACAAGCAAGTGAAGCAAGCATGCGCGCTCGCTCGCGCGCGCACACACACACACACACACACACACACACACACACACACACACACACACACACACACACACACACACACACACGGAGGAGAAGAAAACAGGCTGGCTAACTCCACAGTGAACAGATAGTTAAATAAAGCCATGTCTTACCTTAAGAAAATGACAAGAAAATATCCAATGTTATATTGAGGTGCCCAGAAGAAAGTGTTATTCCTTGGAGGCACAGAACACATCGTGTAATCCAGCCTCGTTGAGCAGCGCCGAAAACTTTAGTTCACGTATGGTAAATGTAAAAGCTATCCACATGTCCTATGGATGTCTGTAGTTAACCCCAGGTAGCATATTCCACTGTGAAACAACTGTTTAATTCTGTTATTTAGATAAATCTGCAGGTGTCATCATCTGCCGTTTGTTTTTCAGCTGTGCTGTCAGAGACGTTCAGACAGTCACTGTGATTGGTTGAGAAACCAGTAGTCCTATTACCTCCCGCCCCCCATTTGCTGTGATTGGTTTAGAAGTCATGCTATGGGTGCTTCAAAGGGTCAAAAAAGGCGAATTTGAGATGTTCTTCTTCTTAATCATATAACCGTGTTTATTATGATCAAAAAAATCAAAATGGCCGCCTGGCGGCCAGGGGGTGCACGTGCACCCTAGGACACCCCTTAAAATCGCCTATGCTATCAATGTTATTTAATCAGGTGAGAACTTATGCACAATGCAGGTGAAACTGAGAGCAATGACACAAAGAAATAAGTCAACAAATTATACTGAAACACTATCACATTGAAGCTGATAAATGGGTACTCTCTCCTGATCTGTAAATCTGCAATCCACCTGAAAAGTTATTTTCTGTTATAGATGTAGAGACGGGGAGACCGCTGTTATTGAACAAACACTAGCAATGATTACTATCTGAATATAGAGCTTAAAAAACCTTTTCCCAAAACAACATATCACTTCAATGCTTAGTGACTGCTCACTCTGGCAATTTTTGCTCCTGGACTACTGGGATGTATACAATAATCAGACACCTGCTTAGGCCTGCTCAGAGCCGTTGAGATAGAGTTGCATCAATGAGTTGTCACACATGACAGGCTTCATCAACACCCAGGAGGATTCAAAGTTTGGAATTCAAAAAAGTAACTTCTTGTCACGGCTACTTCTTGTTCTTGTTATCGCTGAAGTACACTGAAACAAATTCCTAAATCAACTATAAGTTGTTGTAAAATAATTGGCCAGATGAACTCTTTCTTAATCCCTCTGTGCCTGCTAATACTATCTGGTTTCACCACCCAGTATTTAAGTTCTTACGGTTGCTGTGGAAGGAATCTGATTGGGATTTGCATTATTTCCTCTTTTCGTTTGTCTTCAGTAACGATCTCCATTGCTTAAATGTGCAGTACATGATTTTCTTTTTGTAAAATAAGTGTTAAATAGCTATAATATGATAGTAAACATTGCTAGTATGGAGTGTTTCTTCCGTAACAGGGGTCTCCCAATCTCTCATTTAGTAAATAAAAATTAATTTTCAGGTTGTGATACCGTCACAAACTGAATACAAATATTTGAAAAGAAAGGTTGTATCCAATACACCATAAACAAGTCAAAATAGAAGTGATGACACAAAGAAATGAGCAGACACAATTGAAAACGGTCCTCATTGGATGAAATTGGCAACTGGCCTGAAAACGTACCCTACTATATAATAAGGAAACCTCTGTCATCAAAACACTGTCATAAAAACCTGTCTGTTCTGCACGCTTCACCTCAGTGGCTCGAGCAATTGATCTGAACTTGCACACAGGCATTGACCATTAGCACATGCACACAACCACGACGCTCGTATTTCACTTTCCCAAAATGTAAGCCGTTTATTAGTGTTTTTTGTGTGAACACCAGAGATTCTGAGTTTGGCCTATGGGATCATCTGTCTTGGTAACAGCACTGCAAGCTATGGGATGATCAAACTGTGCATGCGTGGAGTTACTACTGCGGTCGAACGTGCCGCCAACCACGACCACTGCCACACAGAGAACACCACAACACAAAAACGCTTCAAACTTGGGTAACTGGTCCGATATACATCACTGGCCAGATGGCCAAGACATGGCGCCACCAGGTCGCTTGTCGCCCTGAGGCGTCTTACTAGTGTTAACCCATCACTTGTCTCAGAGATGCCAGGACCAAAACAAACCAGAGTAGACAATCTCACAGAGACAGTGGAGCAGGTGAACATTCAGAGCTACAGTGGACATTCTATTTGAAAATAAAGTGGAGATTGTAGACTTGTTGCATCACATGTTACTGTATATTTAACATTAATGACCTTAAAGCTCAATTTATACTTAGTTGCATGCCAGTGTCACATACTGAAAATAGCCCGATCTACACTCTGTCGATGCGTCAAACGTACAGTATTGTTAGCTTGTAGATCAGCTATTTTCTGTGTTACATGCAATGAAGTATATCAAGTCCTTAACAGTAATTATTTAATAGCTTATTATTTAAGCTTATATCTACGCCTATTACTTCCAAAATAATCATACACTTCTGAAATATTAGTTAAACATATTTTTGATACATTTAACAGACAGTATATTTCTAAACATGTGTAATACATTTTCCCACGGACAACCCTGTAATTATCCACGGACTGCAAGTGGTCCATGGGCCACTGGTTGAGAAACAATGTGAGTGAAATCTAGGGATGGGACGATAATCGCTTTTATTGTTTATTGTGATAAAAACACTCACAATAATCGTATCGTGGAGATTTCATTTATCGTGAAGTTATCCTCCGTCCTGGACTGGGATCAAGTCACCTTTTATTTGCCAAGATGCATATCGAACCACTTAAACCCTCTAT